>NW_017731682.1:781500-831178 GCF_001890085.2 Hipposideros armiger | reverse complement strand
ATCTAGGCTCCAGTTTCCACATCTGTCAAGTGGGAACAATAATGCCTTCCGTTAGAGGTGAAGAGTACACAGTCAGTAAAGGGAAAGCTGTAGTCTAACACAGTGTCCCATAGCATGGCGGCTGGAGAATGAAGTCCAGCACTGGCCAACCGACACTCAAATCCCAGCTCTGCCACTTACTAGCTATACAACCTTGAGCCGAATTATTAACCTTGTAGTGCCTCAGTTTCCCCATATCTAAAATGGGACTAAAACAGTCCCCATCTCCAAGAGTTGTCCTGAGGATTAGAAAAGTTGGTGTTTGTAAAGTGTTTAGAAAATGGCTGAGCACATACTAAATGTTAAACTGAAGCAAGTCCCACCTGCACCCTTAGGAAGATCACGCCCATGGACTTCTCTCCACCCCACAGGCAGCACATAGCCCCCAAAATGCAGGTCTCTTGGGTTCCGAAGTCTCACACCTGTTGTCTTGCCCTCTGGTTCCTGATTCACAGTTCTGCTCCGAACTTCAGCAGAAATTCACTCTGAACTGTGAAGACCCTCACTGAGGGCAACTTGCTAGGGCACGACAGTCACTGCTCTTTCTGGGTCCCCCACTCCCGACACCCAACCCAGATCCACACCCACTGCTGCTGCCCATCACTGGCTGCCCCTCCCCCTCCACAGGCCAAGTGGAGAAGGGAGGAGATGGACGCTCAGAGAACTTCGGGGCCCAGAAGTTCAGGCCTTACTGCAGAAACACACTAGTGCCAGGAGAAAGAACCCCTCCCCCTGGGCTGCAGGAAATCTAGATGTGCACACACAGCAAGGCCTCAAAGCAGGGGAGCAGGCTTTAAACAACAGAGAAGCCATAGTATCCCGTAGTTGGTCGCCTGGGGCTGGAAATCAGGGCTCCTGGATCCCATCCTTGCTCTAGTAAAGTTAAAAATAGATACTGAGAGGCAGACGGCACAGTGCAAGAATGTAAACCCCGGGACCATGCTGCCTGGCTTTGAAACCCAGCCCTGCTACTTGTTGGCTGACAAATGACCTTGGGAAGTCATTTGTCATCACCATGCCTCAATTTCCTCCCTTGCAAAGCTGAGCTCATAATAAAAGCTACTGAGGGAATTGTCAGAAGTTTGGATGAGTCAATATATGTAAAGAAATTAGAACAGTGCCTGGCATATGGTAAGTGCTTTATTATTATTATTATTATTATTATTATTATTATTACTACTACTACTACTACTACTGTTATTAGTAGTAGTAGTCAGATTATATAAACATGTCCCTGTTCTCTGCCTCAGTTGTCTCATCTGTGAGCTGGGTCAGCTCAGACTTCCTATCTTCTTTCCTCCAAAGGAAACAGGGAGGTCCCAGGACAGAGCGAGACCAAGCAATCCCAGTGGCTCCATCCCTTCCTCATGCTATGGGCACAGCCCCAAGACAGCCCTGTGTCCAGGGCCAGACGGGAGCCAGCTGGAGGCTGTGATGGTCCCGTTTTCCTGGTGTATCTAGGCTACAGCCTCTGGGAAATAAGCAGCCTTCCCAGTTTAGCAACATCATTTCAGGTCGGCAAGCTCCCTGGCTGGCTGGCAGAGTCAGTCGGGGCTGCCTCATTAGCATGCAGCAGGTGTGCCCACCCTCAGCTTGGGATGTTGGTCACGGTCTCTGGGAGGCTAAAATTAGACTATGTCAATTGCACACTCCCGTGCTGGCTGCAGAGTCACCTCTAAAGCTGAAAAAGGCTCTGTGCATGAAGTGGAACCCCAGTCCTCTCTCCATTTAAATATATTAAGGAGACAGAAAGTCTTCACTGGTCCAGACAGTGTGTGTGGTCAAGGTCACTCCTGCACCCCGATTCCAAGGTCCCCTTTTCCATAGGGCTTCCTGAGACTCTTTCCTCAGCAGCTAACTTAAAAAGTGTCTACCATGCACCACACATTGCATTTATGAGGCAAAGGGATGAATAGATATGGACAGGGGAGACATTCAGCTCAATAACCATAGGTCATGGGGACAAAAGGTGACTGTGGTCCAGTCCCTGGTGCCGCAGACTGCCAGCCCAGCTCAGCCTCCTGCAGAGGGGACTGCACTCGCCCATCAGGTGATAGGTGAGCCCTGCCCCAGGAGGCTGGGAGTGGGGTGGGAAAGAACAGTGGCCCATGATCCCTGGGCACTCAGGTACCTGGGTGGTGTTTATCATCCCAGAAATACCTACTGAGCATCTGATGCAGCGAGGCTCTGTGTGGATCCTGTGGGAGGAAAAAACATACAGGACAGCGCCTTCCAAGGACTCTGCTTTCTAGTAGGAGTGTAATATTTTTGAGGGCCCCACTAGATGATGGAATAAGGTTTGTTTTACAAGAGAAGCTCCAGCAAATTGTTCTAGGGGCTCAATTTAAAGAGTCAGAAAAGCCTGGGATAGCAGCAGTAGGGTAGCTGGGGAGCTTTCTGAATGGAATTTGGTAGGAGATGGTAGGAGGGAATCCTAGGAGGAGGGAATGGCTTGAATAGAAAGGTAAAGCAGTGGGAAAGCAGTAAACTTGTTTGGGGAGCAACTTGGTGGAGATAGTGGGAGATTCAGCTGGAAGAAAATTATGGCCAGACAGAGATGAAATTAAACACAAGGCAATGGGGAACTATTGGCGGCTCATAACCAGCCAGTTCTGAGTTTGAGCTCAACTTTAGGAAGACCAGTGGGTGGTGGTGTACCGGAGGGGCAAGGAGGAGAAAGGGAGAGTGGAGGGACTGGCAGTGGGAGACAAGGTGTGAGCTTATGAGGCTATTTGCGAAGTTCAGTCAAGAAATAATGGGAACCTGAAATGCTGCTGTGTAGAATCCATGGGAGTAGGCCGTGGACAGCACATCAGGAATCAAAGAGGACTCTAACCGTTCAAGCCTGGGGACTAGGAAAATGGTGGTGACACCCACGGAAGTAAGCAAATCAGCAAGA
Source organism: Hipposideros armiger (assembly GCF_001890085.2). NCBI lineage: Eukaryota > Metazoa > Chordata > Mammalia > Chiroptera > Hipposideridae > Hipposideros > Hipposideros armiger. Next base: position 828,240 of record NW_017731682.1, on the reverse strand, counting down.
AGAATGGTGTGGGGTGGGGGAAATGAACTTCAGTTTGGATATGTGAAGTGTGAGAAGTCGTTGTGTCATAAAGAAAAGGTGTATGGGAAGCAGACAGTCATGCAGCCCTAGCCAATAAATATAAACCAAATGAAGAGGCAAATGATAAACTGAGAGTATATTTCTAACATATATGGCAGACAAAGGTTAATATCCCTCATATGGAGAGAGCTCTCAAATCAATAAAAAAAGATGAAAACCCTCAATTTAACATTGGATAAAGGATCTTATAGCCAATTTACATAAGAATAAACACAAGTGGCAAATTAACATCCAGCAAAAAATATTTAACTCATCTAGAAAGCAGATAACTTTAAATTAAAACAAAAAAAATTATTTTTAAATACCCAGTAAGCTCAACTCTCCCCAAACCTACTTAAACTTTGCATTTTTAATGGCTGCAGAAAAATACGTACTTTCAAATACTTCTAGTGAGAACTTTTTGGAAGTTAGTTTGATAAAATCCATGAAAACCATTTTAAAAAGCACAAATCCTTTAGCCCTGTAATCCATTTTTTGAAATTTATCCTTAGAAAAGAATCACGGACAATCATAAACAGGTATGATTGTATAAGAATTCTGTGACAGCATTATTCAGAATGACAAAAAATAGGAGTCAACCAAAAGGCTCCCCAAAGCCAAAGTGATTATGGAAACTAAGAAACATTCACACAATATAATACTATGCAACCTTTTAAAATGTTGTGGAAGAGTGTTTAATAACACAGAAATATCATCATGATAAACTGTGGGTTGAGAAGAACAAGTGGGAGAAGAATAGACAGTGTGATTGGATTTTGAAAATTAAAACCTATTCATACCTGTGTGTGAGGAAGGGAGAGTTGGAGATTGTCACAGGGTGTTGGATTGTGAGCAGTTAATTCTTTCTTTTCTTGTGCTTGTTTATATTTTCTAAGATGTATGTTCCTAACACATACTACTTTTGTAAATAGCAAAAATTCATATTGGAAAAGAAAAGGAAATGTGATCCCAGAGTTCTGGAGGGAGGCTGAGGCTGGCACTCCAGACTTGCAAACCATCTGCACAGAGTGAGGTTGAGGGGTTCACTTGGGAGAGACCCCCCCACCCTGTACCAGGCAAGGAGGTAGAGGGGGGTGAGGATGGGCCAGGGAGAGGAGCCAGAATGTCATCCTCTGAACACGTTTATATCGGACGTTTGAATCTCTCTGCGCCAGCGTATGGGACTTGTTTCAAGGTTGCCCTGGAGTTCCAGTTCTGCCTGCTCTGTCCTGGTGCCTGATTCTAGTAACTATTTCTGCATAATCGCCTCCAGTCTTGACCTGGTGGGATGCCTTGTGCCCCAGTGTGTAGAACAAAACCTCTTGTTGGCACCAGGAGACCCAAGGAGAGAAACATGTCCTGATTCTTCCAGCTCTGTGACTGCCCCTCCTCTGAGGACGTGTGACCCACACGTTGTACTCTAGTGACCAGGCAAAGGCACCAAAGCAAAGACAGCTGCTGTCCAGCCTTGCATATCCAGAGAATGCTGTGCTCAGTCACCTCTACAGCTGAAAAAGGCTCTATGCTTGAAGCTGACCCAATCCTCTTTCTATTTAAATATATAAAGGAGACAACAGAGTCTTAGCTGGTCTAGACAGCGTGTGTGGTCAAGGTCACTCCTACACCCCTTAGCTGCCATTCAACTCTGATTCCAAGGTCCCCTTCTCCATGGGCTCCCTGAGACTCTTTCCCCAGCAGCCAACTTATAAAGTGTCTACCATGCACCACACAATGCATTTATGAGGCAAAGGGATGAATAGATATGGACAGGGGAGACATTCAGCTCAATAACCACAGGTCATGGGGACAAAAGGTGACTGTGGTCCAGTCCCTGGTGCCACAGACTGCCAGCCCAGCTCAGCCTCCATCAGGTGATAGGGGAGCCCTGCCCCAGGAGGCTGGGAGCAGGGTGGGAAAGAACAGTGGCCCATGATCCCTGGGCATCCTGGTAACTATTTCTCCACAATAACCTCCAGCCTGGCCTGGTGGGATACCTGGTACCCCAATGTGTAGAACAAGCCCTGCCTTCTCCTAAGGGCCCCAGGCTCAGGGCACTGCTATTTGTGAAAGGTCTCCCAACGCTCTCTGCTTTCCTGATCTGCTAAAGGTCACCTCCCACTGTTAGGATATGTGACTTTTTCTTGTACTATCAGTGCCAACTGCTGCTCAGGACTCCAGGCACTTACCTGCCTCCAGGCCTGGCCTTCCCCAGAACATTTTTTTCTCCCCCAGCAAAGCTTTTCTCCCCAGTAAACCATCTGTCATTTTCCTAGTCTACTCCATTACAATGGGGCAAACAGACCCAGGCCCCGCTAAATGCTGAGCTAAGATAAAGGGCTATGGAAACACCAAAGCTGGAAATCACCAAGAGGATGGCTTCCTAAAGAAGTGTTTGAGCTGGTCCTCAAGGGATGGGTAGGATTCCCTCAGGCAGGGGTGGGAATTCGGGGCAAGCATTTTTTTACCTAACCCCACGTCTACCTGAAAATGAGGGTAGATGATCGATGGAGATGATGATTCCTGACATTGATTGAGGACCCACTGTGCGCCAGGCACTGTGCTAAGCACTTTACAAATATCATCTAATAAAATTCTCACCGTAACTCAAGGGGGCACTGAAATTTACAGAATTTCAGAATTAAGGAAACTGAAGCTCAAAAAATTCAGTACAATTGCTTGAACTCAGAGCTGGCAAGAAACAGAGCCAGGATGTAACCAATATCTGACACCAAAACCATGCTCCTGACACGGATATCTGGTTAGCTCAGCTCAGTCCCACCAAGTTTAACTGAGCTACTGCTAGAAACCAGCCCTGTGCTTCAACTTGGATGGTGGAACTGACCTGGGCAGAAAGCCCAGGCCTGGAGTAAGAAGGAGAGTCAACAGGCAATGCTAATCAGAGGACAGTGCCTTGATGGAGGTAGGCACATGTGGGCACCTCCCCAAGGTGACCAAGCTCAAAAGGGAGCGGATAGTTGGCCCTAGTTTGCAGAAGGAGCAGCTGAGGCCACCCAAGAAGAGGAATGTGTCTAGGGTCACACAGACCAATCTAGAACTGGAACCTCCAAGAAGATAAGAAAGGAGTGATGGGGAGACGAGAGAGAGGTTTTAAGGCAGGAGAGCAGAGGTGAAGGAGATATGAGGGGGGAAGTGGCCAGAGCAGAGAGAAGCCACTTCTTTCTGGACCAGGCAGCTGAAGCTAACCCAAGCCCATGGGGCTATAAATGGCTCTTACTGGCACCAGCTCAAGCTGTGAAAATGATTTTCCTGAGAAGAAGAGGTTCCGCATGAGGAGCCAAATCTGCCCTGTTCTCCAAATGTCAAGAGAACATTTTCTAACCTGTGTCGCCTGTTTTCAGCAGCCTGGCCAGAGGCCACACGGAGGGACAGAAAGGGGACCGCAAGAGTAGGGGCGCCAAAGGGGGAGCACAGGAAAGCGTGGGAAGAGGGGGTCCTCCCAGCCCAGGTCTCACTGCATCTTTCCCCCCAGCTGCTTTCCCCTGCCTCCCACCTACCCCATTGTCACATCTAGCCCAGCCCCAGGGTCACCCTGAGACACACATCACTCCCTTCCTTCCTCCCCATGTTTACTCACCAGATGTAATGATCTAAACTGTGGCCCATGTAGTTGATAATCACATAGAGTCAGCTCTTCAAGCACCAGCTTTCTGCCTTGAGTTACAGCTTTGTCCGAAAGGAGAATCATTCCAGTGGTGGAATGTCAGGCAGCAGTGAGGCAAGCAAGGGGTCTGCTGGGCATCTACTGCCCACAAATATAGAGCTTCCATTTCTGCTTTGGCCAAAGACAGCCCTGCTTCCATCCTCGTATCTATTCTCCTGCACCCATGTTTCCTATCATCTGAACCAGGGGTTGGCAAACTGCGACTCGCGAGCCACATGCAGCTCTTTGGGTATGTTCCATCTCAAAAGTTTGCCGACCCCTGGTCTGGCCTAAAAGCAAAGTGATATTGAAGTCAACCTCCCCAGAAGGAAGTGCTGTGCTAGAGCAGAGAGCCCAGGTTCACTGCTTCTCACCTGAGGGTCAGAAGCCTGGGAGTGTGGGGGATGGAGAAGAGGGTCTCAATGCTGCGGGTCCTGCAAGATAGTGATGTCTCCTGGTGCATGGCCTCCAGGGCCCGGGGCTGGTTTGTTTGTCAGCAGGCTGCCTCATGCGCCTCACTAGGGTTGGCTTGTTAAAGGCATAGACACTCTAGATCCCCCTGGGGCAGGGCATGGATACACATCACAGAGTGTCAGCTACTGTCACCCACTGAGACCTTCCTGTATCACAGTGTCCCTGACTGTAACTCCGACTTCTCAGCAGAGCCCATCCTCACATCCGTTTTCATTACCCTAAGACTCAAGCCCCTTCCAAAGTGATGTTCCTGGAACCCTCTCCCCTCAGGTCCTGCCACTCACCATGCTCAGTCCCTGTCCTCACACTGCCGGGAGGCCTGCCAGGGCCCTTGGCTGAGCCAGGGCTTACAGGGGAATCTAGGGCAGTGGTTTTCAAAGTGTGGTCCCCGGACCACCAGCGTCAGCATCAGATGGGAACTTATAAGAAATGCAAATAAATTCTCAGGTTTTGCCAGAAACCACCGAATCAGAATCTCTAGGGTGGGGCCCCGCAGTCAATTCCAACAAGCCCTCCATATAATTCTGATGGATCACAAAATTGGAGAACCACTGGGCTAGAGTTGCCCTTTTCTGCATTGTATTCCACAGAATAGGTACTCCTAGGACAGGAACTCCATGGTAAAGTAAGTTTGGGCAAATAAGCTAAACAGATTTTTTTTTTTGCTTCATTGAGGTATAATTGACATATAATATTGTGTAAGTTTAAAGTGTACAATGTAATGATTTGGAATATATATATATACACACACACACACACACACACACACACACACACACACACATATATATATATATATTGCAAAATGTAAAGAGATTTCTTATTTGTAATCCTTTTAAGCCTTTCATTTGCTAAAATGAATTGTGGATCTCCAAGAGGGAATCAGGGTGTCTATTGCTACCAAATTTATGGCTATGGCACCCTTTTCTCCTGAGAGATCTATAAACCTCTCTAGAAATTAATGGGAGCTGTCTGAGAGGCTCTGATTTAAGACAGTGTTTCTCTACTACAACCTGCATCAGTCACCCTGGGGTGGGTCTCAGGCCCTACCCCAGACCAACAAAATCAGTGAAGTGAAACCCAACAAGCTGCACGTTTAACCAGCTCCCCAGTGTTGCCTGTGAAACCCTGGTCTAGACAGGGCTGGGGACAACTACCTGCCTTCTCTGTTCCTCTCTCACCCCTGCTGCAGCCCTCAGAGGCCAGCCTGGCACTGCCTTGGTGCTCCTGTAATTCCCAATGTCCAAGCCAGGCCACGGGCAACCAGTAGAGTGGCAGCCACAGTTTACGAAGAGTGCCTTCGGGTTGGGTGTGGGCTCTTCCACCTTCAGGCTGGGTGACCTTGGGCCTGTTCCGAGGGCCACCCTGCAGCTCAACAGCAAGGGCAGGCCTCGGCCGTTTGCACTGTCCCAGGGCTTCCCGTCAGGCCCTGACTGTCTCTTTGTGGTACAACAGCAGTGCCTCCTTTAAATCAGAATGGCATTGCACCCACGCGGCACTGCCTCTTCTCCTGGATCAGGAACTGCTAGGAGGGAATCTACTGGATTTGTTGGCCCTGACCTATTTTTTAAATAAACTGGGGCTGTTTTCCAGCGATTAGTCACTTTTCTCCCAAGCCTCCACATATTAAATTCTCTTATATCCTCAGATATTTTGGCTGCAAGAGATGTCAGTTTAATTGGATGCTTGGCTCCTGACTCTTTCTCCTTAATGGGCTTAAAAAGCAGACTTCCTTCTTTTCCCTCCCTCTGTCCTCCCCAAGGCAACAGGAGTCTTTTTCTCTCCTTTGACTTGAAGGAGGTCACCGAGCACTTGGCTTCCCTCCCTGCTTTCCTTTACAGACAGATGTGCAGAAAGACATGGCCAATCCCCTCACACCTGCACTGTGCCTGCACTTGGACTAAACTCTAATCCCAGATTTGGGTTAAATCATCCCTGTGGGGCCTGAGCTGAGTCTTGTGACTCTCTTCCCCAGGCTGGGGTCATCGGTAGAGGTAGAGAATGCCAGGTAGCGGTTGCACAGGTAGAGCACCTGTGGATTCTGCTCTTGGTTCTCTCTTCCCCTATTCAGGCCACTATGTAAAAGCCATGTAACCTTTCCTACCCTCAGTTTCTTCTTCTGTCAAATGACAACAGTTGTGTGTCCTGCCTCTTTCACTGGAGACCATGATGATGGAAAGATACTGCGTGTGTGAATATGTGGAGGAAATTTGAAAGTGTGATACAGCAGTATGAGACCTCCATCTCTGACAATCTGACTCTGGGCCCTGATGCTGTTTTTGGATGCTCTCTGGACCCTTCACTGGCACTAGACACAGTGACTTCGGTTGCCCTTCACACTCCGTGCTGCTGACTGCCTGACCTTGGTCCTCACCCTCTGCATTGTCTACTCTCTAGGCTTTGTTCTGCCCCTTTCCCTCAGAGATTTCTATGTATTATGTGATTGCTATCTTCAAGACCATGGCCATCATGGAAAGTCAGTCGTTTTCTCCAGCCTCTGACACCTGGTCCCTCTTGCTTCTATCCTGAACTCCTATGGCATCTGCTGCTTATATTCTGTTGTTTTGTTGGCAAATGCTGTCATTCAAATTGTGTCACAATTATTTGTAGGTGTTGCCTCTACAACCAAGAAACAAATTCCTTCAGACTAGTTCCCAGGCCTTAGGTGTCATTGTTTCCCCCTTAATACTTGGCTCAGAGCTGGGGCTCAATAAAGATATGTTGATTGCAGTATCCTTACTCTTCAGCTAGGTTAGTGTTGTCCTTCACAAATAGATTATGAAAGTGATGGAGACCCCTTCCATCATGCATTCAGAGACCTTTCATTCCCCTTGAGAGGGTCGGGAGGTGGCAGGAAGAAAGACAAAACTGAGAATAATAATCAACAGAATGCTAATAATACCCAACACGCTGGAGGGTTCAGTGGTACTCCAAATGTCTTTACCAAGAAGTGTCTTATCTCTTGGGATTTCTAGGAGAAGAAAACATTTTGCAGATATAGAACCCATTTATTAAGCACCCATAATCCTATCCATATAGGCCACAAGTGGCTTCAAATACAGATTCAAGTGTATTTATTAGACATTTTCCCAACCATCTCTTCACACCCAAGTAATGCAGGGCCAGAACTGCCAGTAATGAAGCCATGTCTCAGAGAGGCCACCTGACTAATTCACCCCATACAGCACAGCCGGTCAGGACTCCAGGGCTGACACAGAGTCTCTGGCCCCATCATTTGTCCATCAACTCAATGGCTGAAGGAAAATGAGCTACGAAGTCATGTTATAAGTAAAAAAAAAAAAAAAATCACAAGTTGTTGGCCAAGACCATACCTACACCAGCTTAATCTAGATTCCTATCTGGTTTCTATGGGCTCCTTAAGACACTTTTTTTTTAGCTCTAGCAAACCTATTTACTCCAAATAAATATATTTCTACCTGAGATTTTTAGCAGACGTGACTAGCTCTTTTAATCAGAGAGTCCAATGTAAGTATTCACTGGAAACATTGGCATTCCAGCTTGAGAAGAAACAGTGTCAGCCATCTGGAAATATTCAGGTCTGCTTCAAGGGTGGCCTCAAATTAACCATATTCCAGGAAACTGGATTTTTAAAAGAACTCCCAGGGAATTCCAATGATCAGTTTAAAAACTGAACAAAAATGTAAGAAATAACCATTTTCAAGACATTGAATACCAGGCAATGAAAACCTGTATCCCTGAGAGGTAACAAACAAGCATGATGAACCCTATGATGGCCTGATTTATTGCCTGGTGTGAGTATCTGAGTGATGGTGTAGGGAGCAGGAACCCAGGCAGAGCTGGGAAAATCTCTTAGTGGAAGAGACGGAGGTGGGAATCAGGACAGCAAAGCAGTTAGAGTTTGCAAGGCGGAATACTGGAGAGTAGAAGACTATACTGACAGGGGGTTTGGGATATCTTGATAGAGTGCCCCTCAAGTCTTCAGCTGAGACTGACCAAATCATGCATGTGAAGAAACTACCTGAGGCCAGGAAAACAACTACTGAAAAGCTAGAGGGACTAACCTATGGTACTCACAGAGGGCCAGAAATGGTTCTTGTGCCTCCAAGCCAGAATAGAAAACCTCATAATTCATTGATTCTGAGAAGCGGCTCCCCAACCCCCACCCCACCCAGTGGTGGAAATTAGCTTGGGACTAAAGGCTTCTTTGATTCCACCAAATAAAGCTTGAAAGCAAGACTTGAAAGGGTTAAACTCTCCAAGTAATTTAACTGCATTCGGGAACAAAGCTTAGAAACACAAAATATCCAAAAATAGTCAGCACCCAACAAGGTCTGGATTCCACAATGTCTGGCCTTCAGTCAAAAATTATCAGGCTTGCCAAAGAAGTGGGAAAACAACAGTCACTCTACATCAATCCAGAAAGGAGACAGATAATGGAGTTAGTAGACAAGGTCATTAAAATTGTTATTGTAACTTTATTTCATATGTCTAAGAAACTAGAGGGAAGATTAATCATGTTAAGTAGAGACACGGAAGACATAAAAATGACCCAAATTGAACTTCTACAGATAAAAACTATATGTGATGTAAAACACATTTGATTAGGTTAACAGCAGATTAGACATTACAGAAGAAAAGATTAGTGAACTTAACACAAGGCAATAATAACTATCCAAAGTAAGACACAAAGAGGAAAAAGACCAAAAAAAAGCTAAACAGAGCACCAGTGAGCTGTGAAACAACTTCAAATGGCTTAGCACACACGTAATTGTAGTACCCAAAGGAAGGGGAAACAGAAAAATATCTAAAGAAATATTGGAATGATGGCTAAAATTTTCCAAATGGATAAAAACCATAGACTTACAGGTCCAAAAAGCTCAACAAACCCTGAAGAAAAGAAATAACAGGCGGAGGAAACCTACACCAAGTTATATCATAATAACATTGCTTAAAACCACCAATAAATAGAAAATCTTAAAAGCATCCAGAGGGGGTATAAAGACATGCTACCTACAGAGAAACTAATATAAGAATGACAGCCAACTTCTTATAAGAAACACCATAAGCTAGAAGAAAGGGCAGCAATACCTTTAAGTGCTGAAAGGAAGAAAGAAAAACTGTCAACTTAGAATTCTATAAACAGTGTAAATCTCTTTCAAAAATTAAGGCAAAGTATTTTTTCAGACATACCAAAGCTGAAAGTTTTCATTATCTACAAGCCCACACTACAAAAATGTTAAAGGACATCTTTTGGGCAGAAAAAAAATGCTAGATGGAGATCTGGATCTATGCCAAGAATGGAGTGCTCTGGAAATGGTAACTACGTGGAGAAATATAAAAAACCGTCTTCCTTATTGTTTAAATCTGTTTAAATGACCATTGACTATATAAACAAAAATATTATAACAATGTCTTGTGGTTTTATCACATATGTAGGAATAAAATATATAATAGCAATAGCACAAAGGCCAAAAGGGGAGAAATTGAAGTATATTTGTTGTAAGATTTTTATAATATATGTCAGGTATAATATTACTTGAAGGTAGATTGTGATAAGTTCAATATATATTCTACAAACTCTAAAAAAGCCACTTTATAAAAGTATGTAAAGTTATAGATAATAAGGCAGCAAGGGAAATAAAATAAAATCTTAAGAAATACTCAAATATTGCCCCCTCTCCCCCCCACCCCCCAGAAGGCTTTAAAAAAGTGTAAGGGTAACAAATAACAAATAAGTGATATAGAAACAAATAGAAAGATGGTAGAGTTAAACCCAACAGCATCGATACAATATTTATATTTAATTAAATTAAATATAAATGCTCTAAACACCTCAATTAAAAAGAGGTTGTCATGTTAGATTTTAAAAACAAACATATGCCATCTTGTTTGAAACTTAATCAAAGTTGCAAAAATGTTAAAAGTATAATAAAAGGATTAGAAAATGCCATGTTAACTCTAATGAAAAAGCTAAAATAGCTATATTAATATCAGACAAAGTAGATTTCAAAGCAAATAGTATCAGGAAAAAAATTTTTCCTAATGATAAAGGGATCACTTTATCAAGAGGACATAATTCCAAATGTTTATTCATCTAATAAAAGACATGCAAAATATGAAGCAAAAACTGATATAATCAATCTTTAGGGAAATGCGAATTGAAACTACAAGGAAATAGATACCACCTCACACCCATTAGGGTGGCTAATATTACAAATTAAAAAAACAAACAAACAGAAAACAGGTGTTTGCAAGGATGTGGAGAAATTGGAACCCTATGCACTCTTGATAAGAACGGAAAATAATACAGCCACTATGGAAAACAGTATCGTGCTTCCTCAAAAAATTAAAAATAGAATTACCGTATTATCCATCAATTCCACTTCTAGGTATATATGCAAGAGAATTGAAAACAGGGTCACAAAAAGATATTTGTGCACCCATTTTCATAGCAGTATTATTCACTAAACACTTATTAGCTAAAACGTGGAAGACACCCAATTGTTTATCAATGGATGAATGGATAAGCAAAATGTGATATATAGAGATATGTAGGTATAGATATATAAAATAAAATATTATTCAACCTTTAAAAAGGAGGGAAATTCTGACACCTGCTACAACGTGAATGAACACTAAGTACATTATGCTAAGTGAAATAAACCAGTCAAAAACGGACAGATACTGTAGGATTCCACCTACATGAGGTATTTAGAGTAGTCATATCCATAGAGACAGAAAGAATGGTGGTTGCTAGGGGCTTTGGGGAAGGGACAATAGGGAGTTGGTGTTTAATGGGTATAGAACTTCAGTTTTGCAAGATGAAAAGAGTTCTGGAGATGGACGGTGGTGATGGCTGCACAACAAAGCGAACGTACTGAATACCACTGAGCTATACACTTAAAAATGGTTAAGATGGTAAATTTTAAGTTATGCTTATTTGACCACGAGGAAAAAAACTGGAGGCAAAAAACTGATAGAACCGCAAGGAGAGATAGACAAATTTGATTAATTTGGTGATTTGAAAACCACTAAAATAAGCAATCCATGAACTTAAAGCCTAAGAAAGCTAGATGCAGCATTTCCCATTCTATTTTTCCTATCACTTCCAAAATTCCCAAAACGAAGACTGGGGGGAAGGGGGGTAAACACAACACATTAAGCATTTGCTTGTCAAATTAACACCTTAGTGTGAACTCACTCATAAGGTGCCTTTACTCCTGAAAGGAGGAAGAAATTACTCCTTTCATTTTAATAATGATGGGAAAGAGGAAGAAGGCAGATCCAAGAGGCTGTTTTTCCAGGGAATTCCTATGGGTCTGGGAGCCTGGGAAAGGTCTTATCCAGAAGCCCAGGAAAGCCACGTGCTAAAGAGTGAAGTAGGAAGGCCAGAGTCCAGCCGCCAGCCCCTCAGAGTTCTGGGGTTCTAAACTTTTTTCTGAACTCCTGCTCCCTCGAGAAGCCTATAAAGCCTGCATCCCCTCCAACCCCCTCCACTCTCTGTCACCCTGACCTTTCTGCTCCTTATGCACCCCAAATTTGTTCCTACCTCGGGACTTTACACCAGCACTTTCCCCATATATTTAAAGGGTTTACTCTTTCATCTCTATCAGCTCTTTATTCAAATGTCACCTTGGCAGAGTGGCTGGTCCAGACAACCCTATCTCCTCTATCGTATTCTATTCCCTTACCTGTTTTATTCTTTTTCAGAGCTTGTATCAGTACCTGACACTAGTTCATTCATTTCTTTCTGTCTTCCCCATAAAATGAAAACTCTATAAATGTAGGCAGCATCAGGCTCTGTTATAATCCCAGCTTACAGAATGCCTGATATTGAGTGGGCGTTCAATAACTATTTGTCGAAGACATGAATAAATGAGCAAACGAATGAATGAATGATTCCCTGAACAAGGTGCCTGGGGGAACTATGCCGAGAACAGGGCTGAAAAGCACAGTGACAGAGCAGCTGGAAGTCAATCCTAGAAGCTCACTCTCAGTCCCACACCAGGCAACTCCATCCCAGAGAGCCCCAAGGGCACACGATGATGAAGGGTGTTTCCCTATGCGTCCCACTTGACTCTGGCCCTCTCTGTGCTGGCTCTAAGGTGCTCCCCCATGTGAATTGCCTGTTCTACCTTGCTTTCTCTCAGAAGGAGGCTGAGCACTCCAGAGCCCAGGAAATCTGGGTTAGCTTTGTCCATCAGGCCAAAGTATAAACTGGAGCTACCAGAGTCCTTACAGATTAGGTCCAAATTCATTCGCAAAGCCTACCAGCCCCCACTCCCCACCACGATCGGACCCCTTCCTACTCCTCAGGTTCCCTCCTCAAATGCTGCTCCAGTCCTGCTGTCCTCTGTGTCCCCTACTGCACTGTGTCTGTGCCTCCTGGCCTCAGTACCTGCTGTCCTCTACCTAGGAGCGCCTCTTCCTCCATCTCTATTTCCACCTGCCTGCTTAAGCCCTCACGTGGACAACTCCAGTAAGTCTTCAAGGAGGCTCAGATGTCATTCTTTATAGCAAGTCCACTTTGATCACCTTCCCCCAGGAAGTTAAATGCCCTGGTGAAGAGATCAGCCATAGGGCATGTAACCTGCCAGTTGGAGAAAGACAGATCTCAACAGAATGACAGGTCTTCAGTGCTTTGTCAGACTCCTCTCTAAGAACAGCCTTTTGAAGCTGCGAATCAGAGGGTCCCTAGGTCTCTTACTAGGTATCATAGGGTTTCCCCTGCCATGAGTGTCACTGTCCCTTCCCACCTGAATGTCATGAAATTACGTCTCCTATGCAACCACCAGGCAATTCTCAGAGGAGGGCTTAGGTTTCATCTCTGTATAAAGGAAAGCCTGTGATTCTGATGTGCTAGGAAATGTTGAGGAACAGAGGGAACTGAAGCCTGCAGCCTTCAGGGGGCTGCCTCCTCCTTTTCTTCCTGCATTGCAGCTCTTAGTAAACGGTAAAGTCTTATTTTAAATTATGAGTCTTGTCTCTTTTCCCCAGCAGCTCACTTCATAGGTGCTTTCTTGGCACCCCTCCTATTGCCTTCACAATACCACTGTATCTGCTGGTATCCTCTCTAACTCCCCTACCAAAGCATAAGCTCCTCCAAAACAAAGACTGTTTCTTACTTGGGTGCATAATGCACAGCACAGGGCTGACACATCGTCCTTTCTCAATAAATGTATTGAAGGGAAGACTGATTGAATGGCTAGACAGATGCATGGACAAAAAGCCCTGAAGAGGAGACTGAGACTGAAGGAGTGTAAGTGGTTACCCCCCAGGTCCATGATGTCAGCGAATGGCAGAACACAGGACTCCCGTGCTGCCAGAGTTGGCCATACGCAGGATTGCTGAGCACTTGGAATGTCTGTCTTCAGAGCCTAGTTTCCCCTCCCATCCCCCTGGCATTTTCCCAATGACTGGGACCCATATGTCTTCTCAGCTCCTAGTTTAGGCCGAACTTCGACATGCAAACCAGGTCTGCTTTTTTGACTTGATGTAAGACAGGTGGGTAAGCATCTAGCAATGCTAATCAACACTCACAACCACAACCGAAACAACAGCCATTTGTTGGCCAGGCCACATGCTAATTGCATTTTCACTATTATTTCATTTGATCTTCATGCCAATCTTTTGAAGAAAGAATACATGATTCCCATTTTACATATAAGGAAAAAATAAGCAACTCGTTAAGAGCATAGAGTTAGAAATTGGAAGAACACAGAATCAAGCCTACAGGAAGCTGTCTCCCATATTGTAACACAGATTCATGAGAGGCAGTGTTGCTCCAAAGGTCAAGATTTTGAGGTGTAGATGGCCAGCCATGACGGCCCCTGTCCATTTCCCAAACAAAGGCATCCTTTTAAGGCCCCCTGGTGTAGTGTTCTGGACTTTCTCTGAGGTACCTCACCATTTTCCTAACTGGACACAAATATTTGTCTCTCTCCTGAATCATCCCACCCTGGAACTTATCTCCAGCAAACCGGTGAGGGTCATCCTTTATCCAGGCTTGTAAAAAGATCTTGAAGAGTTTCTAATTGGGCAGTTTTTGAAGGCTCAGGGCCAGGACTATGTGATGAGAAAAGCCCCCCACCGGAGCTCTTACTTCTGGTCCCAACTTCGCCAATACCTCACTGTGCATCCTTGAGTCAGCTTTACTCCCTCTGGCCTTAGCTTCCCACTTCAAGAAGAGAAAGGACTGGATTCGATACTCTGGATCAAACAGACATGTATCAGGGGACAAAGCAAATGGCATGAACTAGGAGAGTGAGTGTGTGTAGGTGATGACCCCACCGTTGGTAGCAGGGGGACTGTGGCAGGTGGAGGATGGGCACCTCCTCTAAGAGGTGACCAAGGTGTCACATGGTTATCTTCTAACCCAATCATGTAAAATACCAGCACACTTAGAAAAGGGCCTCCAGTTTACACCCCCACCTTGAGAGGTAGGGGGGTCCCTAATCCAACTTATACTGGTGTTCTCCAATGAAAGAACTGGTGCATTCCGTAAGGCTCCCAGAGTCTGGGTGAGCCACTCCTCTCCAAACCACATCCTGCAGCCTGAAAAGTCAGTCGCACCCCAACACCAATCTGGTCATTGGCTCCAGACCCAGCCAGAATTTTGACATTGAGCCAACCGGGCACCAAGCTTAGAGGAAAGTGAACTCTTTTGGCTTTCTGTAGGGGACAAGAGACCACCTTGCAGGGAACAGAAAAGACAAGATGAATTTAGCAGAGACTGGAAAATAAACACAGCAACCTGACTCATGGGACTGTAAGGGCTGAGAGACCTGGCTTTGGCCTTGACAAAGTACCTCTCCTCAGAGCTTCCCTCTGCAAAGCACAATCATGATCACTTCTGCCCCCTTCCTCCACCTGGCTCCTCCTGTCTTTCAGGATCTGAGACCGGGAAAAGGATTCCAAGATGTGCTAAGTCACCCTAGGCTCCTTGGAGGAAATCGCTGGAGCAATACCTGACATAACTGTGGTTATTCATTATCTAAAATTGGACAGAATGAAGTGCTGTAAAATAATATACTTTAGGGAATGGATCTGTTGAGGCAACAAACGAAATTAAAATCACTGCTATTAAACATTTCCCCATGGCTGGTAACTTTAGATGCCTTCTTTGTTCATGTACTACCTCTTATCGCCAGCTAAAAGGGACTGACTGACGCTCTGCACTGATGCGGAAAGGGACACGGAAGAGGCAAGTTTACTAGGAAAGAGAAGATATTATGTACACTATTACAGAGCACAATTATTGTCACCAAAAGCTGCAATGAGAAGAGTAGAATTAACAGCTGGAACCCAGAAAAGGACCTCAATGAGTCATCAGGTAAGATGTTATTAACCAGGCCCAAAGAGCCTAAGGGACTTACCGAGGGTCCCTCAGCCAGCTACTCAACTTAAATATAAAACCGCTGCTCAAGCCAAGATATAGAGGGAAACAAACAGGAGCTGCTGTTCAACAGCACACACTGTATTTGGTTTAGGAGTCCGAGCTCTGCAAAAAGACTTCTAGAACCCACAAGACCAAGCTCATAGTGTCATGAGGGAAAGAAAAATAAAGAGGTCATGGAAGCCCACATTAGACCATTCTGAGAGGGTTGGGTGATGCTGGGGGATTGAACAACGTGTCGCATAAGGAGGTACCAGGACACCTCCTTACAGATTCAGCCACTTGACTCTCTGTCATAATCTATGTCCCTTCTCCTGAAAGATAATGCTGCATGCAAAGTGCAGGGCAACTGAGAACCTCTGACTCCTTGATTCTTGGTTTTGCAGTGCTCTCAATGTCAAATACAGCCTCAGAAAAGACCTGTCCCATAGTAAGCAAGTTGCAGAGCCTAGACTACATCACCCAGGTCTCCCGAACCCCATGAACTTTGTCCTAAATTTATGTAATATTCAAGCATCTCCACTAAGGCCAAATGAGGTGCAGAATGGTGATCCCTGGTGTTAACTCACAAAGACAACCAGTTGCAGAATAACCACCCTGCATTGCTCCTCTGAGCAAGCAATCACTACCCATAACTCATTCAGCATTCATTCATTCATTCATTCATTCATTCCACCAACACCTACTGAGTCCTTCTGTAGTCCAGGCATTGTACTGCAGTGTAGAGAATGGACTGGCAAGGAGAAGAGCAGAAGCTGGGAAGCCAGCTGCAGGGGCCCAGAAATAATGAAGGTCTGATCTAAGGCAGTGGGGATAAGGAGAAGAAAGTAAAATTAGCTGAGGTTAAGAAAGTAGAATTCGCAGGATTTTTATATAATTTATCTGGGATTGGGGTAGGAGATATGAGAGTCAGGGAGGCCTGTCATGTAGTTCCTGATTTCTGGCTAGCGTGAAGGAGAGAGTGGCAGTGCCCTTCATACAAGGGGAGGAGCCGATGAGCAAGTTTGGAAGAATGGTAAGGAACTCAGTTTCGGTCATGTTGAATATGAAGTGCCTGCAGAGCAATGAGGAAGAGAAATCCAGCCAGCAGTGCATGTCTGGTTGTCACAAGTCATGGAAGAGGATGAAATCATCCAGGAACAGTAAGCTGGAGATGGCATCATTAAGAGGGGGGCAAGGAAGAAGAATCCACATGAAAATTTGAGAGAGAACAGTCATCAGCGATATGAGAGAGGCAGGAGAAAGTAGGGCCTAAGATCCCAAAAAGGAGCAGGTATCAAGAAAAATGCAAGGACCAACAGTAACTAGTACCTTTGGCTGGTCAGGTGAGATGTTAACCCATTGTGGTGGGTAACGAAGGGGGTCTCCAAGACTGGTGGCAAGGGCATGTCAGAGGAGGGCAGTTGCAGGGATGGCCATAGAATCACCCCTTCCTCACGCCCCCAGTGTGGAGCTTGGCTGCTGCACCAAGCATAGTACCCACAGGAATACAACAGCTTGGCTCCGGCCTATGTCCTGAGAGATAAGCCAGGTCCCGGCACTTTAGAAAGAATGGCCCAGCAGGCATACCGGGGGAAACAAAGAAGCATGGCTCTAACAGATTTGAAACTCAATCTTCCCTTTCTTTTTCCTTTACACCTGTATACATTTGGAACAGGCTAGACCTGTGACAGCTCAGTAAGGTTGTGCATCCATACCTGGTCAAACAGGTACCGAAGTAGTGGATTCTCTCCAACATCCAGACCTACAGAGCCCAGAGCCAAGAATCTGGGGCTGCCTCCCCTGGCAGCTGAATAGTAAGCCCTTCACAGTCGCTCCTGCCTGAAAAAGAAAGAGCCATTGCTTTTAGAAGCACAGAAGCCCATGCCGGGGAAAGCGGGAGAGGAAGGAGCAGACTGAGCCAGCAGGTGGAGAGCAGAAACGAAGGCAGAGGTTTCTGGAGGAAGGTTCTATCTTCCCCGGATAAATATTTGCCTGCCCTCACATCCTTTGTTCAAGGCAAGGCCTAGAAGTGGTCAGCTCCCCACCAAACCCAAGTCCAGACTGACAGCACCTTCTTGCTTTTCCCCAAGCCTGCATCTTCTACGCCATTTGCCACCCGGAGGGAAAACATCTCGCATCTTCAGGGGCACACACTCAGCACATGTGGGCATGTCTGGAAGGGGAAGCCGTGTGGAGGATGGCAACCAGCTCATTTCCAACTCCACTGACAACTCACTGAGGGTGAACAGGCACAGTTACCCTGGGAGACACTTGGGACAGGAAGGGATTGACAACAAAGTTTAAGACCTGCACATACTCTTCCTTGTTCAAATGTTCTCATGCCCACTGACTCCGTTTATTTCAGGCACCCCCATCAGGCGGGATAGATTAGGATCACCTCATCCATTCTCAGATGGGTCACTGAGAATTAGAGGGCAGATGGCAGCAGGAACAGGACCGTGGGCTCTGCCTTGGGTTCCCTGCTCTTTCTACACTACCTGGGATGAGTCATCACGGAAAGGGGAGGCAGGTCCTCCGTGGGGCTCAGCACAGAGGCCGGCTTGTCTGACTAGATCACATGGGGTACCGTCCAGAGGCGGGGGAACGGACCTGACAAGCTTGAGACTCTGGTTGCTAATGCCAAAGCAGAGCTGGAAGAAGAAAGAGAGGTGGGCACAGGCGGGACAGAGCTTCAAGAGTCCCCCAAGGAACACCACCAGCTCTGGCCCGGTGGTCGAAGCCCTAGCACCCTGCAGCACAGGTGGCCCAAGCCATTGGTTTGGTTTTCTTCACATCCTGGAATGTGGAGCATTTTATTTTTAACCTTATAATCAATGAATAACCTTATAAACCGTGAATAGAGGAGACCTGGGCAAAGCTGGGGGCAGAGCACCCGCCTGGAGCAAGAGCCCAGGGCCCTGAGTGCCTGCGGTTAGGAGTCAGCTCAGCTTTGTCTCTGGGGACATCACCCACAATGCCTCTCACTCAGATCAGCCAATGATGATGCATCAGACCAAGTGGGGAAAAAAATCTATCGGCTGATCTGAACCAGGGAACTCCCCTGCCTCAGGTGAGGGATTTCAGGGGAACCTCCATGGTCTGTTGCCTCTTGTCGTTGCCGAAGTGCAGCAAGTTCCCACTGGGCCAGGCAAAGCCCTGACTCCTAGTCCTTAGTGAGACTTACATTGTGCCTGTTCAAGAGGACATTAAACTTATACTGTCGTTTATCCCAAAATCTCCTCTTACCCAGTTTGCACTGACTATAAACCCCCTCTCTGCAGTCTGGGTTTGTCCCTCAGCAGTGAGCAGCCAACTGGGACAGCTTAACTACAGCCTTGCTTTGGATGAGGAGGATAACTATGGCCGTTGATTTCCTCTTACAATGGGACTAGTAGCGTTCATAGAACATGCTTCATACTGGAAAGGTGCATGCAACATCACTCATAGAACAAACTGTTTTAAACCTCTCATAAATGCCAGGCACTGCGGTAGGTGCTGGGAGTCGATTGTGAACTGCACAGACAGAGCCCCTGCTCTCACAAAGTTTATGCTGGATTTATAGACAAGAAAACCAGCAAAGGACAGTGTGATGCGTGCCATGACGGAGGATGCACAGGTACTAAAGGATCACATAGGAGGGAGAACTAAGCAGACTGGGATAGGGGGATGGTATCAGGGAAGCCTTCCTGGAAGAGATGACATCTAAGCTGAGACCTGAAAGAAGAGTAGGAGGTGCCCAGGTGATGAGGGGAGGAAAGCAGATGAGTACAGCTGGAGCAGAAGGGGAAGACTTATAAGAAATGAGGGTAGAACAGAGCTCAGGGACATGATTGGGCAGAGCCTTACTTACAAGGGGGCCTTTCTCCTAAGGATAATGGAAAAGCAACTGAAGGACTTTAAGAAAGGGGGGAAATATAATCAGATTTCCACTTTAGAGCATACCTTCATGCTGCTATGGGAATAGATCAAAGCAAGGAAAGGAAGGGTGTGTGGAAAGCCTCCAGGAGGTTGCTGCAGAGATCCAGGCAAGAGATGGGAGGACATGAACCTGGACAACAAAAGTGGGACCAGAAGGAGGAAGATAACTCAAGACAAAGGGGACACACCCTTGTGATGTAGAATCATCAGGCCTCACTGTGGAGAGAGGAGAGCTGGGGCTTATGACTTTGGTGACTTAATACTAAGCAAAGTGAGGATTGTAGGAGACAGGCAGATTGGTGGCAAGAGGGGACCCTGAAGAGTCTGAGGTACCCGTGAGGCATCTGAGTGGAGAGGTCCTGGAAGCAATCAGATATATAGGTCCAAGCTCAGGAGAGAGGTCTAGGGTATAGAAAAAAGATTCTAACAAAAAAGGAAGTTGGTATATGTCTGATACACAGGCTTACCTTTATTCATTCAATAAGTATTCATCAATTTCCTACTAGGTACCTGGAGGCAAGAGTTGAACTGATGCAGTTAATAGAGAACATTCCTTAATTGGGATCCTATCTACACCTCTGATGGGCTGTAATCATTTGTGTGGGACTCGCTGATTGAGGCTCCTTAGAGAAGCACTGTCATAACTGCTTGTTAGGAGAGATGAAGTCCTTGGGTTTAACTGTCTGGGGGAATTTCAGTCTTTCATTTTCTGCCAGGCCCAGGCTTAAAAGGCCACCACTCTGCTTTACTTCAGCTAGCAAGAAATTATCTTCCACAATAGAGCTACAAATGGGGCCCTAATTGATGAATTTGTGACTAGCCGTTCCCTTTGTAGTGGCAGTAGCCCAGTTTGCTCTTAGCTATACCACCCTTGGGTCAGGCCTCACACACTGGGTGTATTCTACTGGATTTTCGGCCAAAGGGACAGGGACCTTAAACATCTATTTTGCCACAATAGAGCCTGGGCAATACCTTGTTCTCTCGCTCCCTTTTCTCCATGTCTCAGTTTCCCTCAGTGGGAATGTGGGAAGTGGTCACCGATCAGGCTAACAATAAACACATAGGAATTGCGTCCTTTCTAGCATCGGGGCTTGTGAGGAGCATGGAGAAGACTGAGACATTGGCCGTTCCCTCAGGGGGGCTGCAGTCTAGCATGACTGGTACTCCCTGGTCCCCCATTCCTCTGACAGTGGTAGGTGCTCAGTAAGGTTTCAGTTTCATTCTCTAGATGTTGAGTTCTAGATCCCAGAGCTGAATGTGAGCTTGGAGAGGAGTATGCCAGCGTGTGGGTCACAAAGAACCCTATTACTCCTGTGACTGGGACACTTCACATGGGACTGGTGGCCCCCTGGGTAGGACATCCTAAAGAGCCCTGCCTTCAGCTGTCTTCATGGCTCTGGCTGGCTGACCTGAGTGAGAATGGTTGAATCAGTGATTCAATGTTTCAATGACCTGAATCAAAAATGCTGTTCTGCCTCAGCCTTTGCCGGCACTGACTTGATAATGACACCAGTAAGTGTCATTTAGTATCTGCTCCCACTTTGGGACACCCCTGAATAAGCCCAGATATAAATAATAGCTGATCTTTCTTGAGCGTTTACCACATGCCAGATGTGTGGTTTATGTGAAATAACTCATTTAATCTCACAATATCTCAGTGGGATAAAGTGCTATTACCATGTCCTAGGTGACGAAAGCAAGGCACAGACAACTACATAACTTGTGCAACTCCATAAGCAGTAAAGCTGAGATCTGAACCCAGGCAATACTAGCCCCAGAACCTGCGCCCTTAACCTCCACACAAAACTGCGTCAAGCCGAGAAGCCAGTGGCCCACACCGTTTAATGGTCTGAAAGGTGCTGAGAGAGTCCTCATGCCTCCTGCCCTCCAGAATAGCCCTTCAAACGAGCTAGCAATGGGCTCATAATTCTACCACCAGAATAATTCCTCTGGCAGCAACAAAGCAAATCCCCTGGGAGAGGCTGAGGAGAGGAACACAGGAAGCCGGGGAGCCGTTCCAGCCTGTCAGGCTCCCATCAGCCATAGGCCCTTTCCCATGCATGGAGGTTAACCAGTTCCTTCCCAATTCTCCCAGCGGGTGGGAGCTGGGGTGGGGCAAAGGCGGGTACCAGCTTGAAGCTGGGGATGTGGAGACAAGTGGGGAGCGAGGCCTGAGTCTACAGCTGAACACACTGCAACTCTGAGAGAGCTCCAACTTTACTTACTAGCACTATAAATTTGGTAAAGGTAATTAAGCACTGCAAGTTTCCATTTCTCCAACTGCAAAATGGGAATAACCAGAGTCGCTCTGTAATCTTGTTGTGTAAATTAAGTAAGGCAATGCTTACAAAGCACTCAACACTGTGCCCCACACGTAATGAGGACATTAAAATGGTAGCTCTTGTGTAATTACTACTACTGCTCAAGGAAAGAAGCCTGATAAAGATGCTGGGAAGCCAGTGGGCAAGGTGGGCAGCTGAGGGGCAGCAGGAAAAGGACTTCAAGGAGACGGACCACCCTCACTGACTCTGTGACTACTTTGAGGCTTACTGTGCATCCATTCAGTTATTTGTCAGCCATTTCGACTCAGACCTACTATGTGTGGATACTGTGTTAGGTGATGTTGGGGGTTGAATTAAGTCCTCAAAAAAGATGTGCTGAAGTTCTAACCCCTGTTGCCTAAAGATGTGACCTCATTTGGTAATAAGGTCTTTGTAGGTATAATCGAGTTAAGATGAGGTCATACTGGATAGGGTGGTCTCTAATCCAACATGACTTGTGTCCTTATAGAAAGAAGAGATAAGACGCACACACAGGGGAGAGTCCATGTGAAGACAGAGGCACAGACTGAAGTAATGTGTCCACAAGCCAAAGAACAGCGAGCACAGCTGGCAACCACCAGAAGCCAGGAAAGAGGCAAGGAACAAATTCTTCCTAAGAGCTTCCAGAAGGAACCAACTCTGCTGACTCCTGGATTTCAGACTTCTGGCTTCCAGAACTGTGAGAAAATAAATTTCTGTTGTTGTAAGCCACCCAGCTTATGGTACTTGGTTACAGCCGTCCTAGAAAAAAGACTACAGGTGATGAAACTACAAAGACAATTTTTGAAAAAAAAGTTCCTGTCCTGAAGTTCTGCTATTCATTTCATCCTAAGAAAAATGAGACTCAAGGCTTAATATGGACGGCCTTGGGTCTAGCATCCAAAGAGGCGTAATTTGTCAGATGAGAGTTTTCCCCTGGTCCACCAGCTAGGACTCCAGACATGGGTGCATCTTAGATGAGTAGGTGGCATGGAATGAGGATTGTCCTGGCCACAGGCTATACCGGGCACCTGTCACTCGCAGGGCATAGCACGGAGGACAGTGAGAGTGAGGATGGCAGGGTAGTGGTGGGGGCAGGAAAAGACGACCTGGAAAAAGGAAGCTGATGTCCTCTTCTAGGTTTCTCTCAAATCCACCATTCCACATGTCTCCTATTAATTTCTCCATATTTTGCATTTCTACTCTGGCCCTTCCAATGCCTTCCCAGCGTGGTATACCAGAGGAGAAAGCATGGGTCTTGGTGGCTAGAAAACCAGAGTTTGAGTCTCAGCTCCATCACTTACTAGCTGTGAGATGTTGGGCAAGTAACACTAACTTTCTATGCTTTGGTTTCGTCATCTGTACAATGGAGATAACACGTAACTCATAGTGTTATGTATCTATGCTTGGTATGTGTTATGTAACGTGTATATGTATATAATACATGATGGCATACATTGAACAAGATGGTAAATGCCAAAGCAGTTTAAGTTTCTTAGGAAAAGGAGAGAGAGCTCATTATGCACAATTCCTAGATCTTATGTGGGGAAACACTGGTATTAGATATTACATATCTGGGTAAGCTAGAAAACTAGCACAAAAAATAAAATGAATCAGGGCCGGCCGAGTGGCGCGACGGTTAAGAACTGGCTTGGGACGCCAGAGGGCCCCGGTTCGGATCCTACATATGAGGGCCAGTGACACTGCCCTCCACAGCTAAGATGCTGAACAACAGCTCAACCTGGAGCTGGGCTGTCGGGAGTCGCTGGCGACGGCGTGGGCTGCAGCACCTGTGGCAGTGGGTTGCCATGGGCTACGGTGTGTAGCCAGCAGCCAGCGTGAGCGGCCAGCAGCCGCAGTGAGCGGCCGTCCAGAAGCCGGCGACTGATCTGCCTCGGCCGGGAAGAGCGCAATGATGGTGCCAACTTGGGCCAGTGAAGCAACGTCCTCCACAACTAGACTGAAGAACAAAACGACAGCAACTTGTCTGTTCCCCTTACCCCAATTCCCCAGCACTGTTCCTATCCCCCTAATTCCCCAATAAAAATCTTTTAAAATAAATAAATAAATAAATAAAAATAAAATGAATCAGATAGATGCTACATTTAAAGGAGGTGTAAACGGCATTCACCTAGGAGTAAACAAGGCCTCGAGGCTGAAGAGCTCTGATATTGGGTGAGTTTTCCATCTCTTAGTTTACAAATGATTTGAGTTTCCATCCAGCTCTAAGATTCCATGACTTTATGAAAATGTGCACATCAAGCTGTTTGCTTTTATCAAATTACACTTAAAAAGACATCTTTACTTACGGGTCACCCATTACAAATCTGGGGAAAGCTGTGATGCTTGAAGGAATTCTAATAACAAGTGAGACAGAAAAGCCATTAGGTGTGTGAAATGCCCCACGGGCTGGCTAACACTGGAGAGGCAAATCTTCTCAAATACTCCTCTCCTGGCTATTCCTATTAGAAGGCTAGTGCCAGAAGACCAGATAAAGGGCTTGGAATCACTTGGAACAAAAACTAGTCCAGAGGGTGACATAGCCCCGCATACAGCCCAAAATGCAAAGGCAACTGGCCAGGCTTCATCTCCGTTTAGAATAACAGACACAAAGGTGACTCGGACTGCAATAGAAGAGACTGAGCTCAGACTTAAGGGAGAGTATCTGGATTACTGAGATGAACGAGGAGTCTGGGCAAATCGCCTTCTCCGGAGCTTTTCACCAAGCGGCCAACTGTGCATCCTGGGCTGAGCAAGTGTGCTCTGCAGCAGAGGCATGGATGGAGTGACTTTGGGGGGTCCCTGCTTGCCCGTGCTCTCTTTCTGTCCTTCCACTAAATCAGTTCTCAACAGAACAGCAATGCCTGCTTTTCATGCAACACCATCCCGCTTCCAGTTACCTTGGCACTTGACATATTGTCGTGCTGCCCATTTTTTTCCTGCTGGCACAGTAGACTCCAAGGTGTAAGTACTGTTTCTACAGATTTTTGCATGTTCCACACTGGTATGTGATAATCATTTCACAGGATGGTTAGCAAAGAGGAGGAAATGAAGCCCACTCCTGAATGGGAGTGTTGTGTTTCACCCTGTTGACAGCCAAAAGCCAATTCTGGGCTCTCTGAAAAGCCAAATTTCCCAGGAAAAAAAAAAAAAGGAAGGATATCTTCTTCATCCTTCTGAGCTCACTTAGGGACTGAAATCAGTGTTTGCTGAGGGAGGAGAAATGCATGTGGACTATGGTTTATGGGTTATTCCAGCAGAGAAGCGAGGAAGTGGAAGAGTTCATCCCGTCAGCTGTTTTTCGGCGAGACTCCCAAAAGCTAAGAGAATAATCATCATCAACACTATTGAGCACTCACCATGTCCTAAACCCTTTGCCTGAATTAATTCATTTAATCCTCACAGCAACTTTATGAGGCTCAGAAACTTTAGGTTATGTTTAACATAACAACACATCTACTAAATTCAGAGCTGGATTTTAAACCAGGCAGGCTGGTCCCAGAGCCTGCATGGTTAGCTAGCCCCATGGGTGCAGGCGGTTCTCAGAGGAGTAGGACTGAGTCCTGCCTCCTGCTGTCCTCTGCCTCCTCAATTCCCTGACCTGTTAGCTGAAAGGAACTTCCTGAAGAGAGGCAACCATTTGCTAGAACCACCAACACACACCAGGTCAGAAGTCAGCTCAGTCCTCCTCATAACGCCTAGAGCAACGCTCAGCCCTAATCCCGCTGTCCTATTGTAGGATTTTCCCAACCCATAACCATTCTCTCTCCCTGGGTCAATAAGGCAATAGAACATTTAAAAAAAAAAAAAACAGTCTCCAAAATGACTCCTCTGCTAAAACTGTTTTCTCACCCCTGAGGGCTCTCCTTTGAGATGCTAAAACCCAATCAGGGAGTCACCACCATCAATAATGCATCAGGCTCTCTCCAAGAATCAGTAAAGCAGGCAGCAGCTCACAAGGGTCCATTATCCCCCAGGGTTCCTAATTAGGCACTGTGATTAGTCCTTTTATCTTCCATTCAGAAGAATACCACCTGGAAGGAGTCAGTAATTACTGAGTATGGAATAGGTACATGAATAACCAAAATGCACCCATGCATTGAGTTGCTACAGCACCTGGATTCCCACCACCTTTACTCACTTTGGGTTTTAAAGGTCCACAGTCACATAAGTGTAGCAGAGGGGTGGGAGATAGGAAGCCCAATTTTCAGAAGGCCATGAGTGGCTGAAACCCAGGAGGCTCATGAGCTTGTTCATAATTACATGAATCAATTCAGTCAACAGCTATTAACATTCATTTTTTACTGTGTGTCAGGCACAGTGTTAAGAACAAAAAAATTGGTTATCTAACTGGAGAAATAAGACATACAAAAAGCCAATTATCTTTAATAGAAAAAGTGAGAGATGGGTTTTTAAGAACACATAAAAAGGAGAAGGAACACTCACTCACTCTACATGTTAGTGGAGGATAAATGACAGATCTGGGAAGGCTGCCCAGAGGGACTGACCTTTGAGTTGGGTGTTGCGGGCTGAGGAATCTTTTTTTTTTTTTCCAGAGAGAAGAAGGGGGAAAGAGCAGCCCAGGCATGAAGTCAGTGGTCCATACAGAGAATTGCATGGGGTGGGTATTAAAGGGCCTTGCACACTTTGCTATAGAAACTGGGCTCTATCCTATATTCCATACGCAATAGGGCAACATGGTAAACTTTCAAAGAGATGACATTGAGCAGATGTCTGCCTCTCAAAGCCCATTGAGCTGTGAGAATGAGGCTGGATTAGGGAAGAGGACCAACAGTGAGAGGCCCTAGTGAGGGCAGAGGTGAGGATGACCTGCCTCAGGCACTTAGAGTGGATGGAAAAGGAGGGCGGGACTGAAGGCTTTGAGGAGCAGAGGCCCATCTGAGGGAGCCTGAGAAAGCAGAAATGGAACTAGCATTACTACCATTGCTATGTATTTACCTTGTGTGGGAGAGGGGGGCTATCCCTGCATTTCCTTACATCCCACGCCTACTCTAAACCATAAGGGGAATCAGCTCAAGTTGACACATAAAGGAACTGAGGTGAAAGTGGTTAAAGAGTGGACTCAGGGCCACCCAGTGCCAACCATGCCCACCAAGCCTGTGCCCTCGACGTCCCCACTGCCCCAGCTCCGGACTTTACATGTTGAGAGAGGTTCAGCTCACAATATAAGCAGTCTTATTCTTCATGTTCTCCCTGCCTAAGGATTAGAATATCTTTCCCCATCTTTACCTTGTGCAAGAGCACCTTCTTCCCATCATCCTTGCTTACCCCCAACATTTCATCTCTCTTCCAAAGTAATCCTCTCTTCCCCACTCCTCATTTACTCTCATCCACACATGGCATCTTTTTAAAATTACAAATGTAGGGCAAAGGCTGGTTTAGCTGACCAGGTGATTTTCAGAAATGGCTGGGCTTCTGAGCCTCAGTGTCCTCACCTATAGAATGGGGATAAAAAATGTGCTTATCTCACAGGACTATTGTGAGGATTAAAGGATATACAAGTGCTTGCAAACAATACCAACAAAAGGCAAGAAAAGGTGCCATAGGATTATTCGGATTATCAGGCACCACCAGACTGTGAGTCCCTGGAGAGCAGGCCCTGGTTGTCTTCATCTTTGGTTGGGGGGGTACCTAATTATTCCTGGTAGAGTCAGTGTTTGATAAAGACATGTTCAATTAAGAACTAGGACTACTACCGCCATTAGCATGCACACACACACACACACACACACACAGAAGCGTTCTTGCCTCTCTCTCCCACCATCCATAGAAGCAAACCCACAATTCCTCACTTTTGGAAGTACTGCTCTAGTTCTGGCTTACTCCAAAAACAGCCAGTTCCTGGAGAAAAACCAAGTGATTGTCACGCTGCTTAAATGCCTCCATTGGGCACATGTGAACAAGTCTGAATTCCTCCCCTTCTCAGGGACGTTGCTAAGAACTGAACCCCCAGACTCACTCCACTGGGTCTGCCCTTCTCGGTCTACCCCACCCAACGCCGCTGTGGGTGACGTGGTTTTTTTTCCTTCTTTTTTTTTTTTTGCTCGCAGGAGCTCAGCGCCTCTACTGCTGTTTTCATTGATGCCTTGAGCCGAGCTGGCATGTGCAACTGCTGAGAAGGGGGAGCGCGCAGCCGCGGGGGAAGCAAGTAAAAATAGCCTGGCGCTCTTCGCTCGGCCTGCTGGACGCCTTTAACCCTGGCCGAGGTGGGGAGCTTAGCAGCGGCTGCTGCACACCGCGGAACCCCGCAGGGGTCTGCACCCAGATCCCGTGCAACAGCCGGGATGCGGGGGCTAGAGACCTGAGAAAACTTTTTTTTTTTTTTTAAGAAACCGAGCGGTGGGGTGGGGGCTGCGGAGGGAGAAGCTGTTTCTTGCTTCCAGCGCTCCAGCCACCTGGCTGCAGGGACTGCTACTTACCCGCTAGTCCAACACTTACAGAAGTGCAGCCTTGACTTCGATCTATTTTTAGAAACCGCTTCCGCTGGTGGGCGATCAGAGGGAGGAGGGCGAGGGGGTTGGGAAGGCTAGCTCTCCGCTGTGAGGCTAGGCGCCTTGCACTGCACATCGTTCTGAGTGCCTGCTCTCCGGTGGAGGGTGGGGCAGAGCAAGTGTCCAGGGGAGCGTACGCTGGCTTTGCCCTAACTCAAAGAGACGGCATTAGCTACTGAATACCCGGCTGTTTTCAAGCCCAGTGCCTGTTTGTTTGGAAATCGACAGTTGCCAGATGCATGTTGCTTCTAGCCTCTCAGAGAATGGAGTTTTTTAAAGCTTTGCTGCCTACGCTATGGGGTAGGGGTTAGCTGCAGTTCAAACCTCGAGGGAAGAAGATCTCAAAGGGTCTCAGCACCTTTTTGCGTTCCAGCAAGACAGAGGGACAATTCCCGCGCCACACCTCCATCCTTGCCCCACGATGCATATGGGTAACCATATGGGAAATGTACGGCAGCCCCACCAGACACCTGGCTATTAATAGAGCCCAGGAGTTTGCTCTCTGCTTTTCTCCTGCCACAGAGTAAGGGATGATCTTCACACACTTAACACTCCGCCCCCACCTCGGCTCACCGTTTCTCCAGGAAGGTAAGGGGACTGCCCACGCTGATCCCCTTCATAACTACAGGTGTCCAGAACCTACGGACTAGTCCAGTTGCAATGACAGCAGGGTCAGTGCCAGGCCAGAGAACACAGCCTTCAGTGTTGGACCCAAAACCCAGCAGTACTCTTTGCGGCTCAGGGCCAACTCGAGAGTAGAGAAAGGGCAGCTATTGGGCTGCCGAAGGCGCGGGGGTGGGGTGGGGGCAGGAGCGCAATTTGCGGGGCCAGAGCGACATTCAAAACCTGCTGCTGGACGAGTGGCTGCAGACCCATTTGTCGCTGCAGCCCGCGGCGCGCAGCCCCCACCGCCCGCACGGGCTCGGCTGCCGCAGGAGCGGACGCTGTCCCTGGTTCTGAAGGTGGCCGCATCCAGCGCTCTCTCCCCGGGTTTAGCGTCCCGGAGGCAGTTCTATCATTAGAGGACTGCAGACCTCTCCCCGCCCCGGATCTGAGCGGGAGGGTCTGTTGGTGGTACCCAAGTCCCACTGCCGGCTTAGCTCGATCCCCCTCCCCATCCCACCTCCGCGGCCAGGAGCTCTCCGCGGTGCTGCGGAGACCGAGAGCTAGGGACTCCAGCTTGAAGGGTAAATCTGGGGCCGCGGCTGTAGATAGTCAAGGGACTGCAGGGAGCAGCCCTGGACCCAGGATCACCCATCCCAGCTCTGCACAAAGCCGGAACTCTGGAGCCCTGACGGAGCCCAGAGGACAGGGCATGGGAGCGCAGCTGCCCAGGGTTTGGGACTTGGGGAAAAGAGAAGGGAGCAGCGGGTGGCAGGAGAGGGAGATGGGGTGAGAGAGACTCTTTTTGCCTTTTCAAGAGGGAGGGGACCTGAGACATGCACTGTCTTTCTTTCCCCCACCCCAACACACACACACACACACACACACACACACACACACACACACACACACACGGCCGGCGGAAGCAAGCGGAATGGAGCGGGGGAAAGTTTGGCACTAGGTGCTGAGCGGCGGCGGCGGCGGCAGCGACAGCGGCGGCGGCGCGGTGGTCGGGTGGGCTGCCGGGGTGGCCGAGAGCCCCAGCCCTCTCGCTTCCTTACCTCGGTGTTCTCAGCAGCGTTCTCCGCCATTTTCCTCCTTAGGAGCAGGCAGCGGGAGGAGTGTTTCATGCCCATAAGAGCCAGCAAGGGTTTGGTGGTACAGAGATAGTAGAGAAAGAGAGAGCTGGTGTAGCTTTAAAAGAGAGAGAGAGAAAGAGAATGGGAGGGGAAAAAAAAAAACCCAACCCAGCCCCTCTGCTGGAGCGTCAGCAGATACAATCAAGCCCGGCTGAGTCTTTCCTGCAGTCTCCACTTTGTTTTATTTTCCTCCCTTCTCATCTGCTTCGGATTCCTTCACACAGTTTCAAGTTCTTCTCGCGCACCCGACCCCTCCCGCCCCTCTCCACACACGCGCCGCGGGCTGAGCAGGAAGAGGCAGCCCTTGAAGGCTCCGCGGCGGCGGCGGCTGCTCTCTCCCCGCTGCTCGCAAAGTCCGGCGGGCCGGAGGCAGCCACCAACTCCTCTCAACTTCTGCGGATCCGCTGGGCGAAGCAACACGCTTCCTGCACGTCTCTCCTAGGGGCTGAGCCGGGTGAGTGGGGGCGGGGTAGGAGAGTCGGTAAAACAGGCGGCGGCTGGGCGCAGACCGAGGGCCCCCACCGCCCCCGGGCCCGCCCCCTCCACCCGGCTGCAAGGGTCTCTTGGCCGCCTCCACTCCCCGGCGCTGCGGACGACTTGCACGGGGGCAAGGGCTGCGCGGACGCTGTAGGGCCACGAGGGAGGCTCCGAGAAAGCAGGCTCCGGAGCTGGGCTCTTGTAGGTTCTTAGACCCGAGTGTGCGCCCTCCCACCGAGGACAAGCTCTGGGCAAGACTGGGCCACCGTTACCTCTCCCCCACCCTACCCCAACTCTTCCGCTCCTCTGCTAATTCCTGGATCCTTCCTTGGTGAATTAAGGTTTGGAGTTTGGGGAGTGAAGGGGTAGGTGTCTGGATGAGGGAGGGTCCTTAACTCCTTTAACCCTTGGACCAAGTGTGGTATCATGATCTCTCCTTGCCTCACACACTCCCTATCGACGGCACTTGGGGCTCCGAGCCTCTCTCAGGCTGAGGATGGGGCGAAGGTTCAGCCAGGGGTGGCTTGGGAACAAGGGTGGAAGAAAGTCAAATGGATGAGCCTGCGGTCGTATTCCCCCTACCCTAGTTTTCCCTGGCAACCCCCTGCAGACACATTTCTCCCTCCTCACTCCTCCCCCATCGTCACCAGATTTTGAAGTCCCTTTTATGGAGAGAGGGAGGATGTCACGTACCCATTAGGATTTTCTTGATCCTTTTTTAAGAGAGAGTTTGGGCGGCAGCAGGGGGTGTGAATTTTTATACAATGCATTCCTGTCTTCACTTGGAGAGCTTTTACACACACACCCCCTTCTTACTGGCCATCTGTCAAGCTGGTGGGTGATAGAACAAGGAGGAGGGGGAGCCCCATTCTGTCTCTCCCATTACAACAGGCCACTCAAGCCAACTCCTTCAAAGACAGATGCACTTTCAAGCTCTCAGCCCGCAAGTCAAGGACAGGGACCTACAAGATGCTCCCTGAGCCTTCAGGCTCTCTTCACTTCGTCCCTGTACTTACCTGCATAGATCAATCCTGCATGCATGCTGTATTTGTTTTTTCACCATCACCTTTGAGAGCAGGAAGTGTGAACCTGATTGTCCTCAACCAACCCCAGAGCCCATAGAAGAACGGAGCCAGAATCTGAGGATGCCTCCATCAGCTGGTCCTAGGGGAAAGAGGACACATTGCAGTAAGTGGAGGAGGGAGAGGAGAGAAGGGTATGGAGAGTAGGAAGAGTGAAAAGAGAAAGGGCAACAGACTGGAGTTAATGGGAGTGTGTGTGTGTGTGTGTGTGTGTGTGTGTGTGTGTGTGTGTGTAAGAAGGAGCAAATTGAAATGAGAGAATGGCCTTAACCTCCTTAACCTTCTTCTTTCTCAGACCACAGACCTGGATCAGTGTCGAGGGTGAGTGAGCAGTCTTTGGCAATGCCTGGTCCTTCTTCCCTTTCACATCCTACCAACATACAGAAAGTGGTAGGGGGATAAATGAGGTGAATCTAAAGAATGACTTTACCCTCTTGAACTCTGTTTTCTCTAAGCATCTTTCTCGGAGACAAAAGACCTGACACATCTGCTCCCCTACCAAGAAAGTCTCAGTACTTGTACATCAAAGAAAATCAAAAAGGAAAGTATCCTCACAGCTCTTTAGTCCAATCCTCTCCTTTTACAAATAAAGACTCTGAGATCAGAGATAGGAGGGCATTTGTCTGTGATGCTTCGGCTAGCCCCCTGACTTTCAGTCCAACGCTCTCCTCTGACCCCACCCCACACCACTTCCCCCTGAGCGGGGCATCCATTCTGTGACTAACCAGGGAGGAGGGGAGCTGAAACAAGCTCCCACCGAAATAGGCTGCTGCCTGAGCGTGATTATGTTGCTATGGAACCTCAGTGGGTGTGTTTCCTCAGTTCTCTGTTGAAATCTTTTGCTCAGCTTGGCTTATCCCCAAGCACAGACACTGATGGCTTCCCTTGGAATGGGGAGTTGGAGAGGTTGGGATGGAGAGCTGTATTCTCATAGAAAGAGTGTTCTGTTCCAACCCATTCAACTGGGAGCCAGCCTGGGGCTGTGACCGAGGAGCCTAGGTCACCGCGTTGTTCTCTAATGGCTGGAGGACAGGCGTGAGCTGTCTGGGAAGTGGGGACTCCAATCCTCTGGTGAGCCACTTTGGGACAGAGAGTAGTTGTCCCTGCTATGCTCTCATTTAATTATAAATTCACAAGCAAAAATAATGGTTACCTTAAGACACTAAGTTTTAGGGTGATTTGTTGTTACACAGAAAAAGATTACCTGACTACTCATCTCCCAGGGTTTTGAAAATATGTGGTGCATGAAAAATGCCTAGCATATAGTAGGCATTTTGTGGTATTATTTTCTCACCATCCACACCGTTCACAGGAATTCAGTCTTCTTCAACTTTCTTGCATAAGTATATTAGCATAGTCTTTTACAAAGTTAATTAATTTAGTTATTCTACAAAGAACTTACTGGGCATCTCTTACTGTGCCTAGCTCATCAGTAGGCACAGGGCTAGCAAGAGGCAACAGAAGGTACGGAACTGAATATTGAGGAGCCCTTAGTGTAGTCACCTTGAATGCCTTGAAATGTGCAGAACTTTTGTAGAAGAGCTTTGGAAGGGATTTTGATAAGAGGCAAGAAGAACTATGAGATGACAAGAGGTAAAGGGAATTCACCGGGATGTGAGTTAAATGGGCAGTGTGGGATAACAGGTCCTACTAAGTAAAGAAGTCCTGAAAACACATTTTGCTATGTCACTTTTCTGACACTAGGTCTTCAATGAAATGCTATTGAATAGTATGTGTGAAGTGCTTAGAACAATGCCTGGCTTGTGCTAAGAGCACATTGTGTTCACATTTGCTAGCTAGGCCCTGTCCTAGGTTCTGAGTCAAACTTATAGAGCACTTATTATGTGCCAGAGACACTCCTAGGCTTAATGTGTTCGTATGCAGTTCTTTCAACAACATTTTCAGTAGGTATTATTATCCCTACATAACAGATGAAGACACAAAACACAGAGAATTACCCAAGTCATAAAGTCAGGATTTGAATCTAAGATGTCTTGTTCTATACCATGACCTTCAAGAGTTTAACCAGTTTCTGGGAACAAGGCAGTGGTTCTTACCTTGGCTGCAGAGCAGAAGCATCTGGGGAGCTTTAAAAATACCAGTGCTTTGGTTCCACCCCCAAAGAGTATGATTTAATGAGGCCTGAGCATCACAATTTTATTTGTTTGTTTTTTTAGGTCCCTGGGTGATTCTAATGGGCATTCATGCTTGACAATGGGATAAGGATATTTGGAGATGAAAAGACCAGCAGAGAAAGGAGGTCCCTGAGTTATAGAAAGGGCCCCCCAAAACTACAAGGACACCCACATTATAGAAAGGTCCATTTTAAACACAAAGGTTCTTCAAAGTCACAAGGTCCTTGAGGGAAGTTGTGATGATGATTGAGCCATCATGCAAAGGTTGGAATGAGACTCCTGGGGAAAAGTTATCCAGCTTTATGACAGGCCACAGAGAAAGTGAATTTCCTGTCACTAGAAGGGTACAGTTAGACTAATTATTGAGCATAGCTGCTCCTGCAAACCCTAGAAGGCTGAGCTAGGCGCACAAGGTTCCACCTGCTCCACGCTATGACTACTTGTCTCCTTTCATCTGCAAGCCTTCCAGAAGGTGAAGACTGCATGTAGTAGCTCAACTTCAGGAACCAACCAACACTGCCTTTGCTGCCTCCCAAAAGCCAGTGCCCAGGGTATCAGGATGCCGTTTCTCTGTAGACCATATTGTCTAGGAAAGCCAGGCTCTGGCTTGTCCAAATATGGTCTTTGCAATAAAAGGAGGTGTATAAGACATGTCATGTGGCTTCCCTCTCCTCCTCCTAGGGGAACTTCACATGTGGCCAGAGCTCACATATGGCTAAGACATGCTGCAGTGAATCCATGGCTCCTCAAGACAGGCCACAGCCACTATCCATCACCACCTCCCGGCACCTAACCCAGTGGTGTTCATAATGTGTTCCAGGCCAGATGGGAGTCAGGCCAAGGCTGCAGCAGCCAGCTACCTGGCTGAGCCTCCAGGGAGCCCCACATCTGAGCAGTTCTCCTGCACGAGAGGCTTTACAGTCTTAATTCTCACTAACCCAAGGCCCAGTTATTTCTTAAACTATGTTCAAAGAACTTGCAAAAGTGCCACCAGTGCCTGCCAAGTAATTTTTTTCTCTTTTTGGTCATCAAAACCAGAATGTTATTTCTTCCTTGTTCTGATACTATATGATTAAATCGACTTGCTGTGGTTTTGTGCTGGATATGGTACTGTTTGGTTTGATTATTCTAACAATATTTGGGAGGCATTTTTTTTTAGTAATTCTGTATAATAACTTAATCCATGGTGTTTTGTGCCCTTAAAAAGCTGACTATTAAGACTGTTATTACCTACGTTTTTTCTCAGGGTGAGAAGGACCAAAAAAACATGTGGATATTTTCTCAGTGACCGATGATGGAACCCAAACTTCTCTGGAGAAGAGGGAAGAGGGATACAGTAGCAGAGCCCTAAAGACACTAAAATACATGTTCTTCAATGCTGTCACAACAGAAATTAGCTTTTTCTTCTTGGTGGAGGTTGTACACTTCACTCCTTTCCTCCTTTTCAAATCTTCATTAAAGGATTACCTTTTTTTCTGGAAAACCTCTCCTGAATCCCTCAAAGCCAGCTAGAAATCAATTTAGTCTATCCAGTGCAACAACTCAATATACATTTTCTTCCATTAGCCTACATAAGGGCTACTACTGTGAGCCAAGCACTGTGCGAGGCATTTTGGGTTAAAAGATGAAAAGTCATATCCCTACCCTTGTGACATACCTTCTAGGAAGAGTTGGTTATGGATTCAGGTAATATTGGGATCATCTGGATTGGTTCTTATAGGTTAAATATAGCTATATAATCAATGGCTTATAGTCAGGTAGGCCCTGTAAAAAGTATCTATTGGTATGGACAGAGAGTCCTTACAGGCTATAGGGCCTGGAGCAGATGTAAAATAGCCTCCAGTCAAGTAAGGCTGGGGATACATTCTTTATCAAGAATCTACAACTCCAAAATTTTATAGATAAGAAGTTTTGCTGCCTCTCCCCTCACCACCCAAGTGGATTACATGCTGATGTCACTTGGGCCATGATAAGTGATCCGCCATAGTGCAGTGCTGATTTCTGGTGGTTCAGGGGTAGCCCTGCCTGAAAACACACAGTGTGCAGAGGAAGCTAAACAAAGCCGTGTTTGATTCCATCTGTTTCCTTTCTGGACCATTTAACCACCCTGATCTCTTTCTTCTCTCCCAGAGGGGTGTTACTCTTTTTAAATTTAAGCTTTGTTAGATTCTTTTTAAATTTAAAACTGTACACCTCTAGGGCAATATTAACATTTTTCTCTGTATCCTCCATTTTTTGCTCATGCAAATGTATATATACATATAAGTGTCCACTATGGCATAAGTGGAATCATATTACATACATTACTCATCATCCTGCTGTGTTCATTAAACAGTGTATTATAGACTTCTATTCAGGTAACTATACATAAACCCAAGTTATTATTTTTAAAAGCTGTATCATGTCTTACTGATAAACCATGCTTTTTAAAACCAGCATCCTAGTGATGAGCTTCCAGGTTGTTTCTAGTGTCCTGTCACTCAAAGCAATATTGCAATAAATGTTCTTTTACATATACCCTTATGAACTGGAGCTTTTATTTCCACCATGATAGTTTCTCAAAAGTGGAATCATTTTAATAGATATTACCAAATCCTTATCAAAATTTGGTTTCTTGAACACTTGGAAGGCACAAATCCAACCTTCCTTCCCCTTTCCTCTTCTAATGTCAAGTGCAAAAGCAGCTACTGCATTCAGAGCCCTGGATCCGGCACCTGAGGAGGAAGGTCTGTGAAATATAAGACACAATCCTGTTTTAAAGGTATTTCTACACTGCGAGGTTTTCAATGTCTGGGAAAGTTTTCATGAAAGATGCTGACATGCAATATTTCTCCCTAGAGGGAAAACAGATTGCTTCCAAGTGCTGGGCATCAGGGCATGAATTTGATGTTACCAAGAGGTTCTATGGTCTGAAAAACAATAAGGATAAAAAAATGTGCACCAATTACCTGTCATTCACATGGAACAGCCACAAAGGATACACAGTCTTTGGGGCTGCCCTGGGTTTCCTTTCTTTCAGGAGCCTGTGCCTGCGTTGATCGCAGCATCCACTGCTGCTTGTATGTAGTGCCTAGTACAAACCCTACCACCTGGAAAACTATAATCTCCACTTCCCAGAAGAGTCTTAATTGGTTCCCTTTTAAAAAATATTTGCTGTGTTCAGACTTCCCCACCCCATTACCCGTTCACCCAAAGAAACCTTACCATTTAAAACCTCCATTTGATAGCTATCATCAATTTAAAAAAAATAGAAAAAGAAAAAAAAAAACAAGTGCTGGCGAGGATGTGGAGAAAAGGGAACATTTGTGCACTGTTGCTGAGATTGCAGATTGGTGAAGCCACTATGGAAAACAGTACGGAGGTTCCTCAAAAAATTAAAAATAGAACTACCTTATGGCCCAGCAATTCCACTTCTGGCTATTTAGCTGAAGAAATCCAAAACTCTAATTTAAAAAGATAAATGCACCCCTATGTTCACTGCAGCTCTATTTACAAGAGCCAAGATATGGAAGCAACAAAAGTGCCCATCAATAGATGATTGGATAAAGAAGAAGTGGTACATTTATACAACGTACTATTGGGGCCACTGCTTAGCTCAAGTGGTTAGAGCACAGTGCGCATAACACCAAGGTTGCCAGTTCAATCCCTGCATGGGCAACGGAGCTGTGCCTTCCACAACTAGATTGAAGACAACTACTTGACTTGGAGCTGATGGGTCCTGGAAAACTACACTGTTCCCCAATAAAATCCTTTTTAAAAAAGTATACAACATACAATTACTCAACCATAAAAAAGAATAATATCTCACCATTTGCGACAACATGGATGGACTTAGAGGGTATTATGCTAAATGAAATGAGTCAGACAGAGAGACAAATACTGCATGATTTCACTTGTATGTGGAATCTAACAAAACAACAAACAAACAATAAATAAAACCTCCCATTTGAATCTATCAGAGGGTGTTTCAAATCGTGAGAGAGGCCAAGGTGGAAAGAGGTGACAGGGAGACACTTAGCAGTAAGTTAACCTCTCCACTGTGTAAAATGGCTTACTGGTCATCTCTCTTCAGCAGAGGGGCTATGAGAATACAATGAGCCAATGTAGATGACCCACCCAGCACAGTTTGGGGGAAATAGTGTTCTAAGAAAAGTGAGTTTCCGTCCCAACAGTTCTTCATAGAAGAACATGTCTACCCACACGTGATAGAGACCTAGCGTGATGTGGAAAAAGAGCATCACTGCAGGGGTCATCGAGCCTGTGCCCTAGTCCTAGACCTGTCATTCAATGCTGGGTGGCCTTGAAAAAGTCACTTTACCCCTCTGAGCCCAGTACCTCTTTAAAAGAAAGAATGTGCATCAGACAAGCCCTGCACCCCCTTTCTGCTTTGTTATTTTATGTGTGATGTGAATTATGAGGCTGACCAAACCCAGATCACCACAAAGGCTGGTTACCTGCATCTCACACCAAAATTCAACTCTGATGCTCAAAACGATGGCCTCTCCTTCCCACTTGAGAGAGTGACTGAATGGAAAGTTACAAGTCAGAAATTCACAGAAGAAGCCTGTAGGTCATGTTGATGATAACTTTCACTCCATCACTGGGCTATGATTAAGGCTTTCCTGAGGCCGAAAGGAGTTTCATTTTTTGAAAGAGTCCTGTTTGACTCTAGTAGCCTCAGAAACAGTCGCCAAGCAGCCATTGTAAATAGAGGTTATTTGATTTCCCCAGTGCTTGTTGGGGCAAAACTCCAATGGGGGAAACAGTGAATTTCTGGATAACATACGCTACTGGGCTGCAGTTGGCATACCCCCATCAGCTAGTTCTCAGTGCTCCATGTCAATGCATGAATAATGCACATCAGCAGATTCTCCAAAAATAACTTCCCTTTGACTCAATTAATGTATCCAGATACATGCAAACAGAATTTCTACCTGTCTAATGATTCTTGGCTTCAAAATATTTTCAAATTAACGTGCTGTTCCACAGTACACAGGTGGCCACGGATGCTGGTCCGGGAGGAGGCCAGCTGGGTTGCTGGAGGAGCCAGCCAGAGTCCTCTTCTTACCGGGAGCAGCCCACTCTGTGGCGAATTCACCTGCGGGAAAGCAAAACTTAATTATCGCCCCAGCACACCTCTCAGAGGTGGGGATTATTCAAGTTATTCCACAGGAAAAACTGCGTAAAGGTTAGGTGACGTTTTCAAATCACACAGCAAGAGAAGAGTGGCTTTGATTTCTTGGACCATCCAGGTATCCATTTAATTAAAATGCACCTGTGGCTTTCAGAGGGAAGGGCTTTCCTCTTCTGGGATGGAAACACTGCTGGCAAAGCTAAGAGCTGTCTCCCGTGGATATGGTTCTTTCTTCCTAGGGCCTACAGAAGAGAAGGAACTTGGTGAATTCAGAATGGTGACTGCAGGCCAAGTGCCCACCCTGGGCCAGGCACTGTACGCAGTGCATTACACACATTACCTCACTGAGCCCTCACACCAGCCTCACAGGTCAGTTGCATTGCCATCCCCATGACATAGATCAGGAAAGAGTGGCTCAGCAAGGTTGCTGAACTTGCTCATGTCACACACCTAGTAAATGTCAGAACTCTACCTGAAGCTATGTCTCCCTCACTCATCAGTGGAAGGAGCAAAGACCTCAGAACCACACAGGCTTGGTTTTAAATCCAGAGTCTGGTATTTTACTGTGACTTTGGGCACATCGCTTAACTTCTCTGAGTTCAAATTTCTCCTCTGTGAAAAGGGTTGGGTCTGGCCAAACTGATGTTCAGGGTTGCTGTAAAGTGCCTAGCCCAGAACCAGCTCATTGCAGACCTCAAACAATGGGCACTATGATAGCATGTGGCCTGTTTCTGGATGTGATCGACTTAGCTCAGCAAAACTGCACCTGCTGTTATGTTAAACTCTCAAGTACAGGTGTGAACGGTACACCCACTTCCAGAGGCGGAGTGTCTGTCAACCTGGCAATGGCTCTAGACAGGGTAACTCCAACAAAATGGCACCTATGAACCTATATTCTTGCTGTAGCGCTTCCTGTCACATCTGCTTAGTAACTGCTCTAAGTGGTGTCACTCTGGGTTGCATACCATATTTGCAGGTATGAAAAACACTGATCTTTTTTTAACTTCTGGAAAACTCAGCTTCTGCAGTGGCCAAATCTGCCACATAACTACATCAGGACTTAGTTAATGCATCCTGAGCCAGTGTGGAATTCATCACAGGAGGGAAGGAAGGATGCACCCACTTAGGAGGGTGGATGGTGGAGGAAGAAGGGGCAATAATATCAGAACGACTTTGCATATATGAGGTCTGACAATTAAGTTTGCTAACTTGTTGCAACGATGGGATAACCTTTTTGTGATATCACAGGGATTAGTCATTATGAATTTGTACCAACTGGATAAACAGTTAACCAAGTTTACTATTTGGAAGTGCTGAAAAGGCTGCATGAAGAAGTTAGACGAAAACGACCTGAACTTTTCGCCAGCAATTCATGGCTCTTGCATCACAACAATGCGCCAGCTCACATGGCACTGTCTGTGAGGGAGTTTTTAGCCAGTAAACAAATAACTGTATTGGAACACACTCCCTACTCACCTGATCTGGCCCCCAATGACTTCTTTCTTTACCTGAAGATAAAGGAAATATTGAAAGGAAGATATTTTGATGACATTCAGGACATCAAGGGTAATATGACGACAGCTCTGATGGCCATTCCAGGAAAAGAGTTCCAAAATTGCTTTGAAGGGTGGACTAGGCACTGGCATTGGTGCATAGCTTCCCAAGGGGAGTACTTTGAAGATGACCATAGTGATATTCAGCAATGAGGTACGTAGCACTTTTTCTAGGATGAGTTCGCGAACTTAGTTGTCTGAACTTCATATACCCTGACTCTTTCCAGCCTGCAAAGATGGCCTTTTCTTTTGTTTTTGAAACAAATCTGTGTGTGTATCTCTTCCTCCTGGCCCATAAACCAGAATCTGGGAGGGTCAAGGAATGGTTCTGATTGAGAGGCTCTGGGAAAATCTTGTCTTTTTTTTGGTGCCTCATTTTATCACAAGTTATTTAAGACAACAATTGGGTTTCTTCCCCCTCCTTCTACTGATTGGATAATAGGGTTTCTGAAACTGTTCATGTTTCTAACCGTCCCAGAAGTTTGGAGCAAACTTTTCTAGAGTTCTTTTAGAATCATAGCCCAAGTTTGGGTGGGTAAAGAGGGGGTAGATTGCACCAGTGAGTGCTGGACTTGCTCTAAGCAGGGCCACAGGCTTCTTTCCCTGGCCCTGGCATCAGAGTCCATGTTTGTCTATTGGCATCTCAGGGAAGGTTCAGATGATCTAAGAGGAATGCCAGTATAACTAGGCCACTCCAGCCCGTGTCACGCTAAATAACAATGACCCAAAGTTTCTGTTCTTGACCCTCTGTGACAGAGAATCCTTTACCATCCCTCCCCCTATAAAAGCCTTCTCAAGGGTGTCTAGGAGACCCTGTAGGACCACATCATATGTACTCACATTGAGTCGTCTTCTTCGTCTTTGACTCCCCTTAGTCAATGTCCAATAACCTTGAGGTTACTTTCAGGAGCCTATGCTTTCCACATTGACAATCTCTCTCCTAAGGATACTGGTGGCTATGGCAGGGCTGCTGTCTCCCAGCACACCCAGTGACTTCTGGATATTGAGCAGAAGCAGGGGCAGATCTGACGAGCCCCCAAGCCCACTCCTGTGCTCCGTGTCTCATCAAGCCTCTTGGAGAAACAGGACTCTCCACCTCTGGCCCCTACCCTTCCATTCCTCTAAGGACACAATGCTCAGTGTCAGGGTAGAATGGAGCTGACACACCATCCCTCTGTGGATGTCTCTTCCCCATCTCCCACTCACAAAATATTATTACAACCTCCTCCCTTCTTCATCCATAGACGTAAGTGCCCTTGCAGGTCAATTCATGCAAATGAAGCCTTGGAAGAGTTGAGGGGTTCTGCTCCAGCCCAGTCCCCACACGCACACACAGGAGCGGTGGGCAGGGCGCCCTCTGATGGTAGGGAGTGGGCAGACCTGTCTTACCCTCTGGAGTGCCAAACATTTGCTCATGCCTTCTGAAGGGAATTTCTTACCAGTGTATCTGGTCATGTACTGTCTTATTTTGTTGGGCAGGTAGTAGCATTTATGGAATGTCTGCATCAGGGTGAACCCATTCTCACACCAGTAGTCCCAACTCTCTCTTCCTGTTGCAACAAGTTCCAGCATCTCTCTGCCCTGGCTT
Organism: Hipposideros armiger; assembly: GCF_001890085.2. Lineage (NCBI taxonomy): Eukaryota > Metazoa > Chordata > Mammalia > Chiroptera > Hipposideridae > Hipposideros > Hipposideros armiger. The sequence goes on along the minus strand of NW_017731682.1, from coordinate 786,245 downwards.
CCCCTCCACATCACCGTTAGGTAGCAGCTCTCTTGGAGAAACAGTCCTTGCAGTTTGTTAGCTATCAGCTGTTGGTGGCCTTCCCAAAGGTACTTGCATTTCAAGAGGAGGCTGGAAGCCTGCCTCACCTCCAAGTTACAAAAGAATGAATCTCTAATGGTGGAAGGTCAAGCATCAGTGTCAGGTTGGTGGGAACTTGATTTGGGGGTGGAAGTTCACCCTGCACCCTTTTAAATCACTTTACACTGGTGTTTCATTCTGCCTGCTGGAAAGTCATGCCTCAGCCTACAGGCTGCAGAGAAAGCATGGCGTTCTTGGGGCAGGGGGGGGCACTGAATTGGAATCGGGAGACTCAAATTGTAGTCCCAGCTCTGCCATGAGTTGCTGAAGACCTGGGGTGGGAGGTGTCAAGACAGGAGTCCCTGAGAAATAGGAGGGGGGTACTAAGGTCTGCCCTAGCCCTGAAGTCCTTCGTAGTCCTGGTTTTCATCTCTTCCTCTGTAATGTGAGGAGTTCAGACAAGCTGAATTCATGGGTCACATTCAACTCTTCCATTTTATTGTTGTTAACCCTGTGGCACATTCAGAGTAGAGATACTGTCCCTGTCCCCTGCTCTTGGGACAAACGAGGAGGAGGAGAAGAAAGTATTGGGAAAGCTTGTGCTTTGAGGGCTGAGGCACCTGGGCCTCAAGAATACCCAATCCTACCTATCTTTGAAGTTGTTTTCCTCTAAAACAAAACAAAACAAAACAAACCATGTTTTAAAACCTCCTCTTCTTGGGGAGCTCAAATGTCCATGTTCTTCTGGTAGGAATCTGTTTTAAAATATTGCATTCAAGCCAGGCTCACAGAGGAGCTCTCTCTAGCTGGGAGTTGATGAAGAAATATGGCAGCCAGCATTCTTCCATTATCTTGCACGTGGAAGGAGCACGCTGGTGAAATGCATCTGTGGGCTGGTACTTCTGGGTATCTATTTGCAAGGCAGCTGTAAACAGCTGGCTGTTCCTCTGCCATTTTCCCCCTTCTCACGTCTTACCCTCTGTCCCCACTATCATAGTTTCCTCTAGTTCTGCTCAGATGCTTTTAAGTGGGTATTTAGTGCATGAAGCATCAATTAGAAAATCTGAGGGTTGAACCCGACATTAACATGAAACATAAGCACTCCATACAGCAGATTCAAGAACTAAGAGGCCTGTTTATTCCTGGGCAAAGATGGTGTGAGGCCATGTACATTTAATGCTCTTCAGAAGGTGGGGAGAGTTCTCAGGCCAGCCCTTTCCCCAAGTCCAGTGGGTCTGCAGGGGAGTGCTCTCACTTTCTTTGACCAATAGCAAGTGTTTTTTTAAAAAGTGGAGAAGACAGTTATCTGAGGAAAATGGTTTAAATTCAGTCCTGCCTAGAGCCAGGGGCAGGACACATGGCGTCAAGGGTCCCCTAATAGATTGCACAGTCTATAATTACAACAAAAGGACTAAGAATTGTGAACCGAGTTCCTGGGGCTTTTCTGAAGACAGCTGAGTGTGGTTGGCTCCTGGCCTCTCTCTGATCTAGAGAGCCAGGGACAACCATGTGACAAAGGCTCATCTGGATGAAGGGAATATCAACAAGGGCTCTGTTCCACACAGGGCCAGGCCCAACCATGACGGGAGAAGCCACCAGGGAAGCACAACCTTGTGCCAGGAACATTAGCACCACATGGTTTTTCTCAAACACAATTATACAAAGGATAGATATTTGAGGGGGAAAAGTTACTTTAATAACATATGGATTTTTAAAGAGCTTCCAAACTCTCCCCCAAGGGAAGGCCTGACAAAGGATCCAGACCACTTTCCCGCCAGAACCTGTTGTCCCCTGGCTGGACTCTGGTGACATACAGGACAGCTCCATACTCCTCCTCTCAATTCTGCCAGGAGGTTTCCTAAAGCTGCACTTCTGGTACCTGTAGCATTCTACAACAATCTTTATTTCCTTCCTTTCAAGGTTGGCAGGGCTTCTTTCCAATGGGTCTTCCCTTCCATTCAGAGAGCTGGCAGTGTCCCAAATTGCCAGAACTCCCCGAGGCCCAGGTAATGCTTCCCTCTGCTCAGCAGGGCATACGCCTGATGTTCCGATCATCTAGGTCTGTCATTATACTGCTTCCAATCAGAAAAACTCACAGAGGTGTGATTGATGCATTTCAGAGCATTAGTGTGAGGAGAGAGCTAATTTCCCAGCTTCGTCCCTTCTGAACACACTCATGGGATGGATTTGAGAATTAAGAAACAGAAAACATTTAATGGGATAGTGGCAACCCCAGCCAATGGATGGTAAGCTCTTTGAACCCATAATGTCCAAAATGACTCTTTTACCTACATACTTGAATGACAGTTTTACTGGGTATGCAATTCCAGGTTCAATATCCTCCCCATTCCCACAGTTTGGTGAGTACAGTTCCACTGGCCTTTCTGCATCTACCATTGACAGTGAGAGATCTGTTGTCACTATCATTCTTATTCTTTTTCAGATCACCTTTTTTCTTTTTCTCTTCTCTCTGGAAGTATTCTTTCTTTCCTTCTTTACTTTTCAAAGTAGTTTCCCCTTAACTTCATTATTGTGATGTATCTAATTGCAGGTCTTTTCTCATTCACCCTACTTGGCACTTGGTCATCCTATTTAATCTTGGGATTTTGTCTTATACTGTTTTTTGCCTATCTTCTGGCAAATTTTCTTATATTTTTTCTATTTTCTTCTCTCCATTGCATCCATTCTATCCTTCTGAAGTTTCTTGTAGACATATGCTGGAATATCTGAATATGTTAGCTTTTTCTCAACTTTTCTTCCCATATTTCCATCTCATGATCCTTTTAGACCACATATTGAAGAGATTTCCTCAGTTTCACCTTCCAATTCACTCATTTACTCTTCACTTATTTCCACTCTGCTGATTCAGCCCGTTTGTTGGTTTTAAAATTTTTTGTGAACATTTGCGTTTCTAAGATTTCTGGCTGATTTTTTACAGATCCAATGTTTGTAGTTATTCCAAAATCTCCAGAAAAGTCTTGTTCTACTTACACTATAAAGATTTCCTTGGGGGCCGGCCAAATGGCTCCATTAGTTAAGAGTTGGCTTGGGAGGGCGAGCTCTGAGCAACAGGGCCTCCGGTTCAGATCCTACATGGGCCAGTGACACTGTGCCCTCTACAGCTAAGATGGTGAACAACAGCTCAATCTGGAGCTGGGCTGCCATTTAGTCGCCGGCAACGACATAGGCTGTAATGGGGCTGCATTGGGCTGCCGTAAGCTACTGTGAGTGGATGGCAGCAGCGTGAGCTGCCGAGAGCCACTGTGAATGGCCGTCCAATGCCCCGTGACCGATCAGCCTCAGCCGGGAAGAGTGCAATGATCACTATTCCAACATAGGCCAGTGAAGCAACGTCCTCCACAACTAGGCTGAAGAACAAAAGCACAGCAACTTTCTGTTCCCCTTCCCCAATTCCCCAACGCTGTTCACTCCTCCAATTCCCCAATGAAATCTTTAAAAAAAAAAAAAAAGATTTCCTTGGGTGTGAACTTTGGTTTACTATATATAATGAGTCCCTCTTTTCACAGTATTTGTTTTCCAAATTTTTTTGTGAATTCTGGATACATGCTCATTTTTATATCAGAAAGTCCATCTTAACCTTGGTCAACAGAGGGGAAAAGTGGGATGTACTATGGGGGAGGTTTTATTGCAGCCTGTCTAACATAAATGAGGGAAGGTGCCTGGTAGAGAGTAGAGAATATATAAGTGGAAAACTTTCTCCAGGGCTGTCTTGGCTACCTGAAGCACTGTTCTGCCTCTCTGACCCAACCATCCATGCAGCCTCTAGCCTACTGACTGCCCTGAGGGGGTCAGATGTACAGGTGTGGAGGGATTCACCTGCCTGCCTGATCTTCTTAGTAACCCCCAATACTTGCCCTATCCTGTACCACAGGCTTTCTTCTGCCTCATATCTGTCACTTTCGGGTCTGGAACACATTTTTTTCCTTTCTTTCTTTTTTTTTTTTCAATCCTTCTTTAGGGACATCTGGAGCTGTGGCTTTTATTCATCAACCTGATCTTGCCTACTTTGCATTCTTCAGGGATTTTTTCAGTTTCTGCCATACCAAAGACATGCTTTTTTGTTTTCTAGCACTGCTTATATTTTTAAATTATATATTCTATAATTTCTGGGAATTTGAAATGGAAGAGTGAGAATGCCAACTTTTTAAAAATTAGTTTCAGGTGTACAATACAGTGCAATAGTTATACTTTTTACCCCTCAAAGTGACAACCCCCCTCCCCCAATCCGCTGCCTCACTCCCCCCTCCGATATCATACATATCTATAACAATTCCATTGACTCCACTCCCACACTATACTCCACATCCTGTGACCATATATATTTCAATTATAGTTGAACTACAATATTATACAACATCAGCTTCAGGTGCACAGTGCAGTGATCAAGCCTCTACCCCATCCATGAAGTGATCTCCCTAACAAGAAATGTGACCATCTGACACCCTACAAAATATTTACAACATTATTAATTATATTCCTCGAACTGTTTTTTATATCCCTGTGACAATATTGTAGTTACCTATTTATGCTGTCTAATCCCTTCCCCTTCTCCCTCATCCCCACCCCTCCCAACTAGCAACCGTCAGTTTTTCCTCTATATCTCTGAGACCACTTCTGTTTAATTTGCTTGTTCATTCAGTTTTTTAGATTCCACATATAAGTGA
>NW_017731682.1:778508-780580 GCF_001890085.2 Hipposideros armiger | reverse complement strand
GTGTCAGTCCAATTTTCCCAGCACCATTTATTAAATAGACTATCTTTACTCCAATGTAAATTCTTGCTTCCAATGTCATAGATTAAATGAACGTATATGGATGGGTTTATTTCTGGGTTCTCTATTCTGTTTCATTGGTCTATGGGTCTGTTTTCATGCCAGTACCATACTGTTTTGATTACTAAGACTTGTAGTATGATTTGATGTCAGGTAGCATGATACTGCCCACTTTGTTCTTATTTCTCAAGATTGCTGTGGCTATTCGGGGTCTTTTATGGTTCCATATAAATTTTAGGATTATATGTTCTATTTCTGAAGAAAAATTTCCTTGGTAGTTTGATAGGAATTGCACAGAATCTATTATATATATTGTCTTAGATAGTACTGACATTTTAACTATATTAATTCTTCCTATCCATAAACATGGTATGTATTTCCATTTATTTGTATCATCTTTGATTTCTCTCTTCAGTGTCTTATAATCTGAGTACAGGTCTTTTACTTATTTGGTTAAATTTATTCCTAGATATTTTATTGTTTTTGAAGCAATTGTAAAAGGGATTGCTTTCCTGATTTCTTCTTCTGGTAGTTTATTATTAGCGCATACAAATGCAACTGATTTCTGAATATTAATTTTGTATCCCGCTACCTTACTAAATTCGTTTATCAGTTCTAATAGTTTTTTGGTGGAGTCTTTGAGATTCTCTATAGTATCATGTCATCTGCATATAATGACAATTTTACTTTCTCCTTTCCAATTTGGATTCCTTTTATTTCATTTTACTTTCTGATTGCTGTGGCTAGAACTTCCAGAACTATGTTGAATAGAAGTGATGAAAGTGGGCAGCCTTGTTTTGTTCCTGATCTTAAGAGGAAAGCTTTTAGCCTTTCCCCATTGAGTACGATGTTTGCTGTGGGCTTATCATATATGGACTTTATTATGTTGAGATATGATCCCACTATTCCCACTTTGCTAAGACTTTTTATCATAAATGGCTGCTGAATTTTGTCAAATACTTTTTCTGCATCTATTGATATGATCATATGATTTTTATTTTTCATTTTGTTAATGTAATGTATTACGTTAATTGATTTGCGGATATTGAACTACCCTTGCATACCAGGAATGAATCCCACTTGATCGTGGTGTATAATCTTTTTAATGTGATGCTGAATTCAGTTTGCTAGTATTTTGTTGAGGATTTTTGCATCTATGTTCTTTAAGGATACCGGCCTGTAGTTTTCTTTTTTGTAATATCGTTGTATGATTATGGGATCAGAGTAATAGTAGCCTCATAAAAGTTGCTTGGGAGCCTTCCTTCCTTCTGTATTTTTTGGAATAGTTTGAGGAGAATAGGTATTAAATTTTTTTTGAATGTTTTGTAAAATTCACCTGTGAAGCCACCTGGTCCAGACTTTGGTTGGAAGCTTGTTGATTACTGATTCCGTTTCTTTGGTAGTAATCAGTCTGTTTAGAGTTTTTCTTTCTTCTTGGTTCAGACTTGGTAGAGTGTATGCTTCTAGAAATTTATCCATTTCTTCCAGATTGTCAAATTTGTTGGCATATAGTTGCTCATAGTATTTTCTTAAAATTTTCTGTATTTCCATGGTATCTGTTGTCACTTCTTTTTCATTTCTGATTTTATGAATTTGGGTCCTCTCTCTCTTTTTCTTTGTAAGTCTGGCTAAGGGTTTGTTGATTTTGTTTATCTTTTTAAAAATCCAGCTCTTGGTTTCATTGATCTTTTGTATTGTTTTTTTTTGGTCTCTATTTCTGCTCTGGTCTTTATTATTTCCTTTCTTGTACTCCCTTTGGGCTCATTTTGCTGTTCTTTTTCCAGTTCCCTTATATGTAAAGATAGTCTGTTGATTTGAGGTTGTTCTTGTTTCTTTAGACAGGCCTGCATTACTATGAATTTCCCTCTTAGGACTGCTTTTTTTAGGTTGTTGTGTTTTCATTTTCGTTTGTCTCGAATTAACTTTTGATTACTTCCTTGATCTCAGTTTTGATCCAGTCGCTATTTAGTAGCATGTTATTCAGCCTCCATGTATTTGTGTGCTTTCCAGATTTC
>NW_017731682.1:765850-777129 GCF_001890085.2 Hipposideros armiger | reverse complement strand
CACTGATCTAATCCCCTGCTTTATCTAATCTACTGGTGATTCCTTTGAGTGTGTTCTTCATTTCAGTTATTGTATTCTTTCATTCTAACTGGTTTTTTATGACTTCTGTATCCTTCTTTATGTCCTCCTTAAGTTCCTGAAACATTCTTATCATCAGTGTTCTAAACTCTGTCTCTGAAAAGTTGGATACCTCTGTTTCATTTAGTTCCATTTCTAGAAGTTCCTTCTGATCTTTTACTTGGGGCATGTTTGTTTCTTCATTTTGGCTATCACTCTATGATTGCTTCATTGTATTAGATCATCTATGTCTCTCAGTCATTGCTGGGTGCTCTTGTAGTATGTGTCCTTTATATTCAGATAGCACAGTGTCTGTATTCTCCTGTCCTGTGTGTTCCAGAGGTGTCGCTGTTGAAGTTGCTCTTTAATTGCTTTTGGCTTGCCAGAAGGTAGGATTGACCCTCAGACTGATTAGCTGGAAGAATTAGCTCTATTCACAGTGTATGAGATGCTCTGTGGAGGTTGATCCCCTCAGAGGAGGCTTGGCTACTGTGGGTTCTTGTGCCTGTGGAAAATGTCCTTTGAGAGTGCCACTTGTAGGTTCAACCAGGTAGTACTCTGGGTTTGTCTAACATTGGCCTCTGAGTGTATTGGTTCTGGTGTCTCTTGGGCAGGGCTCCCACTTAGAGCCATTTCAGACCTGCCTATTCCCGGCCTGTAGCTACCTGGTAGGTGCCTCAAGGCTGTATGCAGTTGGTTGCTGCCCGTGCTGGACCTGGGGTCATGTGGGGATGGTATCTGTGTGAACTGAAGCTGGCTGCCCCCTATCTTGGTCCTGAGGCAGTTTAGGAAAAGGCCCAGGACAAAAGGCCTAGGCCTGTTGCCACCTGTCAGATGCCAGTAAGGCCCACCTATTGAAAGAGGCTCTTTAGGGACGTGTGTCTGGCTATTTGACCCAGTGTTGAGGGAGCCTCTGCGATGTGGCACTAGCTTGGCAGAATGGAGTTCAAGTGAGTTACGCAATGTGATTGGTACTTTTTAAGATGTTAATGCAGATTTGGGTCTTACACCAATACCTAGCCTGTGATGCCCCTTGTATAGCATCCCAAGGGCACTAAAGCCAGCCTCCACCTTGCACTCAGATTCACAAAAGCTGCTCCTGAGTGGCTGTGGTGCAGGTTTGTGGTCACTGAACACCACGAAGATGACCCCAGGGCTCTGCAAACCACCTTCTGTTGTAAAAAACATTTTCCACAGTTTGTGGGGATGGGGTTAGTCACTCCAGCACCCCACTTTCCCCTGGCAATGCAGCTGTAGGTGGGCGAGTTGGTGTTACAAGTGCGTAAAGGCTGTGGTCAGTAGTTTCTACAAATTCAGTGTAGTCTCAGCTCCTGGACCAGTGCTAGGTCCACGTCCACTTCATAAAACAAAAACAAAGCAAGGCAACCCAACAACACCAAAAAACAAATACACTCCCACAGAAACTCGATAAGCAGTGATCAGACAGGAGAAACAAAAGTATATAAAAGAGACACAAGTACAAACACAAGAACAGGCGAACAAGACAGAAAAACAGTGATCAAAGCAACATCCAGATAAACTAGTCTGAGAAACAATGACAAAAACAAAACAGATGAAAGAAAAGGAGGAAAAGGAACAAAAAGATGAAAGAGAAAGAAAAGAAAAAAAATAATAATAAAGAAAAAAGGGGGAAGAAAAAAGAGGAGGAAAAGAGAAAAAAAAAGGCTCTCCCCTCGTTTTAATCTGCAGACCACTTGCTCAGCATAGAGAGTCTCTGGGCGACTCAGCACCAGCTATGTTGGGGGGAAGGGCTCAATGCATCATGTGCCAGCCTCCCTCTCAGGCTTGCAGTGAGCTTCCCGCAATTAGCTGCTGTGTGCTCTGGAACCATGTTCACCACCAAAAATCCTCACAGGTTGTTGCGGGCTGTCTGCTGCTGCAAAAAACCCTCTGTGCTTGTGGAGGTGGGGGCCAGGCACCAGAGCCTCAGGGTGCCCCTAGCAACACAGCTCTAGGTGGGCAGGGCAGGCCCCCAAGGTACCACGGGGTGTGGTTAGTGGCCTCCACCAAGTCAGAGCAGCAAGCACTCCTGCACCGGCAACCAGCCCACACAAACATGCCAGGAATGCCCTGGCCAGATCATGCAGGTGCACAACTCACAGCCCAACACTCTCAGGAAAACTCCCTGTCTCAGCCTGTCCCAATCAGCTGCTTGCAGATCAGGCCAAGCAGCCTGACAGCCAATCGCCAGCCTGGCAACTCTGCATGCGCAGTGTGGGGAGTGGGGACCCAAGGCGGTTTGCACACTCCCGCCTCTCAATGAGCAGCCTGTTGGAGCCGGAACGTGCCCACCAGGCGTTTCCCTGGCTACGCAGCACAAGCAATGTGGAAAGTGGGAACCCAAGGAGCATGTGTGCCCACACACACACACTCACACACTACTGCGCCAATTCCACCAGACCAATGTGGTCCTGGACCTGACCCTCTGTGAGAAGGCCCAACCCTGAAAAAATGGTGCCCTCCTGTACAATACTCGTGTGCAAGCTCCACACCAGGGGAATAATGGTCCCAAAACCTCCAGCTCCTGTGCCAAAGGCACTCAGTTCAGTCCTTCCCCACAGGCTCCTGGGCCACCTGGCTACTCCCTCCACCAGGGGCTGGGTGAGTGCTCACCAGTGAGCGAGTCTGTGTGCTGGCTCCACTGGTTCTCTAGCTGCCCTCAGCCTCACCCAGTTGAGCAAATAGAGTCCGCACTAATTTCTACTGCCAGCTCTCATAGAAGTCCTCTTCCCAGCAAAGTAACTCTGGGCTGGTGAGCATGGTGTGGGGCCGGAGGGTCTCTCCCTCAACTGGAGAAGCCTCCCCTCCACTGCTGAGGTGTCCCTCACGGGATTCGCCCTTTCTCATCTCTGCCCCTCCTACCAAACTCGACAGTGGCCTCCTCTTTAAGTCCTTTGTTTAGAGGTTCTGTTCATCTAGTGTTCAGGGGACTTCCAAGGTTGAATGTTGTATAAATTATTTGTAATTTTAATGTGATCCTGGGAAGCAGTTGGCACAGCATCTGTCTATTCCACCATCTTACTAGAAGTCCCAAGAATGCCAATTTTGCTTAATACCTCATCTTGAACCAAAAGACATGGTATGTTCTCAATAAAGAGTTGTTGGGTAAGTAAATGGATTCTAATGTCTTGCTATATGTTCTATTTAAAATTTTTCTACATTTGAAAAATAATTGTTGATTCATTGACATAATGACTAATTTCAACATATCCTTCCCCCCATTTTAAGAGGATGCAGAACTTGGGATCAGAAAGTAAGATCTCGGGCCCCAGTTGCATGACTTTCCTTGCCTTTCCCTATTTTCCAAGGATTTACAAATTGAAAAAAGACCCTAAAAGGAATCAAATATATGGTGATGGAAGAGGAACTGACTCTGGGTGGTGAACACACAATGTGATATATAGATGATGTATTACAGAATTGTGCATTTCAAACCAGTGCAACTTTACAATCAATTGTCACCCCAATAAACTTTAATTAAAAAGAAGAAGACCCTAATGTTTTTCATTAATAGCAGATGCCCATCTGCTCCTGATTTGGTTGCTCCTGATTTTCAGTGCAACTTTGTAACTCTTCTGAAGTATTAGGAAAATTTGGATTCTAGAGAAGGTGATGATGGTCTTTTGATAGCAAAGGAAGGATATGAAACCAATCTTCATGTAGCCTTTGGACTACACATAAAAGTTCAGTGACACTGTCTCATTTATGTCATCTGAGTGGAAGCCCGGGTACAAGTTTCTGTCCTGCAAGTCACACTCATAATCTGGGGAGCACTCGCAGCCATGGCTTCCTGTAGAGTGTGTGTGGAGGAGCGCCCAGGCCTGTAGAACAAATCCCTGCCTGGGCCAATGGGGTGGATGATGGGACATCACGTATCACCTCATGAAAATTTACATTAATAGATCATGAAGACTCTCTGATTCCACTGCAGAGTTTACCCTTCTCAGTAATGTGGCCACTTCCTCTTAACTCACCAAGGCCCTGTGCTCTCCAAGATATCACTAACTTTCATTTCCATGAAACCTCTCCTGGGGCCTCTCAGACCACGAGAATCTTTTTCTTTAAACTCCCACAGCATTATAGACTGTGTCACTCACTTTGACACCTCATCTTACAGAGTTTTGTCCTACTTTAGTCAAGAGTTATTTTCAACAACTGTGATTATGCAGAATACACATTAAGGGAAGGAAAACATTCTCAGAAAAGGAGAATAGTTATCACATTGTCCATGCAATCACCAAACCAAAGTTTATTGCCCTTAAGTTGAAAATAAAGTTAAGCCTGCTCGTTAAAAACAGTTCTCTCATTCCTCCAGTCCCCCCTCAATTCATTATGCTTATAAAAAATAGGGTACAGAAGCAGTGAGAACAGCTAGAACTTGACAAGATGAGAAATGACGGCCAGTGGTTTGGAAGAAAGAAGCATCAACAACTAGAAGAGGTTGGGGGATATCCAAGAAAAGGTCAACTTAGGGTCAAACCATTAAAGACATGAAATTGTGTTCTGTGAATTTTCTTTTGTAAGGCAGAGGAGGGTATCCTTTTAAAGATCTCCATCAAAAGTGTTCAAATAAAATGTCTCAGAACTTAAAGGCTATAAAAATATCCACTGCAGGGAAACCTAGGTACATGGAACAAGCCATGTATAAACCTGATGAATAAAAAAACTCAAGCCTCCCAGTTCCGTGCTGCACAGGTGCTTAGCCACATCCCGGCCATGCATCCGATTTCTCAGTTATAAGCTCCCAAAGGGCAGGGTCCTACCTTCTGTTTTGTTTCCCTCTCAATACCTAGCCAAATACTAAGCACATAGATATTCTAGTTATATGAATACCAGTTATATGAATACTATACATACTAGTTACATGAATAAATGGATGGATGAATGAATGAATGAATGAATGAATGAACACATCTCTGTTCTGATCCCTTCCTCTAACTTTTATTTGTAAGCTCACTGTCTTTCATTATTCTGGAGAAAGGTTAGGAAGCAGATATTTAAAAACCATTTTTGAACAACAAGTAAGCACTGTTATTAAGCACTGCAGCCTCACAGTCCCCTCTAACACCCATTCTTTAACCTGTTCACTTTCAGTACAATCAGAAGCAAAATTAGTTCTCATCTATCGTCAATCACACTGCAGGCCAACCCTACAAATATACACATAAGTTCCTGAAAAAAAAAAACAATACAGGATGCCAATTTCTCCAAGACACCAGCCTTGTGGGCCCCACTCCCTCCCTCCACTACCCATCAAATGGACAGGCTCAAAGCCCAGTCCCTATTTAGCTCACAATCCTGACTTTATGCTTGGATGCTTCCATCCAGAACTGCAAACAACTGCAGAAGGAGAGAGGGCATGAGAGGCTGTGTCAGTGCTCTGGGGGAGGGCATCCTGCACTGCCTGTTCTCATCAGCCCCACCAGAGAGGACTCTGCCTGGGGAGGCTTTTATGCCAAGACTCACCCAATCTGCGTTGTTTCATGACTTCCTTGCACAGCATTGAGCAAAACCCTTGCCCTGAGAGAGGTGAGAGATGGAGAGAGAGGACATGTGTGTACTACTGAGACAGGGATGAGGCTCTTGTTTAAAAGTCCTGAACACCTGTGGACCCTCCACATAAATGCAAACGAACTCTGAGGCACTTCCCTGGTTCACTGTTTATATACCCGCCAATCTGCAACCTCATTCAGAAGCAACGAGTCAGACTTGAAAGAAATGGTCTACCTGAGACCAGCTTAGTCTCCCATTGCCCAGCAGGCCCAGTCTGTCACTCTGTATGGAAGAGAGCTCACCCTTTTTTAGAGACCTTTGAAGAAGCAGCTAAACCTCTCTCATTCCCAAACACTCTCACTCCTAGCAAGAAGTGGTGATATGTGTCTAACTGAAACGACGCCCCTCTTATAGCTGAAACTCCCTTCAAGTCGGTTGGCTCCCAATAGGGCCAGAAAATGTTGGGGTCTCTGCTCTGGAAACTCATGATCTTCGGAGGAAAGATAAAGGCATTTTCATTAAAGTTGGTCTTAGGGCCAGTTATGCCAACGAGGTCTTCCCTCTATAAAGATGCCTAGATTCTTAGTAGAATTACATGACTCCTAAAACTTTGTTGAGCACCCAGCCCAACCCCATTTCCTAGCAAATTATCAGAAATTCAACTTTAAAAGCTCTGACATGGAAAAGGGTGTCTAAAAGGACAACTTGAGACACAAAATTCATCACCCATCGGCCCCTCATCCTACATACACGTCATATATCCACAGGATGTGGAAGAGAGTGAGCTTAACAAACAAGAGTATTCTGGGGTGCCAGGCTCCCCTGGGAGGTGAACACAGTAGTTGCCTGCACCCACCCTCCTCTGGGGAATCAGCAGTGCCAGACCCCAGCTGCTGGGACCTGGGAGGGAAGCAAGTGTGTCTTACCAGTATGGCCAGAGGAAAGAGTCAGTACTTGGGTTCTTCTTGCAGGACAACAAATGGAGGCTGGGTCTGTGGATCGCTTGTGATCTATCTCCACCTCTGTTAGAGTTCAAAAGCAATGAATACCCTGGTAGTGCCTAACTCAGGACATGGTAGCATTGTACAGACATAAGGACGCACAGGGAGGGCTGGCAATCAAGCTCAACCCAGGTCGTCAGGCAGAAGAAACCCCCAGGGATCCCTTTAACTAAAAACAGGTAGGTTTGCTTATGGACTGATGGGAAGTGACATTCAGAGACCTCTGACCTGCCTGAAAATGGATCTTAAAACAAAAGCTAAAACTAGTTTGGTGATAAACTTCAGTCCTTTCCTGACAGTCCCCTGGGGGAAATGTCCACAATTCTCCCAGCCAACCAGAATAAGAAACCATGCATTTCCTTCTAGACTTTGCTCCACACCTCTCCTCTCAAATTTCCTTTACCCCCGCCCCTAATGCCACCTTTCATGACCACCTGGTAGCTCAGCGACAGCCTGGGACTCCCCCCCGGGTCGCTAGGCTTGATTTGCACAATGTAAAATGAGGCCCCGTCTTCTCATTTTATTGGATTTCCCTTCTATCAGAGGCAAGACAGGCATCCATACACGATGACAGTCACCTGCATGCTAATTCTGAGGGCGCCACTCCGCCAGGGACCCTATCCTCAGGGAGCTTACAATATGACGGGCTGACAGCCCCTACTTCAGAGAGAAACAGAAAAACAAACAATAATAAAAGTGTTGTAAACAAATCAATAATGAGAGAGAAAATTCCATGTTTAAATTTGTTCATTTGGCAAATGTTCATTGACAGCCTGGCACTCCTGAGAGCCTGTGCGAGGTCCTAGGGATATAAAGATAAATAAGACATGATCCCTACCCTCAAGATGCCTGGCATAGGGAAGAACACTTAAGAGAGAAGATAGTTGCAAGGCAATGAAGAGAGGGCCTTGATGGGAGCGTGAAAAGACTGCTCCAGAAACATTTAGGTGCAGCAACTAGTCATGGAGTGCCCAGGAGAAACTTCCAGCAGGTTATTCCTGGAAAGAATCCTCAACAGTTATGAGGAGTTAGTCACACAGAGGAGGAAGACAGTGGTTGGACACAGGGGCTGCCGACAGTATAAACAGGCTGGAGATAAGGAAGCGTGGGTCTTCTGGGGAGGACAGCAGCTCAGGCATAAAGAGCAGGGGCATGGCTCAGGTGACGCTGACAGCCAAGAGACAGTGCAGAGTGGTATGGAGATGGGACTCTGGGTCCCACTGGCTGTGTTGCCTGTACTGAGCAAATTACCTTGCTAGGGGTAAAGAGCCAAATATAAAAACTAAAACATGTATATGTTACTTCAATTTTCCTCACAGCACCCTGTGAAGTAGGCATATTAACCTCATTATATACATAAGAACAGGCTCATAGAGGTTAAGTAACTTACTCAAAGTCACACAGCAGAAATGCGACCAGGATTTGAACACAAGTATCTCCGGGTCACACTCATAATTACCATGGTATGTGAAGGGCCTTGGACACCCCGCTAAGGAGTTTGGACTTTATCCCAAAGGCATCGGGGAAGCCCTGAGAATTGTAGGCAGAAGGATGGCATGAGCAGAACTGCGTTTTTGGAAGCTTGTCCTGGCAGTCATGTGGAGAATGGGTGAGAGGGTCCACAGACACGGCAGAGAGAACAGGAGGCTGCTGCACAGGTCCCAACAGGAGATGATGGGGGCTGGAGGACAGATGCGGCAGAGGAGATGAAGACAAAGATGAACTCCATCGACAGGAAGAATATGATCAGCGGACTCGGTAACAGGTCGGGTTGGAATCTAAAGGAGAATGAACCACCAGAGATAAGTAAAGGGAGCAGCTGGATTGAGTCAGAGTTGGGCCTCATGCAATGGTCGTATTAGTCAGTTGGGTGGTTGGAGACAATATTTACCAACATAGGGAATAAAGCAAAAGGAGCAGATTGGGGGTGAGGAAAGGAATTCAGTTTGGGGGGTAGCAAGAGGAGATATCCAGCTGACAGGTGGCTATACAGATCAGAAAAGACCCTGGCTGGGCTTCCACTCCAGTGGGCACTCGTCAGCATCACAATGGCACTTGAACCCTTGAAGAGAGTCAGCTTACCCAAGGAGAACGTGATGACTGGGAGCTGCAGGAAGTACACATGGAACTCCGGAAGAAACCCAATCTGTAGGTCATTGAACAGAAGAAGAGGATCTCAGGAAGAAGCCTGGAAAAGGCCAGCGAGAGAGACAGAAGGAGAACCAGGAGACATCATTGTCAGCGAAGGTGAAGCAGGAGAGCAACTTAGGGGAGGACAATCAATGGCATCACACCGAGGAGCCTTCAAGGTTGAACGCTACGGAAAGTGGTGTTCACTGGGCTCCATGGTCCCGAGGTCAGGAGTGATTTCAACCAGATGGGTTGCAGGGAAAGCTCATGGAAGGGGGAGTCTGTGAGAGCCAGGTTGTGGGGGTGAGGCATGGACAGCAGGGGATGCCATAGAGACAAAAAATGAATACACAATACTTTCAAGAGCATTGACTATAAGAAGAAGCAGTGACGAGGCCCTAGTTTCACAGGGACCCAGGTTTGGTTGCAATTTTTATTGAAAGGGCCAGGACCATTTTTAAATGCTAATGGAGAAAAGCTGGTGGTGAGGAAAAGATTTAGGTTATAAGAAAAGGACCATACATTGGATAAGTTCCCTCAGGAACAGGGAGGGGATGGGCTCAGAGCTGGGGGGAAGTATTAGCTTTCCTCAAAAGGAAGAAGAGCCCTTATCATTGCTATGGGAGGAGAGCTGCCAGGAAGAGTGGGCAGAAGTGTGAGAAAGATCCTCCCATGTATTGAACCTTATTTTCACCTTGAAGTAGAAGGTGAGATTGCTGGGAATTGGGGTTGGAGATAGTTGAGTTAGTAGGAAAGAAAGCTGAAGGAGACAGATGAGGGTTTGCCATAGCTATTGTGGAGGCAGGACGTGAAGCTGGCCAGGGACCAGGGATGGGCTGTGGGGCAGCACCGAGGATGAAGCACAGGGAGGAAGGCCGCTGCTGGCCTAAGTCCATGAGCTCTTCAGCAGCTCTCAGACTTCCCAAGTAGGAGCAAAGGAGGCTTCCAGCTAAGCCGAGTAAAGGTCAGTTCCACTGATAGCCTAAACGGGCAGACAATACGGCCAAGGAGATGAAATACTGCAGGAGCGCTTGACAGGATAGGTCATAAAGAAGCAAGGGACAACACAAGGGGACTCTTTGGGAATCTTAGGAGGAAATGGAAAGGCTAAATCCTTGATGTTGGGTGAGGCCTCAAGGTCACAAGGCAGAGAACTCTGCAAGGAGAAGATGTTGGGATGGAAGAGACACTCACTGATCAGCTTAAAGAGGTGGAGCAGTGCTGGATATGAAGAAGGAAGAGGGTGATTTTGACTGCATGACAGATTCTTAATTAGGGCACCATTGTCTCTACCAGCACATAAGCAGGCAGCAGTCACATTCAGCAAGGTGTCATCACTGGAGCCTGTCTGGGGACCTAGTGCCTTCCCTGCCCAGAACCCCCCTTTCACACACCCCTGTCCGCACTGCATCACAGACTCAGACCATAAGAACCTGACTGGCAACAGCTGGCACATGCTGGACTCCAGATGGGTGAGGGGCAGACACGAAGGAAACACTCCCAGCCTCCAGTCAGAGGTCACCCTCCCAGCAACATTGCAGCCTCCCCCCCACCCCGCCCCGTCCCTGGGCTCCTTGTTCTCAGGTCCTCCTGGCTTCTGGCCTGTGCCTCTATACTGACCCACAGGCTTGATCTCTGACTCTATGCCTTCATTTCCCCTGGTGGATTTTGACACTGCTGCTGTTACCCTCGTATTCTATCCTGATCTTGCCCAGCTGTTTCCCAGGGCTCCAAGGCTGGGCTCGGGACACAGCCCTTTCTGCTGAGCTTGTAGCTTAGTCCCCGTTGGAACTGGTACTTTATTCCCAGCATGGCGGACTCGCTAACTTATAAAGGTGAAGATGAGCTAAGCAGGAAAGGATGGGCCTGCCCTTAGTGTCCCGTTCCCATCTCCATGACCACAGTTCAGCAGTTATTTCCCAATGGGCCTATGCACCCATGCCCACATGTGGTGAATGAGCTGCTTCTACCTCTTGGTCCCTACGAGCCAGCCTAATCAGCTCTCAAAACTCGAGCACTCTGTCAGACCCTGTGCTAGGAAATACAGTCACTTGGACACCCCAAAGGACTTTGAAGTGGGTATTATCCTAACCTTACAGGTGAAGAAAGAGAGGCTCAGAGAAGTTAAGTAACTTATCCAGATGTCACACAGCTGGCAAGTGTCAGAGCCAGGATTCAAAGTTCGGCCTTTCTTCCACCAAAGCACCTCAACCTTCTCCTAGCCTTCCTGGAAGGGCTGATGGCAAATTCATGTTTTCATTCTTTCATTTATTCATTTATTTATCAAATAATTAAGCACTTCCTAGGCTCCAAATACTACTTCAAAATTTAGAAATGTTAATTTAGCATAAAAAGGTTCAATTGAGCTGAGCTATCAGGTACACAGAGGCACAGTGAAACCCATGCCTTAGGGCAACATGCAGATCATCTCCTGTAGCCACAAAGAGCTCTGTCACCGTTGCAGTCACTTGTTCTTGTTCTCACTTATGGAACCACAAAAAGGCAGAGAGAGAGAGAGAAAGAGAGAGAAGGAATAAAGCCATGTCCCCAAGCCCACCACGCTGCAACCCGGTGGGA
>NW_017731682.1:759870-763235 GCF_001890085.2 Hipposideros armiger | reverse complement strand
CACAATGTCTTCAAGGCCCATCTATGTATCAGGGCTCGTTGCCCCTCTTCCTACTCCGGCTTCTGCACATTTCCTCAGCTTCTCCACTGCATTTTACTCTTCTGTGTGCATGACAACAAAATATATTGGAAATGTGTACAGAATGGAGTAGCTAGATCTTGTAAAATGTGGGGCACTGGGGGCTTTTTTTTTTAATATTTCATTGCGGAATTGGGGGAGGGGAACAGACAAGTTGCTGTCCTTCTGTTCTTCAGTCTAGTTGTGAAGGACATCGCTTCACTGGCCCATGTTGGTATTATCATTGCAGTCTTGCCGGCTGAGGCAGATCGGTTGCCGACCACTGGACGGCCGCTCACTGTGGCTCATAGCAGCTCACAGCAGCTCATGCCAGCTACCAGCTGCTCACGCTGGCTGCCAGCCACTCACGGTAGCTCATGGCAGCCCACTGCAGCAGGGGCTGCAGCCTACACCGTCACCGGCGACTCACAGCAGCCCAACTCTAGGTCGAGCTGTTGTTCACCATCTTAGCAGCGTCCCTGGCCCTCATGTGGGATCCAAACTGGGGCCCTGCTGCTCAGAGCTGGTGTCCCAAGCCAACTTTTAATCAATGAGCCCTTGTCTAGCCTTCTAATAGCTGCTCCTATGTCTGTCTGTCTGTCTGTCTATTAATGTCTTAAGTGTTGTCCGTAGGTTGAAAAGTGGACAGGAACCGCACAGACACAGCCCCAAGAAGTCCACCCTTGAGTGGTCTCTGGGGTAGAGGAATCAGGAGATCTCCTCAGAGCAGCATCCTTGGGGACAAACTTAACCCCACGTCACCATTTAAAAACCGTATAAAGGCTTCTTCCCCAACCTTGTCTTCATGTTGTGTTCTAGGGAGCAACTTTCTCTAAACTTCCATCTGCCTGGAATCTGGAGGACGTGGGTCCGGCCCCTGATGGGCAGCCATCAGCCTTTGGCCTTTCCATGCTCCAGACACAAAGTCTCCTTACAAACCGCGCTGGTCCTCGCGGAGTCTCCTTAATTTAAAACGACACTCTTCTGGGCCAAACATCTGTTGTTTTCCTATTTTCTGTCGTGTTAACTCATCCCTTTATTTCTCTAACACAATTGAAGAGATCATTTGGAATTGCAGTGGCCACTTGGGGGAATTTGACATGAACAAGATTGTTCATTTCAGCAGTTACTGTGCAGATGGTGAAGAAACCCTCGTGAAGAGCTCATCTTGTCTAAAAGAGAGGTCCTTTCATTTAATGTAGGAGACACAACTTCTCCTTTGTTTCCTTACTCTGGGGATTCATCAGTGTTGGTTTTTTATCATACCGCTTGATAAAACTGTCAAAGGCCCAAGTTATTGTCTAAAAACAGTATACGGCACTCTCTTTCCAATGTACATGTCAGAATCTGTTTTTGTATTATCTAATCTTGTTTACCTCACTTTGCAGAAAGAACCTTATTAGCCTTATAGTGGCAGATTTCATGCTTATTGGAAGCCAACTCCCTCTAATTTCTTTTTATTTCTATCCCTCTATTTTTCCCTCTCTTGGGAAATTGTAAAGGTAACCGATCAAAAACATCATTCAGTTGTTGTATGTGCATTCTAGGAATATCTAGAGTTTAGATAAACTGTCAAAAATGTCTGAAAAGGAAGTTATTCAATTGTGTTTCTCCTTGTGGACACTGAAAAGTTTCTTTTACTGCATTTCTGAGATAATAAGAAAAAGTTTACCTCCAAGATAAAGAGTCTTGGGCTTGATTTAGAGTCTTTAAAAAATTATTTTACCATATTCAGATAATGTCAGTACAATAGTTTGCTCTGAACAAGGTCACAGTTAAAAGTTCTCATGATTCAAACTTCCTAAATGTTCTATATTTGTTTTGTGGTGTAAGTTATGCTGTTTCCATAACATGTTTAAAATAAAAGTTATATATACATATATGTGAAATTATATTCAACTAAATAGAATCATGATATTGGCTCGTTTGGGGGATAGGTACAGGTCCTGGAGATTCTGGCCCGTGTGTGTGTCATCTACTGCTGATTATTGTATACTTTGACATGTCTCTTTTCTCAGTATGAGCTCCCTTACCTTCCTCTTAACTCCCTATGGTCTTCTGCCACTTAAGAAAAAACAAAACTCTTGTGTTTTTCTTCAGTCTTAGTTACTGCTATGAATTTAACTGATTTTTTACAAAATAACTATTCTTTAAACACTTAAGAAGGTAGATTTCCTTCTATAGGTCCCTTCTGGTTCTTAAGTTTCCCTCACACAATTCCAAACTTGAGTCTTTAAAAATTGAACCTGGATCTCACTTCAACAAGATGTTTCTGCTCAGGTTAATACAACCNTCCCACGCACACTGTAGAGGTCTTTGGAACCTTTCCAAGGACCCTCCAGTGCTTCATAGCTTTTATTGTTGGGGTAAAAGTTCAGACAAACCAAGTCTTAAATGTGCTATTCCCTTATTCAACCCCCACCACACACATGCCCTACTACCAACACAGATATAACTCTTCCGCGTAGGAAAGAAGGCTGCCATTTGCTCTCCTGTAATCCAAGCTGCAGCTGATTGGATGGCAACAGACTTAAGGACAGCCCGTTTATTGGCCAGCCAGTGGCCCGGGAGTGGCTGCTAACATGGGCCATGGTGACAATGGTCTAATGATATTCTCTCGAGAAGTTCGAATGTGAGAGAAAAGGCAGCTGGTAGTGTGCCTAGAAGCTGAAAGCCACAAGCAAGCAGCAGCCATGAATAAGCAGAAGCCACATGCTGGCAGAGAGCAGAAGGATCGGTAGAGGCCCAGATGGGCGTGAGAGCCAAGCAGTATGGCTGCGGAACCTCACCGGTCGTTGAGGGGACAAGATGACCAGACCCCCGCCACTGCTGCAGATCCAGAATCCTGTCCTAAAGCCCTAGAAGGCAATCTGCCTTCCCTGAGGCTTGGTAGCCTCCCAATTTCCAGAAACATCCTCACTATAAAGTCCCATTACTGAAGGTACCCTGAGAAGGTCTCTTGAAACCTGTAGGAGCTCACAGGCAGAGGATGGAGGAGGGCTGTGAGCAAGGGAGAGTCACAGACTAGACTCTTGATATTTTTTTCACGGCATTCTGCCTCGTCCTTCCTTCCAAAAGCACAGCAGCATGCACAGCCCAGGGCTGAGGATTCGGCTCTCTGGCCAATCTCTTGACAGTGCAACCCCTGAAACAGTCCCCAAATCCCCCCATGACTACCACATGCTTCTCGTTGAATAAATCGTCATTCCTTCACTCCCCCAATTGACATTCAACTTAGTTCCAGTTTCCCAGAACTCAAGACACAAGTCACCGTTTCTTTGTTTACAATGCCTGAACTTCAAGTGTGG
>NW_017731682.1:758058-758943 GCF_001890085.2 Hipposideros armiger | reverse complement strand
TTAACGCGAAGGTCTTCCCTTTCTTTACACGTATCTTTTCCAATAGCAGGTTTGAACTCATGTCTTTAAAAAAAAGTCCTAAATGTTTATTTTAAAAAGCAGGACCTGTGTCCCAAAGCCTGTGGCAAGTCGGAACCTAGCGCCCCTTGAAGTAGCCTGAGTATGGAAATAGAGATTCAGTGCTCAGCAGCGCATCCAAAATCAGCCGCTGATGTTCAGCTGAAAGAACCCTTCAGTTCTCCTCACCCTCTACCCTCAGGCTCCCTCTTCAGCCAGCCTCGGGCACAACTGTCCACCAGAGGAAAGAATCCACAACTGTGCGTAGTTCCTACGTTCTGAGATTCCAGTTCTAAGATGGGTGCTCACTTCACACCTGCTCCATTTCTAGAAGACACCAGTGGATACGTCTCTGTCAGCAGTGGTTTCCCAGCCATACCATGGAAGCAAGGCACACACGTACCTGCCACTGAGTTAGCAAGCTAATGACCAAGAGCCTTTCGGAAGGGGGCAGGTCGAATCAGGTCTCCTCTGACCTGCTTCTAACCACAGCCCGTCCCTCATGTAGTCCCTTTCCCTCCACAGTAGCTTTAGTGCTGTTCTTAACCCTCTCGGTAAGAGGAACATTGAGTCTTTTACAAAAATAACAAATTTAACACAATTGGTGCAGTTGCCATGGGATCCCAGATGCCCAGGAGCCTGGAGGATTTGAAATATTCTGAATCACCCCCTTCCTGGGGCCACCGAGGTGTGTGGGGACGTTTGCTGGCTTCTCTGGGAAATGAGCCGTTCCACATGCATTCTCTTTCTAGCTAGCTGAAATTTGACACCAGAGGTTTTACTAGTTCTTTAAAAGCTTGGTGATTTGGATAGAAAAGAAAATCATTT
>NW_017731682.1:741299-754668 GCF_001890085.2 Hipposideros armiger | reverse complement strand
TCAAGTTTCCCTGCAAAGTATGCTCAGAACCCTCCAAAACAGGCAGGCAGAAAGCACTTCATGCATACTCTGAGAGCTATAGTTCTCATGGTAGGGATGAATACAGCCAAGAAAGGTAGCCCAAACTAGTCTCTGACCCTAACAGATATCACAAATGACAGCTATTTCTGCTCTAGAGATGCAGCAGATCAGTTTAAACTTCATTAGCCAGAGTTGGATAATCACAGATAATCACATAGCCCTGAATTTCTTCTCAGGCAGTCAAAGGGAAATTTATATTATAGCAAACATGTCTTGCTATCCCCGTGCCAGTACTACAGGACAAGTAGGACAGTGTGTGGCTAGGTAAAGAGAAAGCCACTTGGCTCCCTAAAGCAGACCCAGATGGATTCTGGGACATGTTTTCATTCTCTGAGTTTTAGAATCTAGGCTCCTCAGCTTTGAGACCTATTGCAAGAACTAATCATCCTTTTGCTTCTAATGATTGTCTGTATTGCAGTTGGTTGATATATTTTGCCCAGGGTCTTTGATGCTACTGTGCAGCCATTGTCAAGACACAGGAGCCAACAACTCATCTTGCAACAAAGAGCCAGATGAAGACCGACTCTTAGTCCAACTGTACACTATGTTCTCTGCACCCCTTCTGATCCTGATCAGCAAAAATTCAGAAATGGGCAAGATCTGGATGCCAAAGATTAATGTCCTACGGCTTGACTCTGTCTCTGTTGGCCAAAAGGAAGAGTCTTTGGCTGCAGGGCATTGACATTTTAATTTATTTTTTTAGAAAAGGAAACAGAGGCTCGTAGAGATTAAATGACTTGCCCAAGTTCACACTGCTAACCTATAGCCAGGCCAGAACTTGGAGCTCAGTTTGTAAGAGCTGCCAGGGACCTGAACAAAAGTGCATCCTGTTGAGTTGCCTCCCTCAGCATCCACGAGAGGAAGAGAAACTTGGGAATCATCATTCTTGCCATGCCAGAGCAACAAGCAGCCTCGCTCCATCCCATAAACCCACAGGATGTCAGAGCTCGAAGAAAGTTTCAAGACCATCAGTCTAACCTCTCATTTGACAGATGAGGAGACTCAGGCCCAGAGAAGAAAAGTGACTTGTTCAAAGTCACATAGCAAATTAGTGACAACATCCAGACTCGAACTGCGATCACCATATCAGTGCACTGCCACCTCCTGCCCTCCTCAGCGCAGATGTAGTCATCCTTCCTGGTTGCTGGAGCACATCTTTGTGTTCTGCTCCGGGGCCCTTCCTCTTAGGAAGAAACATCTCCAGGTTGGGGAGGCCAGTGCCTCCCTTTCACCACGTGGAATTTCTCTCTTGGCATTTTAGCTAGAAGCATCCTGTGGATATCTTAAGTGTATGAGGCAATCTCGGCCATAGAGATGAATTATGAAACAATTCAACTCTCCTGTGTGCATAGTTCTCCATGCTAAATAGCGAATGAGAAAGCAGCAAATTCGACATTAGCAGGACGGCAAGCCAAGACTGCTGTTCCCTTTTAAACAGCCTCAAATCAGCCTTAAATCCATCCATGCAATTCTCTTCTAAGTTCATTCTCAAAACTGAGATTCCAAATTTCATGATCTATTTATAGCTAGAGAACTACGCTACTTCCTTGCTCAAAGAAACAACCCAAAAAAACACTTAGATTATTTCCTACGCCTTCAAAATAAAGTCACAAATCCTTAATTTATTATCCAAGGCTACCTGTGATCTGGTTTAAATCTACCCGTAGGGCTGACACCCACTATTTCCTCTTCAGGCACTCAGTCTACCTCTGGCAGATCAGATACAAAGGAAATAACCACTCCTGTTTTTGAACCCCCACTCAACATGTTAGCTCTCTCTTGACAAAGCACTCACTTTCAACCCAAATACAGATACCGAGGTATATGTGTCTTTTCTTCCCTACAGGGCAAGCTCTCTTGTTTTGTTATCCCCACCTAGTAGGCAGCCTGGCACATGATAGGTCTTCATACATACTGAGTAAACGAATGAGTGTATGCTTAGAAAAATTACATTTATCCTCCCTTCCAGGTCTGGAGAGAATCAGCTACTACTGAAGAGAAAACGGATAATGTCTTGAGCTTTTTCTCAACAGAATATAAGCATAAAGTTCAAATGAGATAGCAAGTTGAAGAAAGAGTGACACTGCTTGATTTTTAGGATTTCTTTTTCTTAAAGAAGTACACTAAAGAGTAAGAAACACATTACATTAGGAGTTGAGGAGATGCTATCTTTGTGGTTTGTGTGTACGTTTTAACCAGGATTAGTGGCTGAGGAAACAAAAGAACCTTCTTTGCCTGTGTAATGGTGTTCCCTTCCTTTATTGCTTTAAATAGGCAAGATGTGGTTTGCATTTTCTTCACCGCTGATGTTGTTTATTTTGTGTTCCTGAACAAAAATAACTTGCCATTCATATTGCTCTCAAAACTTGTTGAAGATCCCTTTGCTGCTGTGCATCCCGCTCATTTGTAACCAAGGTCTTGAGTGCTGCTAATGGTGACTCCTTCTGCCCCATATCTTCTGGGATAGAGCAGCAAGTGGTGGGTTAGACTGTGTTAAACACCAAGCAGTAGGGGCATCCTGTAGCCTTACTTCGAGGATCCTGTCACTATGAATGTCTGAGCATACAATTACCCTAGACAAGAATGTGCACCGACATCCCAGGAGTATGAACATCACCACCATCACCATCGTAAGGTAAGGACAGCTCTTTAAACTTCGCATAGCTTTTTCCAGGTTATTCTCCCTCAGAATCATTAACAGCATCCTGCAAGATAGGTGTTACTCTCTACAGCACAGCCAAAAATGTTAGATGGCTTGTCCTAGAGCACACAGCTTGGAAGGGCTAAGATTAAAACATAAATTCCAACGCTTTTTCCTCTATGCTGCAGCAAACCCCCACTAGAGTGTTCTGGAAGTCCAACTTCTTGACAATACAGAGAAAAGGCAACTATAACCTTCCTTGATATTCTAACTTAGCCAACAATCTTCAGCCCAGAGAAAATCTTCCAAAAGTCCCAGAGAGACAGGTCCATGTGCATACCTCTATGTGTATACATTCACCCATCAATCATAACCTTAAATCTGAAGCCAGAAACTAGAAAGAAATTCTCAGGGTAACATTGTTTCAGTCGTGAATTTTGGGGCCTTTCTTCTGCTAATTTCACTCTTTGTATACACAATTTCCAGGCACTTCCACCACTCACTGCCCTCCAGTAGGTCCTGATCCCTAAATGTGTGCTGTGATTAATTAATGCTTTCCATGTCTTTTCCATTTGCCTGCATCTATGTTACAAGATCTCAGGAGAAAAGGACTAGCCAGGTCTGTCTAACAAACACATTTGTGTGACATAACTGGCTTCTACCAGTTCAGCCCACAGTCCCAGTGCTTTCTGATGTTGGTTGCAGTCAGAGGACTGCTGGCCCTGGGCTTTGCCCCTTCTTCTTGGCTTCTATCTGTGTCTGCCAGCAGCTTTTCATAGATACTCGTGTTGAAACACATATTGGGACTCCTGCCTAATAAGAATAAATGGATTGGCCTCAACTCCCTCCTGTCCTGAAATTTAGACTGTACATGAGAGGACTTCCTGTCCAAGAAAGGAGAGAGGTGATCTCAGAAGAAAGAGGAACTCATGTCTGCCAAGGAAGAGGTTCTGTCCAATGAGGTCAGGGCAGGGCTGTTGGCAGCTTCCGTTAATTCAGTTGGGGCAAGCAATTGGCAGTTAGCTCTAAGGTTGAGCTGAGGATGCTGGGATGAGTTTTTAAGTCAACAGTTGGCCCTTACATCATGAGCCTAGTTCGTGCTCAAGGAAACCTCTTGTTAGTCTTTGGCTTCCATATCCTTCCCAAGCGCTAAGCAGCCCAACTTTCCATCTCTTCCCCATTCCTTCATGCTAGAGATTCCTGCTGGTAAAGCAATAGCTGAGAAGTGGGAAAGATGAAGGGTTACAAAAATTGCCCTAGCTAATCTACAAGAAGCTTTGTTGGAATTAGGTTATGGATCCCTGAACCTGAGCTAGGTTTGTTGGGTCAGTGACCTCGTTAATTTATTACCTCAAGAATTGACAGGGGGTTGTGTGTGGGGGGGTGTTTATTAAATGCTTGTTAGATGGATAAATAAACAACTGAATGAAATTTTACCTGAGCCTAAAAATCGCCTTTATCAGCACAAAAGTTAAGAAAGTCCCAGCATCCTCAGGCCACACATGCTGGGAAAATGCCAGTGTGTCAGCCCCAGAAGAAAGCGGGCAAGAAGAAGCAAGCCCTAAACAGGGCTAATATGGGGAACTTCCCTTCTTCCCCTCGTTTCCACTGTGGTGCTAAAAATCCCAAGGCCAGCCATCAAAAAAACAACAGCAGGGTAGAAGAGACTCATTCTTTGCTGTGGCCATTTAGAAGTTTTCTGGAAACCTGGCTTTCTCCCCACATCACGGCCCCATGAGTGTGGAGGTTACAAGCTTGGGCTCTGAAACCAGGAAGCCCCCAATTTGAGTCTGGGGTTCTCTTATTAGATGTGAGACTTTAGGCAAATTACTTAACCTCTCTAAACCTCAATTTCCTCAACCTGTAAAATGGGGATAATATTGAGTAAAGCACTAAGCATAATGTCAGGAATATTGTTAGTGCTCAATAAATGTTTGTTTTTATTACTCTTGCACCCCACTCTACCATTCCCTTCTTTCTCTTTTTCTCCTTAACTTCTAATCACATCATTGCCTATGAATAGCCAGAGAGTGGAGTGATCAGAGAACCGAAGTAGTTTTGGACAGCCCAGAAGCTATTGACCAGCCTCAGGGCAACCACTGCAGCCTGACCCACTGCCTGGTCTTCTGAAAAGCACAATTAGAAGCTGGTGATGTTCTTAAGCCCACATAGATTGCTAAGAATGACAGAAATGTGTATTCATAAAGTAACTCAGGACCCTTTAAAAGAAGGCAGGTATTATTTGCGCCCAGGATATCTCAAACAACAGCTAGACTGCAGAGAACCTGCTGTTAAATCAGGAATGTCACCCAGAGAGGCGCATGACAATCTAGGTCTGTGAACTGGGGTACACCTCTTTATTCATTAGTGTCTTAGTTCCCTCATATGTAAAATGAAGGGGTTGGACTAGATGCTCACTAAAAACACCTTCAAGTTTTAAGACTTAAGGTTTAAATGGTTCTATGATAGTCAGAGGGGGAGTGCAGAAAAGTAAAATACACAAAGCTCCACCCCCAGAGGAACAATAAAAAAGTGTTCATTTGAAGTTAACTCTAAAGGGGTATAGTTTTATGAAAATGTAATGGCATGGGGAGGTCAGAGGGTTTGGCCCTCTCAATCTCTTTCTCACCACCAGACATAGCATCTGGAACAATCTAAGGGGAGGCTAGGAGATTCCACCCCCACTCCAGCTCTGAAGGTGCCTCCATAGTGAGAAGGAGAAATGGAGCCCCCAACTCTCTCTGCCCCTTCCCTGGCCACTCTGGAGCTGGAAGGCACAGGAGATGGGAAATCCTGAGGTCTTCCTTCTTTGCTGCAGACACCAACCAAGCCCCTGCCCCCTCTCCTCAGCTTGGACTCTCACCTGTACCCCCACCCTAGTCTCCCACCAGGTATTAAGTCTTGGCCACCCTTCACCTGCAAAAGGTCCTTTGCCAATTTTTGTCACAGACTTGTGAATATGGTCTGCATAAATTTTCAGGTAGGGTTCAAAAGGCCCTGATTCCAACTGCGCAAGAGAAAACACAATGACTGCCTTTGCAGTCAAAGAAGGCTTTCAGGAGAGCTGCCTGATTTGCTATGGAGGACTGGGAAAAGCTTGCTACCCTATGTTAGGCTGGGATGCCCATGCAGTAGCCCATACGCCCCGCCCTACCCCACAACTCTGAGGTCCAGGAAATTGGAGCTCTTTCAATGTTGGCTTGAAGTGTTGCCTAATGGGGTTAGAAAAAGCTTTCCCCTGTCATGGAGAAAGAATGGGGAAGTGGGGAATGGTGCAGGGCTCATCTATTCCATCAAAGAGGAAGCATTTAAGGACAGCTGAGAGCCCAAGTCCAGAGCTGTTTACTCCAAATAGTGAATGTTTGGTAATGGCCCAGAAGTTCTTATATTTTTACTCAGTCAAACAAGGCCTGGTTTCCAAAATAACTGATCCCGGAACAGTTCAGGAAATGAAGGTATCTGACTGAAACATGAAAGTTGGAACAGTTGCCCCTGCCATCAGCTCTCAGGCCACCTTAATAAAAGCAAGTTACTATGCTCATTCATACTATACACATACATAATTTAAGAAAAATTCCCAACTAGAAAAGCAAGTGGATGAGCACCAACCAAATGGGGCCAGTCGTGTTCACGTGGAGACCCTCTGAACACGTTGATAAACCAGGCTTTGACTTTCTCCCAGGAGGCTTAGGAAAACCTCCTGTGATGACCGCACAGGAAGTGGGGTTCAGATTACAACCTGGAAAGGAAGGAAGTATCCACTGACCATAGGAATAAGTGGAGTGAGACCCACAACAAGGAAATATCCACAGAAACCAGCAAAGTGGCCTAAAGCAGACACTGAGTTTATTATTTGCCAAACAAGGGGAGAGTCCCATTTGCATTAAGAAAGGTCAAGAAGACTATCAAAACTGAAAGGGAATCAAACAGAAATGCTGGGGACAAGAAGTTTTGTCCGAACTTCTGATTGGCTCCAAAAACACATTGTAAACTGTCTGTTGGGGTTATCTGCTGTTCCTACTTTGTCTCATAGAGGAATGGTCTGGACAGATCCTGGGTGGATCTGTTGTGCATAACCCTAGCCGGCTGGTGGATGTGCCTGCTCCCATCTCAGTGACACTGTTGACACCTACTTTTGGAGGAGCCCTGGGGTCCTGCCGGCTGCTGTGTGGCTTTGTGCCCATTATCCTCCCTGCCCATAACGGATGGGCATGCCTCCCTCATGGCTAACTAGATGAGATAACCACATGAAAGCAGTTGGATAATTTTGTTGGCAGGAAATTTTGTTAATTGGATAATTTTCTAGACAGGAAAAGTGAGGCACAGAGCCCCAAGCCCCAGTAAGTTGGGGAATATATGATTAAAATGCTGCTGAATAGTGGGAGGGAAAGGCTAACCGGAAAGGCCTAACCAAAGGGTGACAGTGCTTAACTCTGGGTGGTGGGATTACAGGTGATTTTATTTTACTTTCTGTATTTATTGGTTTTCTATATTATTTCCTGTAACAGTGTTCTATACTCTCCAATTTTTCTATGTCATTTTGAAATTATATTTTTGGAAAAAAAATTGACACCACAAGGATAAACTCAATGTCAGGGTGGCTATAAAATGGGTCCTTAAAAAAACTGGGACATTCTCCTGGAACAGGAGTTGAGAATTCTCAGCTCGCGGCTCCGTCTGGCACCCAAGCTGGCCAGAGCCAGGGGCTCCATCGAAACCGGGTAGGCCTGTCCTCTGCCCTCCTACAGCACCAGTGTGGCCATGCTGGCTGGGGCTCAAGGACCCCCACCTGCCCTTGCAGAGTGCACTCAGCAGTGGAACAAAGACACTGAAAGCATCTCGTTTTTATGAGATGCCTTCTCTGCAAAAAAAAAAGAAAAAGAAAAGAAAAAAGAAAAACAAACCATAAAGCTTAGAGAAGGGTCGGGTCCTTTGTTCTCTAAAACTGCTGTTGGCACAATCCCACCGGGACTCTATTCCTCTGGCCTGAGTGTTTCCATGGCAGGTGTGGTCAGCGAGGCCAGTTCACCTCACATGGCTAGGGCCTGAGCCATACCAAGAAAATACAAGTCTGGCCTACTTTTTAAAAGCCTTTATGTGGATTCTAAAGAACTGAATAAATGAGCAAAGTAAACAGAAATAGCCTCAGAGATATAGAGAAAAAACTGATGATTGCTAGATGGGAAGTGGGTGGGGATGAGGGAGAAGGGGAAGGGATTAGACAGCATAAATAGATAACTACAATATTGCCACAGGGATATGAAAGACGGTTTGGGGAACATAATAATGTTGTAAAGATTTTGTAGGGTGTCAGAGGGACACACATCTTGTTAGGGAGACCACTTCATAGACGGTGTAGAGGCTTGTCCACTGCACTGTACACCTGAAGCTGATGTTGTATAATATTGCATGTCTACTATAATTGAATATATATATATAGTCATGGGATATGGAGTATATAGTGTGGGGAACAGAGTCAATGGAATTGTAATAGATATATACAACGTCAGAAGGGCAATAGAGTGGGGGAGGGAGGGAGGTTATCACTTCGTGAGGGGTGAAATGTATAACTGTTACATTGTTTTGTACACCTGAAACTAATAATAAAAAAAAGAAAAGAATAAAAGGCTTTGAGTTAAGAGAGCCCATGGCTTCTATTCTGTTGTGTACTTACCTTCGCTGCTAGAGGGTTTCAATTCTTTCTGTCTGATAACATTCCATATATATATATATATATATATATATATATATTTTTTTTTTTCTCTCTCTCATTCAATGTTTATTCAGGGGAAAGAGGTCGTGGCCACCACCAGTTTTTCGGTCCCTTATTATCTTGTCCTCACCACTCTCTTCTCCAGGCCAAGCCAACTCCATCTTTCTTCTGGAGTCCCCTTCTCAACCATCCACTCACATTTCCTGACTTTTTATTCCTGCCCCATTGGCTGGAATCAGAAGGAGCATCCTGACCACTCCATGAGGGAAAGACTGTTTATGGATTGGGGAACAAGTGGGCTATTCAACAAATCACTCATGATGCTGAATTTATGCTTCCATAAATTCCAACTGTAGAGGAGTTTTGCTTGTGGCTTCAAGAGATCCTGGCATTGGGTGGGTATGTGGTTGTTCATTATTTTTTTTCTTGGGAGGGAGTTCCATAGCTGTCATTAGCTTCTCAAAGAGATCCATGATCCAGAAAAATGTCAAGAACACTTCATCTAATGGTGCTGTCCCCTAGCTTAGACAGAGATCCCAGCAGAAATCGCAGGTTGGGCCAGAGAAGATGGTGAAGCCAGAGGCAGGCCATTCAAGGGGAGGTTGCCATCTCCTAGGGGGTGGGGTGGTATGTGGCATGACAGCCCTAGAATACTTTGACATGGTCATTGGGAAATGTGGTTCAAAGAAAGAAGGAAACCAACACTTACTGAGCACCTAGTTCATGGCCAGGAGCTGGACCAAACAGCTTCCATACATTTTCTTGCTTCATCCTCACACATCCTCTGTGAGGTGAAACTTATTATCTTCATTTTACAGATGAAGAAACAGACTCAGAGAAGTTAAGGAATTTCCCCTATGTCACATAGCTAGCAAGAGACAGTACTGGATTCAAAGCTAAGACTGCATGATCTACGTTCGTGCTCTTTTCACTATATTCTGCAGCCTTGTCACATCTCTTGTGTCCCTAATGGGGTGTGGAGAGGACACAGACATGTCACCCAACCTCTTAGAGATTCAGGTTCTCCTATGTGCAAATTGAAATTCAGTCTGGCCTTCTTCCCCTCCACCTGTCCAGCTATTTGTCGAAAAGCAATTAAGGGGGTGCAGTCCCGAGGACCTAGCCCAATTCCGTTTAGCAGAGTGGGCTCCGCCATCCCTCCCCTGACCCTCCACCACTGGAAAAGTGGCTGAAGTTTAAGGCCATCGGCCAGGTATGCCCTCTGTAAGCATAGAGCCCAGAAAGCAGGTGATGTCACTTACCTCCCCTCTGTAAATTGGGGTGGTGGTTCAGATACAAATGAGGAGAAAGGCCCCTGATTGCAAGGTGAAATTGCTACACTAACGCGCCCACTGAACGGCCCTCACATGGCATGCGCAAAAGCCGCGTCACTGCTAAGTGGGCGGCAATATTTTTGTTTAGGGTGGCAAGGACAAAAGGGAGTGAGGGGAGAGCAGAAGCAGAAAAAAGAGTAGCACCCCACCTCTGAACAGCTCACCCACTCCCTCTGTCCTGTCCGAGGATCCTTATTCTTTCCTGCTTTACATCCCCCAGCCCCAGGCTTGGAGGCACCTTTCCCCATCTCCATCCTCCACTTCCAACCCACCAGCCACAAGAGGTGAGGGACTGGGAGCCATTTGTTCTCTTGGAACTTAGTTTCCCACTTGAGAAATGTCAAATGTTCTCCTCCCCCTTTCCTTCCTGAGCCCCTGTCCTCCCCTCTCCTCAAATGCTAAGCCATGAATGACTTCCTTTGTGGTGGGTTTCTCTTCCTTTCCAGCCCCGTTCACCCGCTCTTCTAAAGCGCTTTCACACAATGTGGGCTTTCATTAAGATCAATGATTCATTTCCCATCAAACTTTAAATACTCCCCTCTGAAATGAGTAATTCTGACTTTGAAGGGAGCCATGCCATGGCAGCCTTGCCTCTATCTGGTTTCTGCTGCCTCCCACCACCCCCATACAAGGCCTTAAAAGGCAAGTGGGAAAAACCTCAGTAAGTGAGCCCATAGCTGAATCAAGAGCCAGAGTTGGGGGGGGGGACACTTGATGCAGGCATTTGGATCCAGGCAGCTCTGAGCACCCATCCTCAGCTGGAGGCAGTGCGACACGGGACAGGGAGGGGGAGAGGCGAGTGTTATTGCACGTGGCGATTCTGGAATCCTTTCCAACTCCAGCTTTTGGGAGTCTGTGAAGGGCCCTTGGTGGGCATGTGTGAGGACCTCTCATAGCATGTGGGGAACTGTCCTGAGGCTTTTCCACACCCCAGCAGAGAGGTGTGTATGGCGACATCTCAGGACTTGGTGGCTGTTATGAGCAGAGCTTCCGACAGGGTCTGCACACTGACTGGGCCCTTGATCTTGGGTGGTTTTGGCCCAAGGTCACAGCTCTCTTACCATGCCCCTGGGTAGACTTTTCTTAAAGCCTCTCAAGTGCACCCCCCAGATCTGAAGAAAGCAGCCACAGGACTTTTCTTACACACTGGTCACCATGCTTTGTACCCTGTGACACCACCACCCTGGCTGCAAATATTTGGGCCTGGTATTACTAGCGCCTGAGCCAACAGTGGCTCCCTTGAGGCTAAAATGCAGCCCTTGTGGTGGCTATGCTGGGGACCCTGCCCTGAGCACCCCACCATATCCTCCCTCGTAAGGAGTTAGAAGAAACTTAGACATATTGACAGGAGAGCAAAGAAGCTACAAGGTACACTCAGGGAGGCATTAAAAGCCATAGGAAATTAAAGAGATGGCAAGTGTTAGAAGCAGAGAGAGACCAAACTCATGGTTAGAGTTAGTGTTCGGCCACTGGGGCCCTTTTGGGCTCCCACAGTGGTCCAGTTCCCTATGAGACTAGGAGCTAGACTGTTGCCCACATTGGCTTATCTCCTTCTGTATCCTTACAATAAGCCCCCATGGCCTGAGGTGACCTGCGCAGATCACTGCTTCTTGATGCCTGGAACAGCCTACTGTAAATTTTCTGTGAGGAATACATGAGCCAACGCATGTCAAGTTCTGAAGACAATACTCTTCTAGAGGCTATAATTACACTCGGTGACTGGAGTGGGGCAGGTGGAAAAGGTACTGGGCCTGAGAAATGGACTCACATGGACAACAGTAGTAGGGTACCAATCATTGGGCCATATCAGGACCCAGATCACAGGGGGCCTGATGTGAGATGTGTGGGTGAACAGACCTGAGTGGCTGAGCCCCACACCCAGCTGAAGTTCAGGGGCTCAGCTCCTGGACCAGACAGAACCAGGCCCAGCACCCTCTCAGTGAGCTGGCTTAGGCCCAGTCCTCCCTGACTGTGGATGGGTAAGCTCAGGGAAGGGAGTTCACCTTCGAAGGGTGTCCCTCAATCCTGTGCTCCCCAGTTTTTGACCCAGATTCATCATCCCCCACTCCACTCCATGGCCACATTGGTATGCAGGGTGCAGCCTCTGGAACTTCCCAATAGCAAGCAAGGTCTTTGAGGTCAGAAACCATATCCAACGCCTCTTCATGGTCCCAGCAGCAGTGCCCTCCAAACAACCCAGGCCTTGCAAGGGCTGACCTAGGAGTCTGTATTTCCATCAAGACTCTGTTGCTCTTCCTAATATCCAGCCAGTATGTGCAAACCACCACCCTTTAGGACCCGGTGCCAGGCCCACCACCCAGTAGGAGCTCAATAAACAAGCATGAGGCATGGGGCATGGGGAGTACTAGGAATGTGTTAAAATACGATCCCATCTGGAGTTTTTACTTCTCTCCCCTATCAGATTGTAAGCTCTGAACACTCAGGTATGTGCTTTTGCTTGGATTTTTTTTTTTTAAATGCCAACTAAACTGCCATTTTATCTACTGATATATGGGGCTTGCTGAGCAATCCTTCGACTGACCTTTCTCATCTCCCCAACCCCCATCCCACGCTTCTCCCAGAGGCCTTCCTTGCTTCTCAGGTCTTCTGGTGTTTCTACAGCAGCCTCCAGGGATGCAGCACTTTGCCAAGGTGACCAGGGCTGTGCTTTAACTCTCCCCTGCCCTTCACGGTTCCCAACATTAAGCAGTTTTGCGGTCCAGGCTTCACCATTTTGGGAGTCCTGCCCCACCAGGAAAGCCTAACCTGGAGAGGCCGGAGTCCTAGGAAGAGGCCCAGGTGACAGCAGATCTCGTTCCTAAGCCTGAGGAATCTGGGACACCATGGGAGGGGAGACTGCAGCAGGGGTGTTTGAGAAACAAGCGACTTCCAAGCCACATAGCTGCCACTCATGTTACAATCCTTGATGTGGGCCCTTAATATGGTAGAAGGATCAGAGTGCTGGAAGCGACAGTCTGGTCCAGGCTCTGGCCCTGGGCAGGAGCACCCCAGCCCAGGGCAGCTTCTGAGGTCATCACTCGTGATATTAGCTCTCAGATCTACTTCGTGGGAAAAGACAAGAAAAACGTGGCTAGAAATAATTTTCAAATTCCATTTCAGACTCCTCTTTTAAATTTTCTGTGCTCTTGCATTTTGCCAATATGTTCTCTCTTCATGGTGTTTGAATGCAACCTGAAAGAAAGGGTCCCCATATTCTCAGCTCGGCAGTCTGAAAGCCAAGCAGGCCTGGTACTTCCTTCTTGAGGAAAATTGCAGGTCACTGGGAAGAGGTTTTCATCTTCACTGTCATGAATAATTCTGACCTGGTGTTCTGCAGCTTATTTATGTGGAGAGGCGACATCTTCTCTACTCCTCAGTGCCAGACAGAGAAAAATGGCCACCGTTTTCTTCTGAAATTCCAGAAGGCACAGTAGATCAAAGTGATTACAGGGATCGAGGAAATGAGCAATGTCAAGGCAACCCAGTTAAGGCAGTTCCCATGGAAAATGTTGCAGAGGCTTCTTCTAAGTGAGCCAAGGTACAGGTGGAAATGTGGAGTCCTTAAGTAATCACAAATTGTGATGTGGCCTAATTGGAAAA
>NW_017731682.1:730192-733159 GCF_001890085.2 Hipposideros armiger | reverse complement strand
TCATTCATTCATTCATTCATTCATTCATCCATCCTAGAAGGAAGGTCTGCATGTCCCTCAATCCTTATAATAATCCAACTTCTAGCGACCTTCAGAGGCAGAATCGACCATTTTCTTTTTTGAAAATTATCTTTCTTAGTATATATAGAAAAGTGCAAATAAGGCCACAGCAGGGCCTCCTGACCCCCAGTATAGGATGTAGCCAAGGGGCACCCCAACCTGAGTCACCTGGACTCACACCAGCTCTAGGCCCAGCCCTAGGGTCTCGGCCACCTTGTGGCCTAGATGGGAATTTCCTTTTTCCTGTCCCCAGGAAACCAGGCGGTTCAATTCCAGGAGGGACTGGGCTGTTCACAGGGGGAGTGACAGGTCAGGGTTTGGAGGGGACTCAGAAGCCCAGGCCAGACGTACCACCAGCTCTCCAGCTCTCTAACCTCCCTGTACAGCGTTCTGGGACCTAGGCTCTGAAATGTCATTTTCCTCTATGTTTTTTGTTTTATTTTTTTTTCCTTATTCAAAGTTTTGTGTTTCTGCCTTCTCTGTTTATCAGAAAAAATAATAGCCAACTTATAATTAGCTTTTTAATTATTTTATCAATTCTTTAGATTTTCCAAGTTCTAAAACATTCTGTTTCAATATTATTTCCAGTGCTCTGTTTTCCTTGTTTCTTTTTTCCATTTCTCTTTTAGCTATTAATAGATGTTCTGTTGTTCAATTCATTTCCACACTTTTATTTTCATTTAAGTATTAAATCCCAGGGATTTTCCTCTTTGAATAATATTAGCTCTATTCCACAGATTTCAATAGTATTTTCATTGCAGTATTTTCAAAATTATTGGGCAGTTTGGGTTTTTTTGATTTTCCAATTCAGAGTTTCTTCAGGAGCTTTGAGGTTTCCATAGTTCTTTTTACTTTGATTTTTGTCACTTGTTTCTAAATTTACTGAAATGTCATGATAGAAAGTGATCTCCATCAGAGAATTTATTTTTTCAAACAATTTTGAGGTTGTCTCTATAGTTCAAAGGGTGAATTTTGAGGACTGGTTCCTGGTCACCAGTTGTTGAACATTTGTTAAATATTTTCAGTTGCATATGTCAAATATGCAGATATTTGACACCCATGGGAGTTTTAAACTCTCCAAATAGAACCATCTGCTGAGCCATCGATAAGCCTGTGAAAATTGATGGAGGAGTCTAATTTGCATAACCCCCCAGGAATTGCTGGGATATGAAAGGAGGCCACCAGGGGTGCATTTGTCTGATGGTCTTGGAGCTTCCTGAGAGAAACAGTGAAAAGACTCTGGGACTATTCAACTGACCCCTGGATCCTAGAATGAAGAGGGTCCTGTAAGAAAACCATGTCAGCAACCTGTTGGGGTGGGAGGTGGGAGCTAGCCTGTGAACACAGGACACAGGTGTCGAGGCAAGAATGTTCTGCTTTGAGGCCTGATTTGTAGGATGCAGGGGCTGACGCCAGGCTCTACATGTTCTAAGTTCTTCATCAGAGGAGGCTGACAGCACAAGACTAGCTTTATGGCACTTGAGAATTATAATCACCAAGAATCGAGGCCGTCTAGATAAATGACCACAGCCCTTAAGAAGAACTTCCAATGGCTCCAGTTATTCACATAGGTGGTGGTAGTGGCTACAGCAGCAGAAGGAAACCACCTGCCACATGGCAGAGCACAGGGTGTCTGGCACCATGATTAGGCTGGAGAGGGTCCTTGCATGAGGACCTTGCATAAGACCCCTCCACTTTCCTGAACACAACACACTCGCGTAGGGTGACTGAGACCCTCAGAGGAGTGCAGCTTACAGGGCACAGACAGGGGACCCTGCTCCTTTCTGGGGCTGCTCAGAGACTCCCCAGCTTCCCCCGCTCAGAGGAGCTATGTCTTTATCTGCAGATATTGGCGTAGCTGGATTTGCATTTCTCCAATGACTTCCTCCCTAGAGTGTCAGCTTGTTAGAGTCCTTTCCTTAAATTATAGCAGTGAGAATTCTGGCAAGACAGAGGAAGATGTCCAAACCCAGAGCTGCCACTAATGTTTATTGAGCACTCCTGTATGTCAGCCCCTTCTTCTAAACACTTGGTGCGGAGAATCTCATTCGATCCTTACCACATCATTTTGAACTGTTTGCTGCCCCCATTTTGCAGCTGAAGATATTGAGGCTAGAGGAGCTTGGAGAACACCCATAAGGTCACACAGTAAATGCAAAGCTGGGATTCAAACCCAGGACTGTCTACTCCCAAAGCCCCTGTTTTAGCCATACGATACTTCCAGAAAGAGCATCTGAGAGCAAAAAACTAGAAACAACCAAATGTACATCAGAAGGGAAATTATTAAATGAATTATGCAGTATACATACTGATAAGACAATAAAGAGTTAACAGGAGCAGGCTTGTGAGCTGGCAGGATAGGCTAGGCAAAGAATTAACAAGAGTGAGCTTGTGGGTTAGCAGGAATGAGCTTAAACATTAACCACTTGGCACTGACTCCCCTGGCCAGCACTGCACCTGCAAGCTGACAAGCACCTTACATCCATCATAGGTGAGAACCAGAACAGTTCCCAATCGCAACAGCAACCCCCTGCAGGCTGACATCCATCATAGACAGGAACAGGACAGTTCCCAGGAGACGACAATTGTAACAGCAGCCCCTCTGCAAGCTGACAAGCACCCTACATCTGCTTAGAAAAATATAAAACTTGAACTAAACAGAAACCCACTGCAGCTGTCCCTATCAGACTCTGCCCTGGCAAAACTCCTTTTGCCAGTTCCAAACAGAACTCTCTCTCTCTCTCTCTCTTTTTGACTTTCAATAAATCTTTTCTTACTCTTATAGAGTCTCATGGATGCTTTCACATTCTGCGAATGACCAGAGGTTAATGCTACGCCAAGACACATGCTATATAATTGTGTGCTGCTACTGAACAGAAATGAGCTAGATTTATACAGAGGGTGCCA
>NW_017731682.1:723911-728592 GCF_001890085.2 Hipposideros armiger | reverse complement strand
AAGGTGCAGATGGAAACACATGATGTTGTCACAGGAAGAAATAAAAAATCATTCTCTATGGCTATATGGCCCCTTCATGGTTTTGAAAGCATTTTGCAGGTTGAACCTCATGAACCTCATACACCAGGCCCCTTTCCTTGAGAGGTAGGCGCAACTGGCCTAATGATTTCTGTTTAATTCATGAAGAAACTCTTGCATAGCTGGGAACAGGCAGAGCCAAGACTAGGAACTCTTCTATTCCCCAATCCGCTGTTTTTTTCAGCAGTACTTAAAGGCTAGAGCAAAGAAAACCTCTCTAGAGATGTCTCTACTTGTAACACTTTTGCCGGCCCTGAGGGAGGAGTCCTACCAGCCATAGCAATTCAGCACTGAGTGGACTGCCCTCAGGGGGCCCTTCAGTAAGCCCTGCCTTTTCATCATGGCTTCATGTAAACCCTCAGACCCTGTGGAAATCTCAGCTGGAATGTGAGTTGTAGGGAAGAACAAAAAGATGGAGATTTATCCATGTTCACCATCCCCCACAACATCACACACACACACACACACACTACCACCACCACCTCACATCTGAACACCTGCTTTTACACATCAGTGTCTGGAACAACCTCTGCCATCAGCTAGATTTTCTGGGAAGCTCCTTTCATGACTTGATACATCAGCTATTTCCCTTTGTGAGAAGGAAAAAACCCTGATGAAACTGTGGGGAATCTGGAAGCAGTGCCATTTTATGTGTGTGTGTTGTGGGGCGGGGGAGCAAGAGATTTTAAATAGCTTTTCCTCCCTAAATTCATGTTCCCAAGGGTTTTGTTAAAATTAGTATGTCCAGGAAATAGCAGTGAGGAAAGGTGGCCCAGAAACCTTTTTAGGTAGCAAGGAGAATGTTGGCCTGGTTTTAATTTTGTGCATGTGGATAAACTACAAAGGGAATGGCAACTGACAAAATTGATTTCCCTGCTGTCTTGTCTTGCTTGTGCCTAGTAGCCCTCAGTGAATGGGATCAATGTAAGGGCCTCGCTGGGAGAACTCGCATCAGCCTTTATTCTAAGCTACATTGTCTTTAGTTCCTTAACTGTCCCAAATGGGTTTTAATGGCAGTGGTTTCCTTTCTAATGTCTGGACCTTTGGTTCACAGAATCCATCATCCTCTCCAGATCAAGACACATGATTGTCATTGTCGTATGCAACGCCACTCACTTTCTCTCTCATCCTCCCTCCTCGCTCCTACCTATAGTGACCCACTCAGATATCCTTGGACAGAGATCCTTTTACTGAAGAGTGCCTAATATTTTGGGTGAATATATGTATCTTTATTTTACAAGAGTGGTGTTGTGTTACACATCTCACTTTTCACTCAGCACTGTGCTTTTAAGATTTTGTCGCTAAATCTACTTCATGGTTTCTGACTACCACAGAGTATTCTACTATAATCACTTGCTATCTCCTGGCTTTTTCACTTACTAGCTGTGTGATCTTGGGCAAATTAATTGCTCCTTGCCTCAATTTAATAATATATAAACTGACACACTAAGAGTACCTAAATCACAGAGTGGTTATGAGGATTAGATGAGTTTTTGGTGTATCTGAAGAGCTTCGAAACATGTTTGGCACTGGAACATAGTAAGTGCTCAAAAAAAAAAAAGCCAGCTAGCTAATAATAATATTATTTATTACTTTCCCATACCCTGATGAAGGAAGGGTATGTTGATTAGACAGCTCTCTGCTACCATTAACAATGCTTCGATGGGACTCTTTGTTCATGTTTCTTCCTAGGCTTGTCCATAAATTTCTCTGGGGCGTATACCCCAGAATGGGATTGCTGAATACGGAATATGAGGTTTGCCAATTAAGTTTGTGAACTTGACACCATGCGCATATATTGGCAGCACTGTACAAACAGCTCAGTAAGGTTTCATAACNGTTGAGTTTTGCTGTAGTATTGAAGACTATGCACAATTATTCTTAAAAGTTATTCAAGTATTTCTCCCTTTTCCAACTACATATCTGTGTAAGGCTACAATTTCATTCTATACTTCAACCAAAATAACATATCACAACAGACTGAATGCAGACCGCAGATGTAAGAATCCAGCTGTCTTCTATTAAGACATTAAAAATATTTGCAGAAATATAAAATGGTGATTCTCAACCAGGGTGATGTTACCCTCTGGTCCACCCCCAGTGCAACACTGGGAAACATTTTGGTTGTGATAAGTGGGAAGAGGAAGTGTACCAACATCTAGTAGGTAAAAGCCAGAGATGCTGCTAAACATCCTTTAAGGCACAGGACAGCCCCCTGCAACAAAAACTTATCTGGTCCAAGTCTTCAATAGTGCCAAGGTTGAGAAACCCTCATATAAAATAATGTCACTCTTACTAAGTTTTTCTGTTTCAAAAATATTTGTGCTAGCATGTAATGGACTTATTATTTTTATTTTAAGTGACTTAAATTTTTAAAATTTCAGTTTTAATTTATAATTCAGTAACTATCAATAGATGTAACCCACATAAACAAAAGCCCTTTGGTGTCCTCAATGATTTTTAAGATTATAAAGGGGTTCTGAGACCAAAAAGTTTTAGAACTCCTGATATAGCAATAGAACATATCGATTACAAAACTAAATTTGTTGAGCAGCCACTCTACAGATAAGTACGTGTCATGGCAGGTGTGCCCAAGGATGTGTAGTTCCTTTTTAAGACAGGAAGGTATCTAGAGTGAAGCAAAGTAAAGAGGTCAGCGAAGGGGAAACAATACCTCTCTATATGTGTCAGGGTTTGCCATCACTGGTAGGAATGCAACCATGACTAAAATGCAGTCACTGTTCCCCAAAAGCTTACTGTCTAGAAGGGAAGAGAGACACAATAACTGAAATTTTAATTGAAATATGGCTAGAAAGAAGAGAAATATATGCATGGGGTGTGTAAGATCAGTGGGGATGAGCCTTAGGTTAGGATGGGGGGTGGGGGGGGTTGAGACACGGAGGGGTCCCTGGGGGAAGTGAAGTCTGAGTTGAATCTTGAAGGACAAGTAGGAATGTGGTTGCTGAGAGTGGGAGGAACACTGCAGGAGAGGGCGGTGCTCCAGGCAGTGGGGACAGCACAAGCAAGGCACAGTGATGAAACAGCATGGTAGACCCGGAGAAGATATCAAAAGGGGGTAGACAGAATGAAAACCACACTAGATAGACCCACCAACAAAATAAATGTAATGCCCAAATAAAATTAAGATGTTTTAAAGTCAAGAACTAACAGCTTTGGTAACATCAAATCATATTTTTAGAAGACAGCTGGTTCATAATTTAGGTATACAGATACAAAGTACCTGTTTGGGAAACAAAAAACGAGACTTTGCTCATTTATCCTAAGACAATGTGAAATGCTCCAGCCACTTCTCCCCTTTTCGCCTCTCTCTGTCTTCGTACTATATCTCTGGCTCACAAGAACTTCCCAGAATGTTCATTGTGGGTCAGCAGATTCTGCTGAGAAAGGCTGAGAAAAGCCCATGCTCTCATGGCTCATAACCATGAGCCTCCCAGGAATTCACTCCACATTTTCCAGAAAGGATCCATGTGTTTAGTTCATGCAAAGACATGTGAAATTGTTATTCCAACCAAAGAAATTGGTCAAGGTGGTTGAATTCAAATGTTTATTTCAGAAGCAGTGTATCAATACCATTCTGGAAAACAAGGGTCAGTCCACTGTACTAATACACACTGGGAGGGAGGAGACCCTGCTAGTTATGTAATGTAAGAGAGGAGAGGGAAAAGGAACATTTCCTCAGAGCAATCACTGCTCAATTATTCCCATCACAGCCTTCATCAAAGGTTGAACTGATCCAAAGGACATTCTGGCATTTGCCAAGGGTCCCAGGAGAGAGTCTGTCCTTTCCAACAGGCATTGGTAAGCTGCAGAGGAAGCCTATTTGACACACATCTGGGATTCTGCTTCCAGTACAGGACAGATTGATACCCCTTGCATTGAAGAGGGCTAGTCAAGACCCCAGCCTAAGGCCTTGGCTGCCAGAACCCCCTCAGGGGGCCCATGCAGGTTGGCATCAGGGTGGCACATGGAGGTCAAACCAGGATGGGTGTCTTCCCACAACATTGTGCAATGTTTTCCCAGGCAGTGCAGCCGTAGTGAGACTGCGCATGGTGGTCAGGATAGGCAACGGTGGGAAGGGGTGGCTTAGGTTCGTCTAAGGGTGGAGGTGATTCTACAAACAGGAGAAAAAACTATCAATAGAGGCAGGATGGACAGGGGTAGGTTGAGATTAAAGTCTCAGAGCAGATTGGAGCAAACAACAAAGGAGAATACCAGTGGTGAGTGAGTGAGAGGGCCTGTCCTTAAAAGTTACGTGACTCAGAGGTAGGTAATCTAACTAAAAGGATCTCATCCTTAGAGGTCTTGGCATACTGCCCCTCTTGCCAGTAGTCCAGTGGTAGAGAGTCACTTCTGGACTTTATGAATGTCTATAGGTGAAGGTCCAAGGGTCAATGAGTGAGACTGAGGAGTTAAGCATGCTTGACAAGGTGAGAAATTGGCAGTGTGCTGTATGTCCTCAGGAGGGCCTTAGCCTTCCCTTCCTTCTGGTCCAGGATTCAAATCCAGAAAGAAGGCTTATCAATCGAGTCTCCAAATCCCAGTGGAGTCATATATAGATGGCTTTCCTAAGTGGAGTAACAGG
>NW_017731682.1:717363-722882 GCF_001890085.2 Hipposideros armiger | reverse complement strand
GCACCCTCCACTACTAAGATTGAAGGACAAAAACTTAAAACTTGACTTGGAGCTGATGGGTCCTGGAAAAAACCCAAAAAATCCACAATGTTCCCCTTACCCAATTCCCAAACACTAGTCCCCTCCCCAATTTCCCAATAAAATCTTTATATTGAATAAACCCTCTGATATCAAAAAGGTTTAAGGTTCAGCAACATTGTTGCAACAAGTTTGTGAACTTAATTGTCACACCTTGTATTGATGGTTGCCACGTGGGAGAGAGGTTGGAGGGGTTGGTGGAAAAGGGGAAGGGATTAAGAAGTACAAATTGGTTGTTACCAAGTAGTCATGGGGATGTAGGGTACAGCATAAGGAATATAGTCAATAATATTGTAATAAATGTGTATGGTGTCAGATGAGTACTAGATTTATTGGGGTGATAGATGGGGGGTTAGGGGTAAGGTGAAAAGGTGAAGGGATTAAGAAATACAAATTGTTATTTACAAAATAGTCATGGGGATATAAAGTACAGCATAGGGAATATAGTCATATAGTCAATGATGTGGTGATAACTATGTGTAGTGCTAGGTGGGTACTAGACTAATCAGGGAGATCACTTCTTAAACCATAGAAATGTCTAACCACCAAGCTATATGCCTAAAATTAATATAATATTGAATGTCAACTATAATTGAAAAATAAAAAAGGAGGGAAAAGGTGAAAAGTTCCAAATTTTTAGATATGAAACAAATAAGTCATGGAGACATAATGTACAGTGTCAGATGGCTGCTAGACTTATCATGGTAATCACTTCTTCAGATACACAAATGTTGAATAACTATGCTGTCTACCTGAAACTGATATAATGCTGTATGTGAGCTATATTTTAATAATAATTTTTAAAAGGCATCAACTCAGTGCCGCTCAGTATCTTGAGCAGGCCCCACCCTGACCAGGCAGGAGGCTGCCTGGGTTATCCCACCCAGTTCTCCTTTCCAGGTAACCAACAGGAAACTCCTTTTGATGCTTGCTCTGTTTTAGCAGTGATGTCAATTAGGACACATGAGACAATGTGGTTGTAGCTCTGGATTTATTATTTATACTCCTGATCTGATTAAAAGCAGGAGTGGAGGGTCAGCACCCACCTGTCCACCCTCCGTACCACGTAGCTCTGTTACACTTCACTGAAAATCTCCCTTTCCCTACAGTCCTCCACTTCTGTGGTACACCTACCTCCTTCCCCATCTTCTCTAACCTTCCCCAAAGGGAGCTAGGGGCACCACAGGAGGCCGCGCTTTGAGGCACATGCATTTTGTTCACCCACGTTCTTTTCCTTCCAATGCTACACCACTTGGTGGGGTCCATGTGGGGGTCCCCATGTGAGAGAAGGTGCGGGCAGCTGCAGCTCACCTTTTGTCCACGTGTTG
Organism: Hipposideros armiger; assembly: GCF_001890085.2. NCBI lineage: Eukaryota > Metazoa > Chordata > Mammalia > Chiroptera > Hipposideridae > Hipposideros > Hipposideros armiger. The sequence continues at coordinate 721,476 of NW_017731682.1, read as the reverse complement.
GTCCCCTCTGCCTTTGCCATTGGAAGAAGGCAAACCCACCACTGAGTGGCCTGGGTTCCTCTTTGCTTTGCTGTCTTGTCCCATGAGTTCTAAGGAGCCTACAGTCTCCCTTAAATGTACCAGGAGCTAGGGCTCCTTTAATTGAAATTGTGCTCATAGCAAAATTTTGATGCCTTTCCTTCCCTCTCACATAGATTTCATCTCAAAATTTCCCTTCTGACCAAGACTTTCCCTAAACATTTACTGATCACACACACACACACAAGAAAATGTCTAGAGACAACTGAGAACATGATTAAAAAATCAGGTTTTGCCAAAAGACTAAAAGTGGGTGACTTTGGAGGATGTTGCCCTGAAGGTTAGCTCCAGAGCTGCCCAACACAGAGGTCCCAGGTCTGTTCTTTGGACCACGTGTCCTTCCCCTTCTCCCCATCTCCTCAGAGGTCCACAGGCCAAAACAGTACAAAAAGCAAGAGGGCAGAGCCAGAAAGGAGAAAATACCTGGGAGGGTCATCACCTGGTTTAGAGGCATGAGGTCCAGGAAGGCACTGAATGCAGGATAGGAGTGTTTCCCAGTATCCTTGATCCAGAATAGCTGGATCCAAATAGCTGATCCAAAATGGGCTTCATAGCACATCTGATAAGAAAGGAAATTAACCCAAATCCTTATCTGGGTTCCAGGTTAAGAAGGACTAGGACAATGAACCTCTTGGTACTGGCCACTCCCACAGGTGTATGGAAATGCATGGAGACTTTTTGAACACCCTGTTCATAATATATTGAAAATTTAATAGGAAGACCTGATAAGGTGAATGGAGGGGGGGGGCATGAATTGGATTCAAAGACATGATGTTTAAAGTGAAATCTGATGATTAAAAGAGATTCAGTCCTAAGAATACTTGGGGTGTGCACTGAGAGAAAGGCAGTTCATGCAAGTCTCTAAGGTAGGAAGAAACCTGGGGGACAGAAAAAAAAGGGCCACTGTGGCTGCAGCATACTGTGTGAATGGGGAGATTGGCAGAGGCTGACACTGAAGGGATTGGCAGGGACCAGGGAAAGCGTTCAGGGCTTTGTCACAAATAAGAAGGAGAGCCCTTGCAAAGTTTTCACCAGGAGGGTGATGGGGTCAGTTTACATTTAGAAAGAATTCTAGATGATCCAGGGGAAAAGAGCAGTAAGGTGATTGCCCTGTGAGAGGCTGCTGCAGAGCTCCAGGCAAGAAACGATGGTGTCCTTGACCAGGGTGGAAGCAGTGGGGAGACAGAGAGCCAGATGGATTTGCGAAATGTTTCAGAGGCAGACTTGACAAGATTTTATGGGAGGTTGGATACGAGTCAGAGGGGAGAGAGGAATCAATGATGACCTCTAGGGTTTTGGCTGGAGTTAACTCAAGGCAGAGGGTGGGGCCGTTTAGTTAGATGGAAAAGAGACGTGAAGCAAGTCTGGGAATTGTCATTAAGAACTTTGGTTTGGACATGTTGAATTTTGAGAATTAATAGCTTATTAAAAGTAATGCTGGGCCGGCCGAGTGGTGCATTGGTTAAGAACTGGCTTGGGACGCCAGAGGGCCCCNCCTTGAATGGTGAACTAGGCACTGGCATTGGTGCATAGCTTCCCAAGGGGAGTACTTCGAAGGTGACCATAGTGATATTCAGCAGTGAGATATGTAGTGCTTTTTCTTCGATGAGTTCGTGAACTTAATTGTTAGCCCTCATATATAATTTTTTTTTACAAAGAAATGCCACACAGCTCTCCAGAATGTCCACTTCTACACTCCTACCAGCAGTCTTGAGGATTTTCATTCTCCAAACCTGCTCCAATACTTGGTGGTATCATCCTTTCCATGGTTGCCAATGTGATGGGTGGAAAATAGCCTCTTGTTTTATCTTGTATGTCTTTGGTCACAAGTGAGATTGAGCATCTCTTATATTTGTAAGCTCTTCTAAATTCATATACTTTGCCTAATTTTCTAAAAAGTTTCCTATCTTTTCCTTCTTGATTTGTGGTAGTTTATGGTATATTTTAAAAGTTAATTCCTTGTTAGTTTTAAAAGTTACAAATGATGAGACAAGTAAAGAGTTAACAGGAGCAGGCTTGTGAGCTGGCAGGATGGGACAGGCAAAGAGTTAACAAGAGCGAGCTTGTAGGCTAACAAGAGCGAGTTAAATATTAACCGCTTGGCTCTGACTCCCCTGGCTAGCACTGCACTTACAAGCTAACAACACCTTACATCCATCATAGACAGGAACAGGACAGTTCCCAGGAGAAGACCATTGCAATGGCAGCCCCTCTGCAAGCTGACAAGCACCCTACATCTTGCGTGAAAGAATATAAAAACCAGCACTCCTGATTGGTGCAGCTGTCTCCATCAAACTCTGCCCTGGCAAACATCTGCCAATATCTCTATTACCCCTCTATTTTGGCAGCTCTTTCTATCAGACTGCTGTGGCAAAACTTCTTTTGCCAGAACTCTCTATCTCTTTTTTCGACTTCCAATAAATCTTTTCTTACTCTTGTAGAGTCTTGAGAATGCTTTTATGTTCTGTGAACGACCAGGGGTCAATTCTATGCGAAGACACATACTATATAATTGTGTGCCACTATTGAAAAGAAATGAGCTAAATTGTTAGTTTTAAAAATTGCAAATACTTTCTTTTGTTTTTGTTTTTTATATGTCATTTGTTTAATGGGGAATAATTAAAATGCTATGTAACAGTCCAGTAAATAAATTTTTACTATTTATGTTTCAGATGATATAATTTTTCTTCAAGATCTACATAGTCTTGTGACATTTTCAAACCTAGATCTTGATATAGACTTGCGGAGAAGGTCTACAGGATTACCACTCAAATTCAGCCGCAGCTTCTTTCAGTTCTCTAGTTATTTTTTTCCAGGTCCTGCTGCATCTTGATCAAGTAATAAGAATGCTGAGTAAAGATCTGTTATGTTTCTTCATAAGAAGTTTGGTACTGATCTCTGCTAGCTTCTCTTTAGTCTTGTTTAGTTTATTTGCCAATAATGTTCTAACTTTTAATTCTTCTAGGTAGAGTTGCTTGTATTTTTCCAGTGCTATTTTATTAGAATCTTTCTGAGAAGTTTTTATTTTGGAAAGTTCAGATTCCAGATCTTTAATCAGCCTGAGGGTCAATCTCACCCACTGAAGTGCCAAATCAAGGCTCAACTACAACAGGAGGGCACACACAACCCACACAAGGGACACTCCTGGAGCACCCAGCACAGGTGATCAGGGAGATTGTGCCACTGGACCTCACAGGACCCTTACTACATAAGGCCACTTGGCAAGACTGGGAGACACAGCAGCCCTACCTAATACTTAGAAACAAACACAGAGAGGCAGCCAAAATGAGGAAACAAAGAAATGTGTCTCAAGTGAAAGAACAGAAGAAAACTCCAGAAAAAGAACTAAATTAAATGGAGGCAAGCAATCTACCAGATACAAAGTTCAAAGCAATGGTTATGAGGATGCTCAAGGAACTTAGTGAGGACGTCAACAAAGAGATAGCAAGCATAAAAAAAGGATATAGAAACCATAAAGAACCAGTCACAGTAAAGAATATATAACTGAAATGAAAAATGAACTAGAAGGAATCACCAGCAGACTACATGAAGCAGAGGATCGAATTGCAATTTGGAAGACAGGGTAGCAGAAAATACACAGTAGGAAATGCAAAAAGAAAAAGGAACCCTAAAAAATGAGGATAGTTTAAGGGGCTTCTGCGACAACATCAAGCATAACAACATTCACATCATAGGGGTACCAGAAGGAGAAGAGAGAAAGCAAGGGATTGAGAATCTATTTGAAGAAATAATGAGTGAAAACTTTCCTAACCTGGTGAAGGAAATAGACATACAAACCCAGGAAGTGCAGAAAGTGCCAAACAAAATGAACCCAAACAGACCCACACCAAAACACATTATAATTAAAATGCCAAAGGTTAATGACAAAGAGAGAATTCTAAAAGCAGCAAGAGAAAAGCAGTTAGTTACCTACAAGGGAGCTCCCATAAGACTGCCAGCTGATTTCTCAACAAAAGCTTTGCAGGCCAGAAGGGATTGGCCCAAAATATTCAAAGTGATAAAAAGTAAGGACCT
>NW_017731682.1:708002-717017 GCF_001890085.2 Hipposideros armiger | reverse complement strand
TATCTGGGGTAGCAATACTTATGCCAGACAAAATAGACTTGAAAACAAAGCTATAACAAGAGACTAAGAAGGACCCAGTAATCCCACTTCTTTATATTTATTGGAAGAAACCCAAAACGCTACTTGGAGGGGACGTGTGCATCCATATGTTCATTGTAGCGTTGTTTACAATGGCCAAGATGTGGAGGCAGCCTGGGTGTCCATTGATGGATGAATGGATAAAGAGAAGGTGGTACATATATACAATGGAATATTGCTTGGGCATGGAAGGGAATGGGTTCTTGCCTCTGCAGCTGCATGGATGGACCTGGAGGAAATTGTGCTGAGGAGAGTGTCAGACAGAGAAGGACAGATGCACTGTGATTTCACTTATATGTGGAATCTAAAGAACAAAACAAACAAAACAGAAACAAACTCCTAGATACAGGGAACATTTTTATGGTTTCCAGATGGGAGGGGGTTTTGGGGATGGGTGAAAAAAGGGAAAGGGATTAGGAAGTACAAATTAATTGTTACAAAGTAGTCATGGGGATGAAGAATATAGCATAAGGGATATAGTAAATGATATCAATGACAATGTAATAACTATGTATAGTGTCAGATGGGTACTAGATTTGTTGGTGTGATAGATAGTGGGGGGATGGCAGACAGGGTGAAAAAGGAGAAGGGATTAAGAAGTACAAATTGGTAGTTACAAAATAGTCATGGAGATGTAAAGTAAAGGATAAGGAATATAGTCAATGATATGGTGATAACTATGTATAGTACCAGGTGGGTACTAGACTAGTCTTAAATTATATAAATGTTCTAACTACTACTCTGTATACCTAAAATTAACATAAAATAATATAAAATAATATTGAATATCACCTGTAATTGAAAAATTAAAAAAGGGGGGGAAGGTGAAGGGGAAACAGTGGTTCAAATTTTCAGGTATAAAACAAATAAGTCATGGGGATGTAATATACAGCACAGGGAATATACTCAATGATATTGTGATAGTGTGTTATGGTGTCAGATGATGATCAGTTCTTTAGGTACATAAATGTTGAATAACTATGGTGTATACCTGAAACTAACATAACATTGTATGTTAGCTATATTTTTAATTAAAATCTTTTAAAAAACAGAAACAAAACACATCTGCAGAAATGAAGGTCTTTAGGAAAAAAATGCCTGTATTCTGTTGTTGAAACACCTATTGAAAACATACTTCAACTAATCAAGAGTTAAATTGATAGTAACAGCCCAAATATAGACAAACTGTATGTAAAATAATTTTCAGATTTCCAAAAACAAATTATAAACACTCATAGCTTATCAAAATTTTCTTAAGGAGAAAGATTTTAATAAACCATACCTATTTGAATGCCCCAGGGTGAAAAAAAATAGTTTCTCTCTTGATTTTGTTTGATTTCCCATATAAATTATCAGATCACCTACAAATCTTTTTGTCCCTTTCTATCCTTACTTAGTCTTTTTGTTCATTTTTTATGTATTATTTATTATATTGGCCAGGACCTCAGTAGGAAATTAAACAGTAACAATGGTTTTGTAGGTACCTTGTCGAGTAATTAATAGTTTTTCTGTTAACATATATGTTTTCAGTAAATTCTTGGTATTTATCCTTTATCAAATTAAAGAAGTTTTATTTCTAGTTTTATGGCCATTAACTTTGATGGATTTTTATGGTTTCTAACTATCCTTACATTTTTGGAGTAAATCTACTTGTTCATTTTGCATTTTTAAACACACTCTTGGATTCAGTGAGTTAATATTGAATTAGGAAATCCAAATTAAGTAGAACTATAACTTTTTAAAAAATTTTTATTGTCTTATCTGGTCTTGGAGTCAAGGAAATATACTAGCATGATAAAAATAAGTCAGGCAAAGTTCTCCGTTTTTTTAATTTTCTGAAACAACTTGTATAAGAAAGAGTCTTGGTTCTTTTAATTAAAATTTAGTAAAACTAGCCTGTAAAACTGTGGATGTGGGCCTTTCTTAGGGGTGATTGTGCATGGTTTTGATTACTTTTCATTTCCTTTAGTGAGTACAACTCTGTTCAAATATTTTATGTCTTGTGTAATTGTATGCATATAAATTATATATACACACACACATAATTTACAACACATCAAATTCATTTAGGATTTCAAATTTTTGGCTTTCTATTTCATATCATATTTTTAAATATATTTCAGTTACTTAGGCAGTTATTTCACCTTTCTAAGCCTTTGTTTTGTTTACATGTCTTCTATTCTTAATCATTTTTGCCAGAGATTTACTTTTCAAAAAAAGAGCTTTAGTTTCGTTAATCATTTCTGTTGTTGCTGTTCTCTATTTCATTGATTTATGTCCTCATCTTTATTTTATGTTATTTGTATCTGGTAATTCTATTGCTTTTGCCTAAATACCTCAGTTGATTGCTTGACTCATTTGTTTCCCATCTTTTGGGTTGGGTGATAAATGTATTATTTAAAGCCCCACATTTTCTGCTAGGTTCTGCTTCAGCTACGTCTCTCAAATTTCAAATCCCAGTCCTTTAATTACTATTCATCACTATTTTGTATTTTTTCATATATATTCCTCTTTAAATAGGGATTTTTTCCAGATGGGTGGGAATTTTTTAAGCTATATCTTTATTAGTAATTACCGATTTCATGGCATTCTGATCAGAAAACAGTCTCCTCAATCCCACACAACCATGTAGCATCTTGCACAGTTGTAGTATTAATTACTACAGCTAGACCTCTATATTTTAAGTTCCTTTTAACACTTTAAAAATGCTATTCTCTGTTTTTCTTGAAAAGAATTTTTTTTAACCCTATTGAGAAGATGGGTGTCAATATCATTCTTGTTCTTTTGTGGGGTTTTTTTTTTCTCTCTCTCTGAACATTTTGATGCTCTTAAATTTCATCATAGATGTATGTATTATAGTGGTGATTTATTAATTTTTATATTTTAACCTATATTGTCCAGTATTCTAAATAAATTTTCCATTTCTTCATAACTGCTTGTGGCTGCCTAAGGCTTACAACATCCTCTCATATTTTCTTGAAGATATCATGTTTATTTGAAATTCTTTTTCACTTCAGACATTAATTCTATCCCATTCAGCATAGTTTGTTCAACTTGTTAAACGTTTTCTTCTAATGATTATTCATTCTCTTTGCACATCCTGATAATTTTCCCTGGAAGTTAGTATTTCCTTAAGACTATCAACTATTTATGCAAGTAATATAATCTTCCAGGGAAGGGGTAGGGTCCTTTTGTCCCTGCCAGGAGGAGAGCGTTGCCTCAGGGCACAGAGCCTCCAGCAGGACTTCTGGGCTCAGATTGCGAGACCCTGCCCCTTGAGGAATGTCCTGGTTAGCCATTTCTCTTTTTAAGAGCTGCTTTGCCCCCTTGGCTGTGATTGTGCAGCCCAGTGCCCCCTATAGGGGAAGAGGCCATCCTCGGGTAGGATTTAACAATCACCTGTACCTTTTACCTTCACTCGACCCCAGCCTGGCTTCATCTCTGCCCTAATGGTAACCTCCCTCCTCTGCTGCATTTGGATGTGCCGTTTCCCGGCCTTGTGGCTAAGCAGTGGGCAGTGATCTATCCAAGGCAACAACAGGAAGAGAAGAGGACTCATCTGGAAAGTCTCTCCTTCCCCCAGGGTATTCCTTGTCAGTAATATCTGTCCACCTCCTTTCTAACCATCCACCATTTTCCACTTCTCTCCCAACTGAGATCCAATTACTTTACGTCTCCCCCCAAATTTCTTGGGCCCACCAACCTCTCCCCGGTTTCTCCAGCATCTCCAGGTTGGTTCTTTAAAAAGAAGCCAGCACCTCTGCTGGTTGATCATTTCTTCTGGGAGTTGAATGATTCCTTTGTCCAGTTGACTCAGTGTTTCTACTCTACTCTCCTTTTGATATATCTCCATGCATTCAACACCTTATTGCATGGCTGCATTGCTTAAAAAACAAAACAAAACAAAAAACAAAAACAAGGAAGAATCCTTCCCTGGAGTTAGAGATCAATTGGGGTCATGTGAGCAAGCCCTAAAGATGAGAACCTAGAATGGAAAGCCAAGAAGGCCTTGAGTCACACCGACTCTGTCAGAAGAGCCTTTCTCATCCTTTCTATTGCTACTCTCCAGCCTCGTTGCCTCCAAAGCAGTTTCCCTGCCTCCAGCCCTTCCAGCCCAGGGTTGCCTTGGGCTTAGGTGCAAATGTGTGTCACTAGGTACAAATGCATTTCTTCTGCATCTGACCCTGTTCCTATCTTTCCCCTGGACTGCACCATACATTGGTTAGAACAGCTATTTCAAAGTCTTCATTCTGTACTAACAAGATGGAAAGACCTTGAGAGCATGTCTTACTCTGTGGTTGGCCAACACATAGGATGCCAGAATCACAGTCCAAAAACACCTTAACAGGCTACAGTGATGATGGGCCGACTTCTGCTTTCTTCAAAACCAAGTGGGACCAAAGGAAAACCAGGAGCCCCAACTGGTAGTAAATGAGTGGCCCTGTCACTCCTGCCACTGCCATCATCTCAGCCACTTGGGGCCTCTACCCAAAGCCCCCTTCAACCTGAGCCTTCCACTTCAATGGGGTGCATTCTCTGACACCCTGAGGATGTCACACCCCCTCCTGATGCCTGCTACAGGCACAGCACAGGGTGTGGAGGAAGCTTCCACATTCTTTGAATTCTGCAGCTCATTTCAAACCCTTCTCCCCTTGTGTGGCAATCCCTGCTCCTTCATTGCCCACACCACTTGCCAGAAGCATTCTCCCCCGGCTGCTGGTTGCTGTCAGGAGCAGCCTGCTGCTCTCTTTCATTTCTCCTGGCTGCTCCACAAGTATATTCATATTCTCCAGCCCCTTTCCCTGCCCCCACCTCAGCTAGCTACCCTGAGCACTCGCCCTTCCATGACTCACCTGCTCTTGAGAGACAAGCTTCTTGAGAGAACAGACTGCGAATTTCTCCGTTTGCTCCTCTCCCCCATTCACTCCACATCTCTTGGCTCAGACCTCCACTGGTGATCTTGACTTTGATCATTTAATTAGCATTTTTCAGCCCTAATCTTGCTCGAATACTATGTACCTTCCGTTCTTGAAGGTTGATCTCTGGGACATCGTTCCCCCTAGAGCTTTAAAATCCTCTCCAGCCCACTCCCATCTGTCAACCCTTAAATATGAGTGTTTTCCTAGTCCCGGACTTGGCCCTGCTCCCTCTCAGTCCTTGATCCTGACCTCCTAAGCTCTTCACCATGGTGAATGACATCACCTGCCACCCAGACTGGGAGGCCTCTGCCTTCTGGAGGTCTTTCTGAGTCTTTGCTCTACCTTAAGCCCCACATTTATTTATTTTATTTTATTTTTATTTTTTATTTTAGATTTTATTAGGGAATTAGGGAAGGGAAACTGTGTTGGGGAATTGGGGAAGGGGAACAGCCAAGTTGTTGTCCTTCAATCTTAGTTGTGGAGGGCGCAGTTAGCTCAGCTCCAAGTCCAGTCACCATCCGGCCGCCCATCGGCAGCTCATGCCGCACAGCTCAAGGTGCCATGTTCGATCTTAGTTGTGGGTCAGTGTAGCTTAAGCCCCACATTTAAATGGTCACCAAGAGCGAGTGATTCCACCTTCGTGCCCTCACTGAGGTTGGCCCCTCTCTACATGCCCACTGTCACTGCTTTGATCAGGCACCCATCCTTTTCAAGATGAACCACTGCTGTGACTTCCCAACTGGTCTCACTGCCTCCAGTTTTGCTTTCCCTCAACCTGTTCACTGAAATTCAGGCAAAGAGATATTTCTAGAACAAAAATCTATGTTAGTGCTCTGTTTGAGGCTATCCATTGACTTCACATTCAAGTCTAAATTCCCTAGCATGGCACACAGGCCCTGCAGGACCTGGAAACATTCGTTGTCACTAAGGCCTCAAGTCTCACTAACTCGTCCCTCAAGTCACACATCCCTGCCTCTAGGACGCCTCTCCTGTGCCCCCCTGCTCTTGTCTAGGAGCTCTTCCCTCAGCTCCGAAAGGCTACCTGGGCTCACTGCTTTCTAGTTTTCTGATGCTGTGCTGAATTGTCTCCCCCACTAAGCTATAAGCTCATTGTCTTTTGCTTCTGTTTTTCAGTGTCTGTCACAGTGCCTGGACCAGCAGTTGCCCTGGAAATGTTGGATGTCTGGATCGAGGGAGGGATGGATGGATGTCTGGATAGATGGGTGGAGGTAGGGAGGGAGGGATGGAGGGAGGGATGTCTGGAAGGAGGGAGGGAGGGAGAGAGGGAGGGAAGGAGGGAGGGAGGGAGGGAGGGATGGGTGTTCTACTCTCTGGGAGTCAAATCCTGCCTCAGGTATATTATATCATGGTTCCTTTTTGATGCCAAACTGGAAAGATTTAGATAATGTCAACCAGTGCAATGAAGTGACTTGAAATTATGTCACTTGACAAATTTTAAAATGGTAAAAAGTAAGGTGAGTGAAAGAAAACTAATGTTTATTAGGTATATACTTATCACTTCTTAGTGGGCATTTTAAAAACATATTATCACGAGGAGATTGGGAGGAAATGGCGGATGTGAGAAGGGCTCCCTGAGGTCTCCCCTGGAAATCATTGCAATTTGAACTGCTGCAACTCAGCAAACAAACCTCTACCTGTACACAGAACAGCGAGGAGACTCCCATGCGGAATACTTAAAGGTGGGCAGACCGGGCGAGTTGGGGAAGAGGGAGGCGAGGCGCATGGAGGCGCAGCCAGCACCCGTGGCTGCTGAGACACTGGGCCTCAGAGGGCAGATCCGCTAGTGTTCCCGCGGCTCACTCCCTGCGCCTCGCGGCTGCCTAGAGAGCAGCAAGAGCGTGACAGTCTGCAGTCTGAGGCAGAAGCCTTGGCAGGGCGAGTGGGGAAAGAGGGAGGAGACGTGCGTGCAGAGGCACGGTCCTTACCTGCAGCCGAGGAGCTGCAGGAACCCAGCAGACAGAGCGGGGAGCGTTGCCGCACCAGGGCGGGCTCAACCCCAGGTCCTACCCGGTCCCTCCGGGAGTGCAACCGGAGCCCGGCAGCACGCAGACTCTGAGGCAGAAACCTCAAACCGGGCGAGCGGGGGAAGAGGGAAGCGAGACGCGTGGAGACGCAGACTGCACCCGCAGCTGCGAAGACGCGGTTCCCCAGGAGGCAGAGAGGCAGAGTGGAGAGTGCTGCAGCACCAGGATGGGCTCTGGAGCGGCGCCCCTGCAGTGGGTTTTCTTGTTGTTGTTTTTTTAATTTCTTTCTGGGACAGAAAGCAAAAACTGCATAAATTCCCACCCCCACTCTCTCTCAGAAACCTTGGCCCCCACCTTGCCAGGTCCTTAAACTGACCCCTGGAGGAGTAGGGTCAGATTACAGAGGCTCTCCTACTCCCAGGGGGTTGAGAAACTCAGCATGAGAAAAGGCTGCAGGACAGTGATCCTACCTACCTTGCCCCATAGCTCCTCTGCACGGCTTGGGAGGCAGGACAACTTCAGCTGCTGAGTCTCAGGCNATATACTGATAACAAAAGATGAATACAAGTCACATTTGACTTCTGCAATTACAAGAGGTGCTCAAAGTGGTTACCATCAGCATCCAGACACTTCTGATTATGGCGAACTACTGCCTGAGCATAGATAACATCTGTTAAAATGTGTATACATTTTTTTGGCACCCCTGGTATGTATTAACCTAGAAACTTTCTATGTTATATGGCTAAGTGGAAAAAGGAAGTTGCAGAAAATATATATTGTATTATGCTACTTTTGTTTTAATAATATCCCTATACATCTGATTACATTTATGGAAGCATAGAAAATGTATGGAAGCATATAATGCCAACTCAACATTGGGCACCTCAAAGAAGCAGGGTTAGGCAAAGAGAATGACCTTCTACTTGCCATTTGAATTGTTAGAACAAGAATATTTAATATTTATAAGTTTAAAAAAATGGAAGAATTTTGTTTTTGTGTACTTTGGGCACACAGTAGGAGTTGAATAAATGTTTGCTGGATTGAATCAAATTAAACCAAATGAACCCTCCCATCTGCTGGGATTCCACTCCTGAAAGGGAGGCCTCCCAGAGCAGGAGCATGGAGTCTGTCCTTCCATAGATAAAGACGAGGGCATGGGTGGAGAGAAAAGCAGCCTTGCCTACTAAATCCATCTCTTCTGCCACCCAGGTCTCAGCGCTGCTGGGGAGATGCCGCAATTGATCAGCTGGAAATAACTTCACTTTGATGTTTAACTGACTCATGACTTTTGCGTTTCCAGGCAGCACAATCATATTAGCAGCCCCATAACCCAATTACGGCCACACACACAGCCAAAACTTCTCAATGCAAAAGGGGCCAGCTGAGCCTGGTTGGCTGCATTACTGCCTCCTCTCAGAAAATCACTGGCAGCATAAAATCTTTAGTCTATTAATAGAGATCTCCTGCACTCTGACAATAGCAGCTCATAAAAAGAGAAAGTGACTTACAGGGTTCTGATGGATGGAACCGGAATTTTGTCACAATAGCTCAGTCCCTGATTTACCTTCAGCTGCTGGCATTGAAAAGGTGGACAGCTTTTGCCTTTCAAAGGCATGAACTTGAAAGTAACCCAGTGTTCCAGAGGTAAATGTATTAAGGTGTTTTAAAAGCAAGTGCGTGTCAGAGACAAATGTGATGCAGATGTGTGACAAGAAAAGCCAAGTATTCTCCAGGACTCAAAGATGAACTCAGTGCATAACTGGATCCTTCCCATCCTCGCCAATCATTTTTTTTAATACATGGGTAAATGAGGACTCAAAGGGCCCAGTAACCTTCACTCAAAGTCACAGGGAAACCAAGGCCAAGCCTTAGGTCAACCTCCCCACAAGTGTGGACTCTCTGATCTGGACCCATACCATCGCCAACCCTCCTTCCAACAAACATCACGTCCCCTAAGAAGCAATGAATCAGACATTGGGCCTTGGTTGCCTTGCTGACATGTGGTGTCATCTGGGACCAGTTCCTGGTCTTAA
>NW_017731682.1:704216-707676 GCF_001890085.2 Hipposideros armiger | reverse complement strand
CACAAAGCTTCCATTGGAAAGAGCGCCCAAAGACGCACATCGAGCATTCTGGCGATGCAACACTCAGTGTGCCTCGGGGCAGGCGAGAGCAGAAACGGCATTGACTTTGTAAAAACTATCAATCACACCTCATAACCCCACTCATCTACAATAGACCTGCATTGCCAGGGTTACTCTAGGCGCCAGGTGGCCGACTTTGCCCCCTCAAGACACAAAGGAGTTTGTGTGTAACAGAGGACAACTTGGGGAGAGCTTGGTGGACTTCAGCCAAGATTGGCACTGTTTTTTGTTTGTTTGTTTGTTTGTTTTTGTTTGTTTTGGCGTATATTGTTGGTGTTATTGGGTTCTTTTGGGTGTTTGGGGGACTTTTTTTGTTGGTTGCGTGTTTTGGGTTTTTTTTTTTCTATTTCGTTATCATTTTTAGTTTTTAATATAGGCATATAAAGGTGTATATAAATTGATATATATATATATATCCATATATATATGGGTGGGTAGACATATATATATATATACACACACACATATACATTTTGTTTTTCTTTCCTTCTTCCTTTTCTATGATCTCTCTCTCTCTCTCTCTCTCTCTCTTTCCCTTCTTTTCTTCTTTCTTTTCACTGGTCTACTTTTCCTCCTGCCTTCCACCTTTTCTGAAATTCTATTTTATTTTATTTTATTTTATTATTTCTATTTTTGGGGGTGTTGCTATTTTGATTCTCATGTTTATTCTATTTTTTATTTTTATTTTATTCTATTTTATTGTGTTTTGCTTTTTGTTCCTTGGTTTTTGTTGTTGTTGTTGTTGTTGTTTTGTTTCTGTTTGTTTGTTTTCTCCTTTTGTATGCTTGATATCTCTGTACATGTTGAGTGTAGGTTGTTGGTTGTTTTTTTACATTTGAGAGTACCTGGTTTCCTTTGGTGGCTGTTGTGGTTGTGATTGTTGATCTGTTTTGCTCTAAAATCACTCTGCAGCAGGGCCCAGCCAAAGAAGCACAAGAATCATCACACCCAGAGGCCAACTTTAGATAAAACCAGAGCATTACAGGGTGTGACTTACAAGATTCACACTCAAAGGGAAATCGCTACAGGCACAAGAGCCCATAGGGGCCAAGGCTCAATGGAGGGTTCAACCCTCACACAGAAGCTCATAAAGTGTGGACACAATTAATCCTCACAGCTAGTCAACCTGGGAGTCAATCCCACCTACTGACAAGCCAAAAGCAATCAAAGCTCAACTTCAACAAAAGACACACAACACAAGGAACAACTCTGGTACACACACACACAGGAGAAAAGGGAGACTGAGTAATTCAAATAGAAAGGACACATACCACATAAGTCCACCCAGAAAAGACTGAGAGACATAGAGGATCTACCTATTACACTGAAGCAAGCACAAAGAGTAAGCCAGAATGGGGAAACAAAGAAACACACCCCAAATAAAAGAACAGAAGAAACCTCCTGAATCAGTGGAACTAGAGGAAATAGAGGTAAACAACCTGTCGGAGACACAGTTCAGAACACTGATTATTAGAATGTTCAAGGAAATTAATGAGAATATAAATGATAGAGAAATCATGAAAAACAACCAGATAGAACTAAAGAACACAATTACTGAATTAAATAACAAATTCGCTGGAATTACTAGCAGATTGAATGAAGCAGAGGATCGAATCAGTGACTTAGAAGACAAGATAGCAGAGACCATCCAAGCAGAACAAAAAAAAAAGAAAAAAGAATAAAAAAACATCGAAAATAGTTTAAGACAGCTGGGCGACAACATCAAACGCAACAACATGCACATCATAGGAATACCAGAAGGAGAAGAGAGGGAGCAAGGGATCGAGAACATGTTTGAAGTAATAATGTCTGAAAACTTCTCTAGCCTGGCAAAGGAAATTGACATACATGCACAAGTGGTGCAGAGAGTTCCAGCCAAGATGATCCCAAACAGGCCCACACCAAGACACATTATACTGAAAATGGCAAGGGTTAAAGACAAAGACAGAATCCTAAAAGCAACAAGGGACAGGCAGCAAGTTACTTACAAGGGCACTCCCATAAGATTATCAGCCGATTTTTCTACAGAAACTCTGCAGGCCAGAAGGGAGTGGCAGGAAGTCTTCAAAGTGATGAAAAACAAAGACCTACAACCTAGCAAGGTTTATCCAGCAAGGTTATCATTTAAAATTGAAGGAGAGATAAAGAGCTTCCCAGAAAGGAATAAGCTAAAGGAAATCATTACCACCAAGCCAGCATTGCAGGAAATGTTAAAAGGGCTTCTTTAAGCAGAGGAAAAAGAAAAACAACCTAACTAATGAAGACCAGGAACACAAATAACAAAATGGCAATAACTACGCACCTATCAATAATCACATTAAATGTAAATGGATTGAATGCTCCAATTAAAAGACATAGGCTGGCTGAATGGATAAGAAAGCAAGACCCTTGCATATGCTGTATACAAGAGACTCACCTCAGATCAAAAGACACATACAGGCTGAAAATAAAGGAATGGAGTAAAATATTTCATGCAAATGGAAATGAGAAAAAAGCTGGAGTAGTGATACTTATATCAGATAAAATGGACTTTAAACTGAAGAATATAATAAAGGACAAAGAAGGGCACTTCATAATGATAAAGGGATCGATCCAACAGGAGGACATAACCCTAGTAAACATCAATGTACCTAACACAGGAGCCCCTAAATATATAAAACAGATATTGACAGACATAAAGATGGAGATCAACAGCAACATTATCATAGTAGGGGAATTCACCACACCGCTGTCACCAATGGACAGATCCTCCAGACAGAAAATTAATGTGGAAACAGTGACCTTAAATGACACATTAGACCAGCTGGATTTAACTGATATTTTTAGAGCGTTTCACCCCAAAGCTACAGAATATACATTCTTCTCAAGTGCACGTGGAACATTTTCCAAAATAGACCACAGAACAAGTCTCAATAAATTTAAGAAGACTGAAATCATATCAAGCATCTTCTCCGACCACAATGCTATGAAACTAGAAATCAATTATAAGAAGAAATCAGGAAAGAACACAAATACATGGAGGCTGAATAACATGTTACTAAATAGCGGGTGGGTCAAAAATGAGATCAAGGAAGAAATCAAAAGCTATCTCGAGACAAACGAAAATGAAAACACCACAACCCAAAATCTCTGGGATGCAGTGAAAGCTGTCCTACAAGGGAAGTTCATAGCAGTGCAGGCTTACCTAAAGAAGCAAGAAAAATCTTAAATCAACAGGTTATCCTTACACCTCAGGGAATTGGAAAAATAACAGCAAAAGAAGCCCAAAGGGAGTACAAGGAAGGAAATTAAAAACCAGAGCAGAAATAAACGAAATAGAGACCAGAAAAACAATACAAAAGATCAACGAAACCAAGAGCTGGTTTTTTGAGAAGATAAACAAAATTGACAAACCTCTAGC
>NW_017731682.1:674097-703166 GCF_001890085.2 Hipposideros armiger | reverse complement strand
TATGGTCATATCAATAGATGCAGAAAAAGCATTTGACAAAATACAGCAGCCATTTATGATAAAAACTCTTAGCAAAGTGGGAATAGGGAGATCATATCTCAACATAATAAAGGCCATATATGATAAACCCCAGCTAACATCATACTCAATGGGGAAAAGCTAAAACCATTCTCTTTAAGATCAGAAACAAGACAAGGCTGTCCACTTTCTCCACTTCTATTCAACATAGTTCTGGAAGTTCTAGCCACAGCAATCAGACAAGAAAAAGAAATAAAAGGCATCCAAATCAGTAAGGAGGAAGTAAAATTGTCATTATTTGCAGATGACATGATACTGTATATAGAGAACCCCAAAGACTCCATCAAAAAACTATTGGAACTGATAGACGAATTCAGTAAGGTGGCAGGATACAAAATCAATATCCAGAAATCAGTTGCATTTGTATATACCAATAATAAACTACTGGAAGGAGAAATTAAGAAAACAGTCCCATTTACAATTGCTTCAAGAACTATAAAATACTTAGGAATAAATTTAACCAAAGAAATAAAAGACCTGTACTCAGAAAATTATAAGACACTGAAGAAAGAAATAAAGAAGATACAAATAAATGGAAACACCTACCATGCTCATAGATAGGAAGAATTAATATAGTTAAAATGTCTATACTGCCTAAAGCAATATATAGATTCAATGCAATTCCTATCAAACTACCTAGGGAATTTTTCACAGAAATAGAAAATATAATCCTAAAATTTATATGGAATCATAAAAGACCCCAAATAGCCACGGCAATCCTGAGAAATAAGAACAAAGTTGGAGGTATCATGCTACCAGACATTAAAACATACTAGAAGGCGAGGGCCAGCTGAGTGCCTCAGTTGGTTAAGAGCTTGCTCAAGAGTGCAAGCTCTAAGCAACAGCAGTTCTATGCCTGGCCCAAGCTGAGTTGCCGCTGAGCTGCCAACAGGTGGCAGGATGGCTCAGCCAAAAAAAAAAAAAACCAAACAAACAAAAAAACATACTAGAAGGCTACAGTAATCAAAACAGTATGGTACTGGCATAAAAACAGGCACATAGATCAATGCAACAGAATAGAGAGTCCAGAAATAAATCCATGCATATACAGACAGTTAGTCTATGACAATGGAAGCAAGAATCTACATTGGAGTAAAGATAGTCTATTTAATAAATGGTGCTGGGAAAACTGACTGACACATGCAAAAAAATGAAACTGGACCACCTCCTTATGCCATATACGAGAACAAATTCAAAATGGATTAAAGACTTAAATGTAAAACCTGAAACCACAAAACTCCTAGAAGAAAATATAGGGAGTAAATTTGTAGACATCATCCTGAGCAATATTTTTACTGATACATCCCCATGGGCAAGGGAAGTAAAAGAAAAAATGAACATATGGGATTACATCAAACTTAAAAGTTTTTTCACAACAAAGGAAACCATCAGTAAAACAAAAAGGCAGCCTACTGAATGGGAGAAGATATTTGTCAATGATATATCTGATAAGGGGTTAATATCCAAAATTTATAAAATACTCATTCAACGCAACACCAAAAAAAACAAACAACCCAATTAAAAAATGGGCAGAGGATATGAAGAGACATTTCTCTAAAGAGGACATACAGATGGCCAACAGGCATATGAAAAACTGTTCAACCTCACTAATCATTAGAGAAATGCAAATAAAAACCACAATGAGATATCACCTCACCCCAGTCAGAATGACTATCATAAATAAATCAACAAACAACAAGTGCTGGTGAGGCTGTGGAGAAAAGGGAACCCTGGTGCACTGTTGGTGGGACTGCAGATTGGTGCAGCCACTATGGAAATCAGTATGGAGGTATCTCAAAAAACTGGAAATGGAACTACCTTATGACCCAGTAATCCCACTTTTAGGGATTTATCCAGAAAAACCCAAGACACTAATTCGAAAAAATATATGCACCCCCATGTTCATTGCAGAACTATTTACAATAGCTAAGACTTGGAAACAATCGAAATGCCCATTGGTAGATGAATGGATTAAGAAACTATGGTACATTTACACAATGGAGTATTATTCTAGAAAAGAAGGAAATCGTACCATTTGCAACGATACGGATGGATCTGGAGAACATTATGCTAAGTGAAATAGTCAGAGAAAGACAAATACCATATGATCTTACCTTTATGTGGAATCTAAAGAACTGAATAAATGAGAAATGTAAACAGAAATAGTCTCAGAGACACAGAGGAAAAACTGATAGATGCTAGTTGGGAGGGGGTGGGGATGAAGGGGAAGGGGAAGGGTCGAGACAATATAAATTGGTAACTACAGTACAGCCTCAGGGATAGAAAAGAAAGCCTGGGGAATATAATCAATAATGTGGGAAATATTTTTTAGGGGGCCAGATAGACTCATGTCTTGTTAGGGAGACCACTTCATAGATGGTGTAGAGGTCTGACTGCCGCACTGTATATCTGAAGCTGATGTTGAATAATATTGTATGTCAACTATAATCTTTTATATATATATATATATATATATATATATATATATATATATATATATATGGTCACGGGATGTGGAGTATAGTGTGGGAATGGACACAATGAAATTTTAATAGATAAGTATGACATCGGGGATGGGGGGCAGTGAATGGGGGGAGGGGGTTGTCACTTTGTAAGGGGTGAAAAGGATAACTACTGCATTGTTTTGTACAACTGAAACTAATAAAAAAAATATTATCACATTTAATCTCCATAAGAATTGTCTGAAATCAATATTATCTTCATTTTATAGACCCAGAGTTAAGGCACAGGAAAATTAACTTGGCTGAGGTGACCCAACTAAATGGCAAAGCCCAAATTGAAACACAGGTCTCTGATTCCCAAACCCATATTCTCTCCACCACACTTTGCCCACGGACTGCCCAGGTAACAGCAAAGGTTGGAAGTCAGGGGGAGGAGGCAGAGAGACCAGAGATGAGACTACTGTGACTGTCCTCATGAGAGATGCCCGAAGTCTGAGCTAGGCCAGTGACAGCGGGAATGGGAGCATGGACATGGATTTCACAGGTTCCTATGAGGGAGCATTACACAACCTGATGTTCAGTTGGATATGCAGGTGAGATGGAAGAGTAGGCATGATTTCTGGGGCAACTGGGTGGATGAAGGTGTCATTGCAAAGAGAGGTTGTTCTCCATGACCTTTGGAGGGATGTGACAGTGAGTCCAACGTATGCTCTCTACACGGAAGGACTTTCTGGCCAAGATGAAAGAGGTTGTTTGCAGAAGTGGAGACACCAGCTCAGTGCCCGTTGGCAAGGATGGTGAACAGGGGGGTACAAGCATAAGTAAGGGGGTGACTAAATGAAGAGCCTCAACAGGTATGTCCTTCCCTACAAGTCCATGGTCTAGTTCACTTGGATGGGTGTTGAATGGGTAACAAAAACAATGCTTTTTCTTCATCTTTTTCTCAACCTGCACAAAGGTAACAGAATGTGAAGGCATGGAGATCAATGCAGTTTGAGAGGATGGATGTACAAGTTGAACTCCCAGATCTCAGGCAAATATGGCTGACTTCTTTCCCCTTTACTGCCACTATCCATCTGGCACCAACAACATGCTTGTCTGGCATTTGCTTAGAAGGAAACATAAACTTTCATGTTACCTTCCTTTAAATTCAGTGGTACTCTCTGCACAATCAAACTTATTTGGTTAAAATGGAATATGTTTCGAATAGCTTCTAGAGTTTTTGTTTCTGCATTTATTTATTTATTTATTTATTTATCAAGCAATCAAATCACCTTTCTTTGCTACCTTGCACTTTGATGGTCAGAAGTCTGGGATCCACAGACAGTGTAACTTTGCCCAGTCCTCTCATCAACTGGGTCTTTGATAATAGCAGATAGAACAACCAGCTTTCCCTGTTTATTACCAAGATAAAGCCATGCAATTCCAGGGAGCCGTTTCCTTCCCCTGAGGCAGTGGGACATTTGTCCAGTGACCTGTGGGTAACAGCAGCTTATACGCATTGTAATGACTGATAAAGGACAGAAGGACTGGCCTGAACCCCAGAACCACAACCCAGCAGCCTGACGCCTCAGAGGCTTGTGGGAAATATAGACCTACTAAAGAAAAGCTGGAGTTAGAAATGAGCTCGATAGTCATTGGGTCTTATTCATTTTACAGGTGAGGAAACTGAGGTCCAAAGAGCTAAAGGGGGTGGTGGTGCTGAGCTGCACATAACTCCATGTGGGCATGTACCACCTCCAGCGCCCCAGCTCAGACCCTGTCTCCCCACAGCCCACTGACCCACTGCCCCAAAGACCCAGGAGGCTCATGCAGACTTTGAGAAAGCAGTGAGGGAGGAAAGCCATGCAGCCCTGAGCCAACACCCACCACACCCTGGCGGCTGGTTCTATTTCCCTGCAGAGGCCGAGAGAGAACCTGTAGGTTCCCCTCAGCAGCAGCCCTGGCCTGGGTCCACTTGGTTATTGCACTTAGTTCTTGTGAGGTTAATGACTCTGCTTTCACATACGTTGTCTGACAACTTGCTCTTTCAAAATGTAAAAAAATTTGAAGTACACTGTAAGTACTGTGTCTTCAACATGCCTCTTTCCCAAAGATGGCAATTAAGGAGGATAGGTCCCAGGGATGGGGGATCAATAGCATGTCCTTTTTTTTCCCAGGGGCATGTGTCAGGCTCTTGTGCCTGAATGTTTTCCAAAATAGAGGAAACACTTGGGCAACGGGAGCATAAAATCACCACAGTTTTTGTGTCCGGTCCAGACTGGTTAACATGAAAAATCAGCTAGAGATTGGCCTCACAGTGGTTCTGGCGCCTGCTCTGGGGACCCAGGGCCCAAACCATCAGATGTGAGCTCAGGGATTCTCCCAGGCAGGGTGGGGAGGGCTGAGATCAAGTTAATCAGGGGCTGCCCACTAAGGTTTCCACCCCGAAAGAAAGCCTGGCCTCATACCTTGCAAGGGTGTTTTTCTGGCCTTCTCCATCCCAATAAAAAATGACACAAGAGGCTGCCAAAATCGGACTCTCAGTCCTGTGAGACACGGTGCAGAAAATAAATGTCTGCTCCTAGATGCTCACAGTCTGCTGAAATGGACCTGTGCCTTTCTCCATTTATTTTTTGAACAATTATGTTTTTAAGCTAAATTTAAGACATAGAGGAGGAGGAGTGGGAGGGCTCTCTATTGGTAAGATAGGGAGAATGTCTCATATTTTCCCTGTCCTTTACAAAGCATAGTCACAGTATCTCATCCCCACAATGATATTTGATGTGATTCTGACCACTGTAATCTCAGCTTTTCTTAAAGCATGTGTGTGTCGTACACCATTATCCCCATCACATACCCTCCCCACTCCCTCCACACTGAGGTGCACTCCAATTTCAATGAAGCAACCCCATCTAAATGTCCTGCTTTGTCCCAACTGTCCTATGAAGGAGGTGAGATTTTTTAGCTCAGACTCTTATTTCCGGCCACAGAAAGTAACAGGCCAACTGAAGAGCATGAATGGAATTTACCAGGAGGAGACAGGGCAGCTCCCAGGAATGAAATAGATGGCACAGAAGAACGAAACCATGTTCATGCTGCAAGGAGGGTCTGGTCTGGACATGTTGGTGACCACCTCCACCGTCGTTATCACGGCTACTCCCCGGCCTCTGCTGGAATGACTCTCAGCTGTGCCTGCACCTCTAAGTTATCCTTCAGGCAGGAGCCTCTCACTCCCTCGCTGACGGGTCAGTCACTTTATATGGGCTTTCAGCTTCCCAAGTGGGAGGCAGGCCCCTCGCTCACTGGAAGGCTCACACAGTAGAAGATTCCCCAAAATAGGAAGGCAGCTTATATGCTTTGCAGTAAAAAAAATGTTTTTAAACATCCCCACAGTAGGACAGCTATCATCCCCATTTCACAGATAAGGAAACTGAGGCTCACAGCCTCATTACATTAAGTGCCTAGCTCAGTGTCACATAGCCAGTAAGAAGTGTCAAGCCTCTTAAGAGTCACTGTGCTGTGTTCACCAAACCAGGACATGCTGTTTGGAGAGAGAGGGCTTTGAGTTTACAGTCCTTCTCTGATAGATCCTACCCACCTCTGAGTCTGATAACAGTGTTCTGTAGGCCGAGAACATCCCATACAAAGAAGGTACTTCCATGCTGGCCAGTGGTTCAGTACAGCCCCGACCCAGGCTCTAAGCCTTCCTCCTTCTCTTCCTGTGATCTTCCTCTGTCCCCTGGCCCCATCACTGAAGTACCCACAGCATGATGAGCTCAGAGAACACAAGTTTGTACTGGTTGGAGAGCATAATGTGAGACAGAGCAGTGGACAAGTCTGGAGATATGGCAGTGGCCTTGTGATAAGGAGTTAAGGCTTTATCCTGAGGTCAACGAGAGCCTTCGAAGGGTTTTCAGCTAGAGAGAAACCAGAAGAAGTTTTAGGAAGTAAGGGAATGGATACAAGAAAATAAAGAGCTGGTGAAAGAGGCTAATTAGTAGGCTGATATGGTAAACAGGTGGTTGGAGTGGGGATGGAGAGAAGTGGAGGGATTCAAGAAATATTAAACAGATAGGATTTAAAAGTCTTGGTGATTGATTGATTAAACACAGGGTGGGTGGGGAGTGAGCAAAAGGGAAACACCAAATTGCTTGGGCAACTGGGTGGTCAGTGGTGTCAGTCTCCAAGAGAGAGGACACTGGTGGATGAGCAGGTAAAAGCCAGCCATAGGCTTCAGGGACTGAGGATGCAGGCGAGAGGTTTGGAAACTGAAAGATCAAATGCAGCCTCTCGGTTGGTCAATGTGGATCATGCCCCTTCCCATCTGGTCCTGTATCTGAAGGCCATGACCAATCAGTGTCAGCGCTCCTCACTGGACACTGAAAGGTAAGTTGACCAAGTACAGTAAGAGTCTTGCAGGTAGCAGCGCAATGCAAGGGATCTCCTGTCAGCTCCTCGGCAAACTACTTTTGTGACCTTGAGCAAATCTCTTGTCCTCCCTGATCTTGGTTTCCTGGCCATCACTTACCTTCCAGGGTTTTGTGGATGAAGATTTGAGGAGGTGAAATGTTATGTAAATGTTTACTGCTAATAACAAACCATCCATACAACGTCTACCTATTGCCTGGGCAACCCAACGGCTTTAAAAATCTTAAGTGGTTCTTGTTCTTCTGATTCATCACATTCTATGCATTTAACTTCCAGAACAAATTTAGCCCTCAAAATATCTTAGTACATTTTCTACCCACCCCTTAACATTTAAATCCTCCATCTTCCACGGCACTTCACCATTCCTGCATCACCTGTTTCCCCAGCACACCCTCATCTTGTTCCTCTTCAAGCAAGGAGCCCAGCCCCATCCACCCACTGTCCACAGGAGACAAAAGCCACCAGAGACACTGCCTCACTGGGTCTGCTCCAGACGCTGCCCTAAAGAGAAACCAGCAGGGCATCTAAGCAAAAAAGACCATGGGCAGGGGAAGGAAGGGGAAGTTAGGACCGAATGAAAGGAGGGGCAGGACAGTTAGATTCATACTTAAGAGTACACACACACCCACACACACACACACACACACCCACACACACACACACACACACACACCACGATAGGCCTGAAGGCTTAGAATCAGGGGAAGGTCTCTGCAGCACCCATTTTGAACACTTCTGGTCACTGGCTAGAACACTGGCATTATCAATAACGGCACTAGACTGGCCTGGAGTTCCAGCCCATCCCATCACTCATTTGGACCAGAAGCTCAGCAAGGAAGAACCAGAACCAAGGTTTGCACTCCTCTGGCAGAAGCATTTGCCTTAACCACACTCAGTTCATGCCATCTTTTTTTAAAGCAAATATTGCCTCTAAAGCATCCATCAATGCCACCGCCCTAAACACAGGGTTGTGGAAGGTGCCATGAAGGGAGCTAGGAGGGCAGTGTGGTTCCACAACCCTCTCGTCAGCTGATGACCAAACCTGATGTGCAAGTTTTTGTTCCCAGGGAACTTCTCTTAAAGATCCTTAGCCCAGAGCTGGCTGAGTGGCATGTTGGTTAAGAGTAGGCTTAGGACGCGAGCTCTGAGCAGCAGGACTCTGGTTCAGATCCCACATGAGGGCCAGTGACGCTGCGCCCTGTACAGCTAAGATGGTGAACAACAGCTCGATCTGGAGCTGGGCTGCTGTGAGTCGCTGGCGACGGCGTAGGCTGCAGTGGGGCTGACCGGCAGCAGGCGTGAGCTTTCGTGAGCTGCAGTGAACCCCCGCAAGCCGCCGTCCATTGGCCGGCGAGCAACTGCCTCAGCCGGGAAGAGCACAATGATAATACCAACATGGGCCAGTGAAGCGACATCCTCCACAACTAAACTGAAGATCAAAATGACAGCAACTTGTCTGTTCCCTTTCCCCAATTCCCCAAAACTGTTCCCTTCCCCCAATTCCCCAATAAAATCTTAGGTGGGGAAAAAAGATCCTTAGCCCAGTCTCTATTATCCTGTGACTTACTGGCTTATTTTCCTTCTTCTAACTACTTATCCCATGTCCCCACATTAGTTCTTCCATCACAACGGTGAGCATTTCAAAGGGTTTGCAATTGAGAAATGGAGAACTCAAAAACGTTGGCCTCCTCTCACAGCCTTAGCGTGGGCTCCTTCGCACTTGACTGGGATCTAGATGGGAAATTCCCTTGGAACAGCAGGCGCCACCATGCTAAAAGCTAATAAGAATAAGGATAGAAACATTTACTGAGCACTTACGCTGTGCCAGAAACTGTTCTAAGTATTTTACATGCATGAACTCATTTAATCCTCACAGCAACCCTATGAACCAAATACTATTATTATCTTCATTTTACAGATGGGAAATTGAAGTAAGTAATGGGGCCAAGTCCCCCAGCTAGGAAGCAGCAGAGCTGGGATTTGAAAACAGGCAGGCAGCTTCAAATAGGGCCTCTGAAAACATAGCACCTCCAAGTCTACTCTCAAGACAAAAGAAGTCAAGTAGGTAGAATTTTTATCTCCTACTCTCACCTCTCCTCTTTCCAGCTGTTGCTTGAAGCCCTTTGGATGATAGGAAGAGAAATTCTGTAAGCCTCCCTCCAGCAAAATAGGGTGACAAAAGGGACTGAAGACCTGATGGTGAAATTTCAAGCATGGTGGCTTCTGAGCACAGGCTGTATTTTAGGCTGGGGTCAAATTATCAGCCACCTTTAAATTATGATACTTCAATGATATACAAAGGGTGCCAAAGAAATGTATACACATTTTAAGAAAGGAAAAAACTGTATCAAAATTGTAATACTCAATATACACTGATAACAAAAGATGAATATAAGTCACGTGCATACATTTTTTTGCACCCCCGGTGTAAAGTTCATCCTGCCCTAGCATCTTTTCCCTCACCCTCCCCAAACATATCACCATAATGGGACACTTTGGCTGCCCTAAAAAGCTACTTCTAAAACCCATAGGGGCTTATTTGTTTGTAAGTAACATGAGAACTGGAAGCTCTTCTACATTCCCGGTAATTCTTTGAATGAGTTTGTTTCATGACTAGTTTTCTGAAAGTCACTCCTTTGAGCCTCGCCTCTGAGAACTGTCAGTCCCCCAGCCAAGATAAAGACAAGCTTCCCTCTCTTGCCCCATCCCTAGGTTATGGTCTGACATTTGATTGTTATATCAGCTAACTTTAATTTGAAAGATTACAAATCCTTTCCCCCCATAAGCCTCAGTGCTGCAAAAAAGAGACCTCAAGGTTTATGAACTCCAAATCTTTCATTCAAACGTCATCGGTTTATAAATCTCCTCGACTCCTCATTTAATTACATACCTCAGTTCAGGTACTTAACGGAAGCCATCAAAAACCTGCAAAACTCTGGCTTCAAACCCATATAATCATTCCCTTAATTAGGCTCTTTCTGCAAAAGAACAGGAAGTTTCCCTTCTCCCAAAACCCCAAACACATTGACTTGTCATTATTTGCCACCAAAACTGTTATACGCTGTGTGTTCTCTGCACAGACTCATATGCCAATTCTTTGTTCATGAGGCCAGCCCACCCATTCCTGAGAAAAACTGTTCAGACTCCAGGGCCCAGTCTCTCTCCAGGCAGTTGCCCAACTCTCCAGACCTGATTTCTCCTACATTGTTTCCTCTTTAGATTATCTTTACTTCAAACAGCGCAACTTGGTTTTTCTCCTTTCCATATCTGTTCCCTCTCGACTGGGGGTCCTGTTACATCTTCCTGAAACTGACACCCAAATCAAGGGAGCCAAGGACAACAAGCAGAAAGCCTGTGACAGGCTCCGATACTGAGCTTTGTGCCGTTGGTCCCTCTCTTGGCTGCCCATTGAACTTCTTTGTCCATTCCTTCTAGATCTGCCCTAGCCTCTCACAAGCACATTCTGTCAAACAGCTCACCACTTGCTCCACCAGTATTTCCTGAAGTGCCCACCTTATGCAAACCGTGACTTCTGCACCAGGGCGGATGCCAGGATATGGAGAATTGATCCCTGACTCTCAGACCTTCGAGTCTCAATAAGGAGATTTGACAATTAATAAAAGAAAATGCAAAGCCTCGAGAATCCTTTCCAAATATACTGGTTGAAGAAGTTGAGGGTTGGAGTTCAGCCTGTAGGTAGGTAGAATTGGAGTAGGAGAAGAGGAATAGGGAATCAGGTGAGCAAAGACCCAAACATACCTGGGGACAGTAATTCCACTACTCACGGAATGACCAGAATAGGGTCATGGACATTAGAGGAATCCTACAAGAGGCAGAGAAGCATGTGGAGTAGGGAGGCCTAGACAGACTGAGAAGGCTTTTGAATGTGAAGCTAAGATATGTGTCGTGTAGACAAGTGCCATCCCTTGTTGAAGCTCACCATTCACCAACAAAATTAAAATAAAACAAGAGGAAAGGTGACACCAACAGCCATGGCCTTGGCGATTCTTCTGCCTGAGAAGGTCCAGCTGAGCTAGGCTGACTTCTTCACATTGGCCCCGGCCCCAGACTAGTCCTGGTCCAGCAGGGGTGAACCGCCTGTGACTCCGTGGGCCCACATTTACTCGACAAACTGCTCTGAAAAGCGGGCTGGCTGACCAGTGCCGACACCAACTAGGCGGCAAGCCATGCTGCTTCCTGGGCCTTGGTTTGCTCATTCGTACAGTGAGGGATTTGAGTAAGATGCGCTAAGTCCCTCCAGCTCTGAGGTGCTATTCTGCAAACTCTCTGTAGCCCCACCTTTCTTCCCCCACTCTTCTATGGGTCTCATGGGTCATCTTATTGTTCAGTCTCTGGGGTATTATCTTCTTTTTCTCTAGCTTTCTTCCTTCTTCTGCCTAACATTTTTGGCAGTTGTCTTTCTCAAAAATAGCATATTTGTAAATATGAAAAAACTCATGTATTATAGGAAATTTGGAAAATACAGAGAAGCACAGAGACAAAATGAAAATCATCTGTAATCCAATCACCCAGAGAGACCCGCCATTAACAAATCCATCTGTGTCCCTCTGGTCTTTCTCACCATATACATACATATTCACATGCTTTCATTTTTAACCAAGTTAGCACCATACAGCACATGCAGTTTTTGAAACCTGCTTTTCTTTTTCACTTAAAAAAATATATTTTTAGGAGTCCCACTCCATCATTGATTGACCAGATTAGGTTTGGCCTTATTCTCCCATTGGAAACTAGAAAAGCTGGACCACATATAATAGAATCTGTTTGACGGCATCTGAAAGATTATCAAGGCAGTGAAATTGTGTAGTGCTGCAATCTGAAAGAAGAAGGAAATCAAGAATTAACCCAGATTTGGGCCTCTAGCCCTCAAAGCAAGAGTTAGATTCCCTAAGCAAGAATAGTGACTGGGAGGCTGAGAAATCAGGAAGCTTTCAGCAGTGTTATGGGGCTGGTATAACCAAAAAGAAGTTCAGCGTCCACTGGGGAGGAGGGTGCCTGGAAAATGCCCCAGGAATTCAGATGGGACCCCGAAGGTCTGTGCTCCAGTCACAAGAGTAAACCAGCCCTCCAAAAGACTGATGCCTAGATTCTAATCATGTCAATTCCTGGTAGAATCAAGGAGACGTACCCCCAGATTAACTAACAGCCAGAAGCAAGCCTATATCTTCTCTAGAGGTACGTAACCTCAAGTTATCACTCAAAACCTCAAATTATCTCTAATTTTTCAAAACACAATGTTGGGCATTCAAAAATATACATACGATAATGAGGCCTAGAAGACTTTGCTACCGGGTAGGATGAAATAGCTGTGGCATGCCCATAGAATGCTATTAGAAAAGCAGATAAAATGGAAACGTCTTATTTAAAGGCATTAGAGAGCCTGTGCGTCAATGAGAACCATTCAGAACGTGATTCCAGGGAGAGGGGAACTGCAGAGAGAAAGCTGATGACCTGCAGCTACTGCTTCTCTGGGGCCTTGTCAATTCTGGGCGGAGGGGAAAAGCTGAGAATGTTTGCCCAGGTGGTGGGTCACAGCCAGTGGCCTGAGAAGCCATCAGCACTTCAGAAGTCTCACAGGATGTGAGTGAAAACACTAGAGACCTGAGGAACCTCAAAAATATGCCTGGTTTTTGCATATATACATCTGCCAAATTCTGTAACTGCACAGGGCAGGAGGCTAAAATTCCGAACAGAATTTCTGGCAGTTTTATGGTGCTGAGGAGACAGAGATAAGATGTTAGGCTATGCAAGGGGAAAGGACCCCAATGACCATTCCAGAGACTCAGTCGGAAGCCTTGGGGTCTCTGCCCCAGGTTCAGGAGCTAACCAGAGGCAGACAGAGCCTTACCAACACTCAGCACAGCCATGACTCAGCCTCCTCGCTGAACTGGCCAAGGTGATCAGCTCTCATTCTATCTGCCTGAGAGAGGAAAGGCCAAGCCCTCCCTAATGTTAACTTCCGTAGTCTGTAAAAAAATGTTATACATAATAATCCAGAATTAATCAAAAATTTATAAGGCATGCCAAGAAATAGGACCATAGGACCAAACGAAAACAAATGAAAGAAACAGATCTACAGTTACCCTGATATTAAAAAAAACAGATAGGACCATAAAATAAGTATGACTAGTATCTTTAGGGAAACAGAGGGAAAGATGGTGAAGATAATGAAAGGATAACAAATTTCAACTGAGCACTGGAATCTATTTTTTTAAAAGAATCAAATAGAAGTTATAGCACTGAAAACTACAATACCTGAAATTATGAACTCAATGTCTGATATGAAGGACTTGAGCTTTTTAACAGCAATTCAGACACAGAAGATTAAGGCTATGGGCTTAAAGACACGTCAATAGAAAATATCTAAACAAGATAATTTTAAAAATGGAAAATGTGCTACAGAGCATAAAAGACTGGGAGTTGTTGTCAAAAGGTTTGACGTACATGAAAATGGACTCTCATGTTGAAACAATTTTTGAAAAGATAATGACCAAGAATTTTCCAGAACTGATAAAGGATATCAACTCACAGAACCAAGAAGATCTATGAACCCCAAGAAGTATAAGTATAAATAAAATGCTATCTAGGTGCACCACAGGAAACCTACTGAAAACAAAAGAGAAAAAAATCTTAAAAGCAGTCAGAAAAAAAACAGACACATTACCTGAAAAGGAACAACAGTAAGATTTTATCTGACTTCCCACAGAGATGGTGGAAGCCACAAGGCAATAGAACGCTAGCTTTCAAGGGCTAAAATGAAATAACTGCCAATCTAGAAATCCATACACACCAAAACTCATCCTCAAAAATGAAGGCAACATAAAAACATTTCAGAAAAACAAAAACGGAACTTGTTACCATCTGACCTGCCTCAAATGAAATATGGAAGAAATTTATTCAGGCAAAAGAAAGATGATCCAGTGTGAAAATACAGAAATGTAAGAAGGTAAGCAGAATAAGAGAAGAGGTAAAATGTGGAAAAATATAAATTAATATTGACTTTACAAAACAAAATAATATTAACATATAATGGGGTTTAAAGTATTAATATATGTAGATTAAAATGCATGAAGACAACAACACAAAAGGTAGGAAAGAGTAAACATAGATAAAATATTCTATGGTCTAGCACTAGTAGAAAAGTGGTGAAAATAATACAATAGTTTGTATTAGACTGTAACTAAGTCAAGAATGCACCTTTTCTAGAGTAATCACTAGAAGAACAGTAAAAGAATATATAACCATCAAATAAATACAAGGGGAAAAAATGAAAGAATCAAAATATTTGCTTACTCAAAACTATAGCATAAAAAGGGAAAAGGGGGAATAAAACAGGTAGGTCAAATAGAAAACAAGTATATAAAATGCAGATTTGAACCCAAATATTCAATAATTGCATTACATGTAAATGAGCAGAATACTAAATATAAATACATTAAATATAAAAATAAATGTAGTAGGCTATAAAAATGAATATTTTAAATCCAACTATATACTGTTTTACAAGAGGCACTCTTTAAATACAAGGATACAGAAAGGATGGAAATAAAAGGTTGGAAAAGATATAAAAACCAACCGAATGAAAGCTGGTGTAAATATCATAATAGCAGAGAAAGGAAACTTTAAGTCAAAAACATTACTAGATAAAGAGGGGCACTTACCAGAAAGCTATCACAATTCTAAATCTATACGCATGCAGTAACATAGCTTTAAAATATTTAAAGCAAAAATCACCCTAATTAAAAATAGAAACAACAAACCCACATGCATAGTGAGTTTAATACATCTCTCTCAATAGCTGATAATGGAGCAAAAAAATCAGGGAGAAAAGATCTGAACAACACAATTAACAAATGAACTAATTGGTGAGTGTAGAACACCTAGTTTCTTGTTATATAATTTTCAAAAACAGGCAAAATTATGTTATCGAAAACCATGAACAGTGGCTTTGGAGAGGGGAAAAAAAGCATAGTTGTTGGTAATTGGCATAAGGGAATGTTTCTGTGTTACAGTTAATGCTATCTCTTGACCTGGGTGGTAATTAGATGGGTGTGTTCACTTAGAGATAGCTCTTTGAACTATTCTAATTTCCATTTTTAGAGTTATTAAATATATTTATGTAGTTAGAATACTATATAAGGCAATAAAAAAACAAGTTTATCTATGCACATCAAAATGGGTGAATCTTGAAAATTGTGTTGAGTGAAAACAGCACATTACAGGAGGTTAAAATTTTTGTAAATTATTTTAAAATGCTCTATATCTATATTTTCTGCGAAGATCTATCTGTGTGTGGGTGTAAGAAGTATAATTTCTGGATGGGAAAGGCACATACTAATTTCAGAAAAATAGTTATCTCTGGGGAGGTAGGGAAGGGAAGAATATAAAACAAGTCTCAACTCTATCTGTAACCTTTTATTTCTTAAAAAGTTCTTAAGTAAATATGGCAAAATACCTCAACATTTGATCATTTGGCTGGAGGGTAAATGGATGTTTGTTCCGTTTGCTGTAATTTTCTATATAAAAGGTTTTCATAATTGTTTTAAAGGTTTAAAAATTGTAAATATGTTCTCACGTCATCAAATATTCTGAAACAGCAGTTTTGATGGCTGTGGTTTTTACCATTATGAATTGTACTGTGATAAACATCCTTATCTTAAATACTTGTGGTATCTCTAATTTCTTTGGAGACATTCCTAGATGTTGGATTCTTAGATCAAAGGTTATGAGCATTTTTAAAGCTTTGAATAGATATTGACAGTCGTTATAACACAGTCATCCATTAACCCTTACAGAAGAGTGGAAACCAAAACAAATCCGTTCTGTGTGGGCCTGGAATACAGTCAGAAGACTCAGTCTCCATCCGACTCAGCTGCCTTAGACTGTGCCTCCCCAAATCCTCTTAGCTTAGTTCATATCTGAACTCATGGTGAGCCTCCTACTGGGGGGCCTGGAAGGAGCAAATGAGGAAGGGCCAGCTCAGTTCACCGCCAAGGGACACACATGGCAGGTGGACGATGAGCCTGGGTCATCAGAGGACTTCCCGAGAGAATGAGCAGGGAGGCACCGCAGTGGCCATCCCTGGCTGCAGTTCCCTGAGGAACAGTTCGCGGCCTTGACTTTGACTGGGCTCGTCATTTCAGGTGGAGTTCACTCCTCACAGGGTTTCCTGCATGTGGGAGGTCATGAGGTCTCTGGGCCCAGTGCCCTTCCACCATGGCGGTTCAGTCACTACAGGGGAACCCACTGTTTGCCTGCCCTGAATGCAGTTAAAAGGAATCACTGGCAGAAGTTTCCTTCTCCACTCCCCCAAATTCCTAGTTTCTTACTTAAACTCCCGGGAAGCTTGATCCTGGTGTTTGTCTGAGCCACTCCACTCCTGCCCCTGCCCCAACTCTCCCACTCCTGACCTGGAAACCTATGTGCTCTTCTGCACATGTGTTCTGTGGTTCTGTGAAACCTAAGTGTTCCATGCAGGGACCGTTGCAGCCCATCCCCCGAGACTGAAAACACACCAGAGCGGTGCTCAGGCCTGCTCCCGCGATGAAGCTGTGCGAGTGCACGGGCGGGGCGGGGGCGGGAGCCCTGCCAGTTAGCCCGGAGAGACCAAAGTGGGGTGAAGAGGGGACAGGGTGGGACGGCCTGGGAGTAGTGTAGCGTCAGGGCAGGAAGGTGGGAGCCTCAGGCTCCAGCCTGGGAACGAGCCCACCCGCTCCGAGGAATGGCTGACAACTCTCACGTTGACTTGGACTTGCATCTCCATTTTAAAAGGGCCTCCTGGAGGCCATTTTCCCACCAGCAGCAGCACCCCGGCCACACAGTTAGAAGCCACAATGGCTCAAGACCTGCCCCACCAGATGGCCACCTTGGCGTCCCCTTCCCTGGAGAGAGTCAGAGCCTTGCCTCCTCCTGCTAAGAGTGCCTAAGTCATTGTGACTGATCCCTTGCTCCAGGACTAGATAGTAGAGCAGCTACACGCCACGTCGGGCAGGCCGTGTGAACTCTGCCGGCCTCCTCCAGCACAGGAGGAGAAATTCAGCAACCCCGGGAGCCTAGGGCTGACTAATTTCACACAAGGGCAGATGGGTTGAATGAGCAGCAGATGAAATCATAGCGTGTCCCGAATTGAACACAGGCACCTGTTAGAACACACCTGAGTAAACTGCTAAATCCTTCATTGTGTGAGGTCAGAGGGCTCCACAGACGGACCCTTTCCTCTGCACCAGACAATATTTCTACAGAGTCTGAACACTCTCTAATGCTACACTGCACCTGCAACGTGAAGCACTGCCTGCCCACCACACACCATTCTTGGCACTGCCAGCTGCCCCCTTTGGTGGAAAGCCAAGGCTGAGCTCACAGCCAGAACCCAATGGGCTGAATCTCATCCTCCAAACGGACACACACCTGTAAAATCCTGCAGTGGCTCCCCATGGCCTACAGTGCAACGTCCAAGCTCATTATCCTGGCATGCGGCCATTCCATGATCCGACCCCAATCTGTGATTCTGGCCTGCCACCCCTCCTGCTCTCATCCTGTATGCCAGAACATTTGTCTCTTCGGTGTTTTCTCCGTTCACCCTGTACCTTTGCTCCTGCTCCTTGCTCAACCTAATGTACTTTTCCCTCTCGATCGATGAAAGGGCTTCTCATATGTCTAGACCTAGACTAAAAGGCACCTGCTCCCTAAAACATCTCTCGTTCCTTGGTTCAGAATGTCTTTCTCCTTCTTCTGCGCCTCCATCTGCACCCCAGTTTAACGTGTTTCATTTTGCTTCGTATTTCTCATGTGCTTGCTCATTTGATATGCACGTGTCGAAACACCTGCTATGTGCCAGGCACTGTGTCAGCGATGGGAACATATATGTGGTCACACTTTGAGAGGCTCACAATCTAGACGGGAGATAGACATACGTGCAGCCACATTACAGAATACAGAGAGTCAGACATGTCCCTCTTCTGCCCAGCTCCTCCAGGGGTTTCCCATCTCATTCTGACCTAGAAGCCTTTACACAGCCTAGCTCCCTTACTTCTCTCAACTCTTCTCCCATCACTCTCCCCTCTCACTCCAGTGACCTCTGACCTCCCCATTGTTCCTCTAACATCCAGCACGGTTTTGCCCCAGGACATTTGCACTTGCTATTCCCGCTGCCTGGAAAGGGTCTCACTGCGGTATTTGCATGTCTTGCCCCCCTACTTCCTCCCTCTTTTGTCAAATGTCACCTTCTCAATGAGGCCTTCACTGGCCACCTACCTAAAAATTTCACCCTCTTCCTGACACTTCATATCCCCCTTCCTAAGCATGTATTCCATTGTACATTCTGTGCATTTTACTTATTTCTTATTATTGTTTGTCTCCTCCAGTGGGTTGCAAAATCCACATGGGAAGAAATTTTTATCTGCTTTGTTCACTGCTCTGCCCGGAACAGTGTCTGGCACAATTGTTTTTCTTAAATATCCACTAAATCAATTAATTAAAGAATGAGTGCATGGTATAGAAGATGAGAGCAAGGGCAAAGAAAGAACAACTCTGGCAACACTCCCCGAAGACTGTTCCCCGGAACCCAGATAGCTCACTAACAGAAATACAGATCCAGAGAAAGGCTGGTATTCATTGGTTTCTCCTGCTAGTGGAATCAGCAAAAATATACAATAGGCTAGGTGGCCTGAGCATAAATACTCATTCAATGCAAAGGGTGTATTTAACATCTACTATGTGCCAAGGAAGGTGCTAGGTTCTGGGGACCCAGTGATGAACAAAACAGGCTGTTTCCTGTCCTCATGGAGTTTATCACCTAATGAACAAACCACAAAGTGAATGGACACATACTTATACATTGTAACAAGCATTGGAATTCCTGCCCAAGTCACGTCCACCTGGGACTAAGAGGCAACATGGCCTAGTGGGCAGGAGGGTGGCTTAGACATTGCACTGCCTGAGTCAGTCCTGGTTGCACTATTTATTAGCTGTGTGATTTTGGTCAAGTTACTTACCCTCTCTGAGCTTCCGTTTTTTCCTATGCAAAACTGGAATCTTAGTACTGGCTAATTATTTGGGTTACTGTGAGGATTAAAGAGTTAATGCAGGTAACAAACAGTCTGGCCCAGTAAAATGTCATTTAATTGTCTCTGTTGTTGCTGACTGTTGCTCACTTGAGAGGTCTAGCACAGCCCAAGACATGCTGTATGAAGTCATTACATCAACTCACTGATGTATTTAAGCAGCTGTTTCCTAATTGGCCTGGATTGTGCAATTGGTCAGCAGCAGAAGCAGAAAAAAGCAGCCAGGACTTTCCTTAGCTTGCGTCTGCTTTGGTCTAATCAGCACCAAACTCCTTCCTTCCTTCCAGCTTGTGATGTGATTATGCCCTTATGTAGAATAAGGTTCAGTCTTAGTTTAGATCCCTTAACTAGGTACCCATTATGCAATGTACTGAGCAGCAAGAGGGAAGATGATAGGGCTTCCCACAGCTGAAACTGCAATGAGTGCCCTCGGGGCAGCTGTGTTCCTGCCCCTTGGTGTCCTCACCTTGTCCTCACTCCTTCC
Organism: Hipposideros armiger; assembly: GCF_001890085.2. NCBI lineage: Eukaryota > Metazoa > Chordata > Mammalia > Chiroptera > Hipposideridae > Hipposideros > Hipposideros armiger. Next base: position 683,649 of record NW_017731682.1, on the reverse strand, counting down.
CTGGCTTCTTCCCCGAGGCCTACAAGACACAAAGGGCTCTGGACACTGGGCAGCCATGGGGCAAGCTGGAGCTCCTGCCCAAACCTTTGAACAGGGTTGAGCCAATAACCAGCTCTAGGCTCCTAATCACGTGTGGCAGCTGCAGCCACCCCAGCTGCACCAATTACTCCTGAGTCTGTGAGTGGCTGTATTTCTGGGTCCCTTCTAGAATTCTCCTGTCACACATCTAACAAGATCTGCCCTGTCCTTCTTTTCCCCCCCATACTTTCTTCCCCTTCCTTTCGAGACCTCACCTCCCCCAGCAAACCCCACACGACCACATAATTCCAATGCATCCTTCCCCTTTCTGTGTCCCAAGAGCACCAGATGAGCAGGGTCACCCTAGTACTTAGCACATGATATCATAGTTGGTTGTATTACCCCCACCTGACAGGCTGACAGTGTGTTTCTTTTTACTGTGTACCCCCTGTGTCTAGCACATGATCTGGCACACAGCAGGAATGAATGAACCAATGAAGGAATGAAGGAAAGAATGAGCAAAGGCCTTCCAAAGGGAAGGCTGGGAAAGGCAGCAGACAGACCAAGGGCTGAGCAAGCTGGGGGGTTGGCCCCAGGCAAGGGGGAGGCTGGAGCAGGACCTTAGTGATGTGGGGAAATAATCTGTGTAGAATCCCTGGCTGCAGCCCCATACCTGTGAGTCACCTGCTGACCTTGGCAGCCCACTTACCACTCTAGGGCTCACTGACTTCATCTACAAACGAAGGGATGGGGCTAGGTGATCTCGTCTAGTTTTAACATATGATTTTTAATTCAATCTTTGGCAAATTTGATGCTAATAGAAAAATATATCTCTCACCACCACCCCAAGACCCCACAAGTCCCCCTTTATGAAAGAATCCAGACAGAAGTTCACTGTAATGATCTCTATGGATTGACGTCATGGTCTTTCTCACACTGGAATGGATAATTACCATACGTAATTGCATCCATTACAATGTGGTGCTGGCAAGCAGACAGAGTCCATGGCACCCTGGGATCAAATCAAAGTAGAACTCCATAGTCCAGGGATAAAAGCTGGACAAAAGCATAACGTACTCACCACATTTCAGGTAACAGTCAGAGCAAGCTGAATTCAGAGGCATCAGGCGTCAACAACGAAAAAAAGGGCTTAGGGAATAAAAAAGGAGGAGAATCAAGAGTTGGAAGAAATTGAGTCTTATATGATCTTAGATCCACCTTTTCTTGGCTTACCTGGAGCAAAAGTGATGAGATACGTACTTCAGGTAGTATCGTGTACTCAGTTGTAAGAACAGAAACATTAAAGGCAGCCAGACCAACATTGAAAGTCTAGTTCTATCCCTTACTAGCTGTAGGAACTTGAGCAAGTTTCTTTCTCTTTCTAAGAACCGTTTCCCCACTGTAAAAATATGGGTGATAATAGCACCTGGGTTATGTAAGTTTTTAAAAATAACACACAATTATCATCAATGGGTGAAAGGCTAATGGGAAATTCACACAATCTCAACATATCACCCTACAGATTACTTAGCAATTACCAAGGAAATGGTATCTCTGCAATTTAGAAATCAGGCAAACACTACTTAACCAAGTGATCATACCATCACCGATGACAGGACAAACTGACATTTCATGCCCCCTGATGTGATAAACTGCGAAGCACACGGCATTACTTACGTAATTATTCTGGCTATCAATATTTACCCCAAATCTTTCCGTGAGGAAACATCAAACAAATCCAAAATTGGGAGCCACTTTGCAAAATAACTAGCTTGGGCTCTTCAAAACTATCAATGACATGGAGAAAAAGGCTGAGAAAATGTTCTAGATTAAAGGAGACTAATGAAATACGCAAAGTAAAAGCAGTGCGCAATCCCTGATGAGAGCCGGGATTGAAAAAAGGAAGAAAGGAAGGATTATTATTAGGAAAATTGGGAAAATTTGAACAATGGCTGTAGAATAGATAAACGAATTGTTTTAACGTTAAATTTCCTCAGTGTGATAATTGTGTTTTAGTTATGTAGAAATGCTCCTGTTCTGAGGAGATAAATTCTGGGATATTTAGGAATGGACAGTCACAGTGTCTTCATGTAACTCTCAAATGGTTCAGAGAGAGACACAGAGAGAGAAATAAAGCAAAAGTAGGAAACTAGGTATAAGAAACTAGATGTAGGAAATAAAATGATTAGTGAAACGATGTTTCATTGTATATTCTTACAACTTTTTGTAGGTTTGAAATTTTTCAAAATAAAGATTTTGGAGAAAGGAGAATGCATATAAAGTTCTTGGCACTTAATAAGAACTCAGCAAATAGTTAATGTGATATGCAGGTGATGATAATCTCTTGATTTGATTGAAAATACTAACATCTAAAAATACCTATTCTGTTCCTACATCTCACCTCCTGACTTGCCATAGCTAGGGGGCTCAAGCCACTAGGCCATCCTGGGGTTCAGTTTTCCCATCTATAAAGCAGGAGAGACATCAGATCCATATGTGGAATACCAAAGAGAAAAGGGATGCTGAAAGACAATAAAGATTATACACATAATGACTCAATCAAATTCTTCTCAGGTTGGGATAAATCAATCATGTTATTGCAGTCATAATGGTGATGCTGTCTGATAATTTGTATCAATTTTATTTTTCTCTTTTGCATCCTCTTTCAGATTCTGATCAAATTATTGTCTCTCTGTGCTTTTTAAATGTCCTATGAAAACCTTAAAAGGGGAAAAGAAATGCCTGTTTAAGAAGGCTTGAAGAGAAGGCACTATGGGATGGATAGTGAAATCCTACAAACATCCTTTTTGCCTTTTCAATAAACTCTATCCCACTGAGAGGAAGAAATAAAAGGAATACAATGTCAGTGATATAATCACCTCAGTAAGCCTATTCTGAATCAGGAGGATTATAGCACCTTCTGGAAGAAGAACAACACAATTCAGCCCCACAAGCATCACTGAGCATGCAACATGCTGCAGCCACCATTCAGCCTAGAAATACGAAGACAGTAGGGGCATGAGGGGCCCACAGCTTGGTAGCAAGATCTATGCTATAGGTTTTCCTGTTCTGACCTACAAAAGTAAAAGTTGAAGGACAGGAGAAGAACGGTCTGAAACTACTACCTCTTAGGTAAAAGTTTTTATGACCATTGAACATGTAAAATATAGTAGGGTCATAGTAATTAGACAGTTTAATAAATCACTGTGGAATGAAAGGATAGCTGAGTGGATGGATGGATGGATGGATGGATGGATGGATGGATGGATGGACAAACAGACAAAATAAACGAGAGGTCACTCATGAGCAATCTCAATACGGGCAAAGCAGAAATGCCCAAGGAATTGCCTCCTTTAGGATGTGTCTACCCCAGAGCTGCTGGTGGTAGTTTTGGTTCCTGGAAGTCTTGCACATGCCAAATAGCTTTATAATGCCTATAATCACTTAGAAAATATAAAAAAGTAAAAAAAGCCAAAGCTTAGATAAGGAGTACGTGAAAACAGTACTTGAGTGAGAAAGCTTATATTCACTGCCATATTTTAATTTTGTCTTAATCATATCTTTTCCTAAGAACTGTAAACCCTAGGTTATAATTAAGACATAGCCTAATAGTTAAACTGTTGTTTTAATAAGGAGTTTTCTTTTTAGAAAAAGCAAAATAATATGGTGAATCATGTTCTTCATCTCTTACCCCTTCTCAGTCATACACAACTGGACTAAATTTATTCATCTTCCCTCTACATTTCCTCCAATGATAGGGAGACACCGAAATTGTGGGCACAATCTAAGATGAGTTACCTGGCCTTTGGGTACTGTCTTGCTAATCTATCCAGAAGAAATGATAGCAAAATGCAACAAAGGGTTATTTTACTAGGGAGGTAGAGTGGTGTAGCAGCTAATCATGCCAGTTATGGAATCAGAACTTGGGCAACTTCCTTAATCTTTCTAAGCCTCAACTTCCAAATCTGTAAATGGGAACAATAAGAGTATATATCTCATAAGGTTGCTATAAAGATTAAAATGAAAAATTATATGTCAATAGTACACTACGTCTTATAGTAAGGACCCAATAAACATTAGTTATCACTGAGAGAGAAGAATAAAAGAAAAAACTGATAATTGGAAACGTTATATGTAGTTCTTAGCTGAGCCAGTCCTGGTGTATTCACTCTCTAAATGACCTGGAGCAAATCACTTCACCATTCTGGGCTTCAGTGTCTTCATCTATAAAATAATTTTCATGATCTTGAAGGTTCCTTCCAGGCTAAGATTGTCTACTATTAGAACAAGATCCCAGAGAGAAAAGAAAATAAGCATGGTTAAAAATAAGCTCCCTCTCCCATTGCAATCTCTCACCATATGGCCAGAGTTGGTGGGAAATCTGGACTCATGTTGCTAACTTGGAGGTACCTGATGGCAGAAAAAGTAAGTCCCACTGGATTTGGAGACCCTGGAAGAGATGCTGGGATCCAAGTGTGTTTCTGGTTTCACTTGAAAATGCTCCCTTCCAACAGCTGACAGTGTTGGCTATCTACTTAACAGCCATTTCCTCCTTCTTCTTTTTGATATTATAAGGTAAAAATGGACCCAGCCCCTGGGAGTAAATCACGATTGGTCCAAACAATGGCTGTCAATGGTAGGTGGTATTGCCTACCAGAGGAAGTTTGAAAGAAGTTGTTACGCGGTGACTTGAGCATTCCATTGGCACCTAATAAGTGAGGGTCAGAGATGCTAAATATTCTGCAGTGGGAAGGAAAGTCCTGCACAACAATAAATTAACCAAAATGCCAAAAGTACCCCCACTAAGAAGTACAGGATTAAATTATTCATGGGAATTCCATTTCCCTTTCCATTCCTTTTGCCAGATTAGTTTGGGGATAAAAATGGGCCTATTTTGGTCATAAGACATAAAAGCCTATTAGTTTTCTGAGAAAGAGTTTCCTTGTGATAAAAAGAACAGACCACCCTTAACTACCTGTCTACCTTTTGACACTAGAGCCTCAGCAGCCAGCTTGCAACTCTTGAGAGGAAAGCCAAGAGAATAGCAGAGAACACACAGAATCTTGATATTTCTGACTTACCAAATTAGCCAATCTTGGAGCTGCCAACTCTCAGAGATCCTGTTCAGAGGAAGAATACATTTTTTTAATATAATCAAAATTTAAACTGGTTTAATATGTTACTTGCAGCCCAAAGTATCCTAAATTATTTATTATTTGGCTTAAAAAAGATTAAAGAAGAAAAGTCACATGATCATATCTATTGATGCAGAAAAGCATTTGACAAAATTCAACACCTATTCATGATTTAAAACAAACAAACAAAAAGGAATGCTCAGGAAAAATAGAAATAAAGGGAAACTTCTTCCACCTGATACAAATCATCTGCAAAAATATCTACAACTAACATTATCCTTTGTGGTGAAAGACTAAATGTTTTCTCCCTGAGGTCAGGAACAAGGCAAGGGTGTCCTCTCTCACCACTCTTATTCAACATAATACTTGAAGTTCTATTCAGTGCAATAAGACAAAAATAGAAAATAAAAGAATGACACTCGACCTTTACTTAACACTGTATACAAAAATTAACTCAAAATGAATCAAGGATCTAAATATAGGACCTAAAATAATAAAACTCTTAGAAGAAAACATAAGACAAAAGCTTCACAACATTGGATTTGGCAGTGATGTCTTAGATATAATGCTAAAGGCACAGGTAACAAAAGAAAAAATAGACAAATTAGACTTCATGAAACTTTTAAAAATTTTGAATATCAAAAGACACTACCCACAGAGTAAATAGGCAACCCACAGAATGGAGAAAATATTTATAAATCATGTATCTTATAAGGGACTAATATCCAGGGTATATACAGAATTCCTAAAACTTAACCACAAAAAAAAGTACAACTTGATACAAAAATGGGCAAAGGACTTGAATAAACATTTATCCAAAAAAGATACACAAATGGCCAATAAGTACATGAAAAGATGGTCAAATCACTAATCATTAGGGAAATGCAAATCAAAACTATAATGAGATACCACCTTACACCATTAGGATGACTACTATCCAAAAACAAACAAAAACAAAAAACAAAATAACCCAGAAAATAGGTGTTAGTGAGAATGTGGAAAAACTTCTGTGCAAAACAGTATAGTTTCCTCAAAAACTTAAAAACAGAATTACCATATAACCCTGCAATTCCACTTCTGGGTAACTATATACTCAAAAGAAGTGAAAGCAGGATTTCTAAAAGATATTTTGTACATCCATGCATTATTCACAATAGCTAAAATCTGGAAGAAACTCAGGTTTCCATCAACCAGAAGAATGAATAAGCAAAATGCAATATATACATACAATGAAATGTTATTCTGCTGTAAAAAAGGAAGGAAATTCTGAAATGTTTAATAACATGGATGAACCTTGAGAGTATTATGCTAAATGAAATAAATCAGGCATAAAAAAATACTGTATGATTCTGCTTATATGAGGTACTTAGAGGAGTCAAAATTATAAAGACAGAAAGTATGTAGGAAGAGGGTGAATGGGGACTTACTGTTTAATAGATATAGAGTTTCAGTTTTATAAGATGGGAAGAGTTATGGGGATGGATGGTGGTGATGGCTGCACAACAGTGTGAAATGTATTTAATACCACAAAAATGTACACTGGTGTAGATGGTAAATTTTATGTTGTGTGTGTGGGGGGGTTTTGTTTGTTTTTGTTTTAGCTGAGCCATCCTGCCACCTGTTGACAGCTCAGCAGCTGCTCAGCTCAGGCTGGGACTCGAACCGCTGCTGCTCAGAGCTCGCACTCTTGAGCGAGCTCTTAACCAACTGAGCCACTCGGCCGGCCCATGTTGTGTGTTTTTTAACACAATTTTTTAAAGGGGTGGAGGGAATGGCATACAGATTGGAAAGAAGACTCTCCCCATTGCATATGACATGGTTTTCTACGTAGAAAATTCCAAAGAATATACCAAAAAAAACAAACCAATCACTAAAACTAGTAAGTGTGTTGGGCAATGTTGCAAGATATACAAAAAACAACAAAAGTCAGTTATATTTCTATATACTAGCAATGAACATAGATACCAAATTTTAAAATGCATTACCATTTACAATAGCTCAAAACAAAGGTGAAATATTCGGGTTTCAATCTAACAAAACATGTATAGGACTTGTATGTTGAAAGCTACAAAACACTGTTGAAAGAAATCAAAGATCTAAATAAATGAAGAGACATACTGTGTTCATGAATTTGAAGACTCAACATACTAAATGTCAATTATTCCTCAAGCTTATATACTAGTTTAATACAATTCCTATCAAAATTTCAACAAGATTTGTATAGATATAGACAAGATTATTTTAAATTTTATCTGGGAAGGCAAAGAATCTAGAATAGTTAAAACATTGTTTGAAATGGAAAAATAAAGTAGGAGGAATCAGTCTACTTACTCAATTTCAAGACATTGTATCATAATATATAACCATAGTAATCAAGACTGGCTGGTACTGGTGAAGGGATAGACACAGATCACTGGAGCTATAGAGAGCCCAGAAATAGACCTGCACAGATATGCCTAAGGAATTTTTGACAAAATATACAAAAGCAATTCAAGGAAGAAAAGATAACCTTTTTTTAACAAATGGTGCTAGAGCAATTGGACACTTACAGGCCAAAAAACAATTTTTTAAAGTACCTTGCCCTAACTCTGATACAGCATACAAAAATTAACTCAAAATGTATTACAAATGTAAATGTAAAACTATAAACCTTTTAGAAAATCCACAGGAGAAAATCTTTGGAATCTAGAGTTAGGCAAATGTTCTTAGACTTGACACCAAAAGTGTGATCTATAAGAGGTAAAATTGATAAATTGAACTTCATCAAAACTTAAAACTTTTTTGGCTGACTTCTGGTAATATGGCGGAATAGACAGATGCTGTGCTGACTACCTACCAGGATCACACCAAAATTACAAATAACTTATAAGATATTCAACCTCGGAAGTTCCCTGGACCCTAGATGAGCAGAACCTCTAAACGAAGGACTTAAAGAGGAGGCCACGTCAAGTCCGGTAGGCGCGGGGGAAATGAGAGAGGGCAAACCCCGTGAGGGACACCTCAGCGGTGGGGAGGCTTCTCCGGTTGGGGGTGAGACCCTCCGGCCCCACACCGCACTCACCACCCCAGAGTTACTTTGCCGGGAAGAGGAGTTCTACGATAGCTGGAAGTAGAAAATAGTGAGGACACTCTTTGCTCGGCTCAGTGAGGCTGGGGGTGGCTGGAGAAACAGTGGAGCCGGCAAACCGACTCACTCGCTGGTGAGCATTCACCCGGTTCCTGGTGGAGGGAGTAGCTTTGTGAGCGGGGCCCAGCAGCCTCCAGGAAGGACTGAACTGAGTGCCTTTGGTGGGGGAGCTATAGGTTTTGGGGACCATTGTTCCCCTGGTGTGGAGCTTGCACACTAGTAGTGCACAGGAGGGTGCCATTTTTTCAGGGCTGGGCCCTCCCACAGAGGCTCAGGTCTGGGACTACATTGGTCTGCTGGAATTGGCGCAGGAGTGCCTGTGTGCGTGCGTGTGCATGCGGCCTTGGATCTCCACCCTCCATACTGTTTGTGCTGCGTAGCCAGGGAAACGCTGGGCAAGCGCGCTCCGACTACAACAGACTGCTTATTGAGACCCAGAAGTGTGCGATTCGCCTTAGGTCCCCGACTTCCGCACTGCGCGTGCAGAGCTGTCTGGGTGGCAATTGGCTGTTGGGCTGCTCGGCCTGATCTTTGAGCAGCTGATTGGGACAGGCTGAGACAGGGAGTTTTCCTGGGAGTGAAGGGCCGCGAGCTGTGTGCCTGCATGATTCAGCCGGGGCTTTCCAGGCAAGTTTGTGTGGGTTGGCTGCTGATGCAGGAGTGCATGCTGCTCTGACTTGGTGGGGGCCACTGACCACACCCTGTGGTGCCTTGGGGGCCTGCCCCGCCCATCTAGAGCTGTGTTGCCAGGGGCACCCTGAGCCCCTAGTCCCTGGCTCCTACCTTTGCAGGCCACAGAGGGTTTTATGCAGCAGCAGACAGCCCGCAACAACCTTTGAGGATTTTTGGTGGTGAGCACGGTTCCAGAGCATACAGCAACTAATTGTGGAAAGCTCACTTCAAGTCTAGAGGGAGGTCGGTGCATGATGCACTGAGCCCTTCCCCCCAGCAGCCGGTGCTGAGTCGCCCAGAATCTCTCTATTGCTGAGCAAGTGGTCTGCAGATTAAAGTGGGCAGAGAGGCCCCCCCCTTTTTTTTTCTTTCTTTTTTTTTTTTCTTTTTTCTTTTTTTTTTCTAGGTGATCTAATACATCAAAGCAATCACAGGCAACAGCCAAATGAAGAAACAAAGAAACATGTCTCAAGTAAAAGATTAGAAGAAACCTCAAGAAATAGAACTAAATGAAACAGCTGTCCAACCTTTCAGAGACAGAGTTTAGAACACTGATGATAAGAATGTTTCAGGAACTTAAGGAGGACATAAAGAAGGATA
>NW_017731682.1:664539-669252 GCF_001890085.2 Hipposideros armiger | reverse complement strand
TGGGGCGGTGGATTGGGGGAGGGGGGTTGTCACTTCGAGGGGTAAAAAGTATAACTATTGGACTGTGTTGTACAGCTGAAACTAATTCTAAAAAATGTGTATTTCATAATAAAAAATAATTAAGAGAAAAAAAAATCTTAAAACTTTTGTTCTACAAAAGACCTTATTAAGGGGATGAAAAAACAACCCACAAACAGGGAGAAAATCTTTGCAAACCACATATCAAAGGACTGGTATTTTCAAATATATAAGAACTCTTAAAGCTCAGCAGTAAAACACGAACAACCCTATAGAAAATAGGCAAATGATATGAACAAACATTTCAACAAAGAGGATATACGAATGGCAAATAAGCCCATGAAAAGACATTCAACACCACCGGAGATGAGGGAAATGCAAATTTAAATCACGTTAAGATATCATATGCACTTACTGGAATGACTACAATAAAAAGTAGTGGCAACTTCAAATGCAGGTGAGGCTGTAGAGAAATAATCTCTCAGACATTGCCAGTGGGCGTGCAAAATGGTAATCACCCTGGAAGACAACTTGGCCGTTTTTTAAAAAACTAAACATGCATCTACCATATGACCCAGCAATTGCACTCCTGGGCATTTATCCCACAGAAATAAAAACTTATGTTGACACAAAAACCTACACACCACTGTTCATAGGAGCTTTACTCAAAATAGCCCAAAACTGAAAGCAACGCAGATGTCTTTCAACGAGTGAATGGGTAAACACAGTGGTGCATCCATACCATGGAATACTACTCAGCAATAAAGAACTATTGATACATGCAACAACTTGGACGAATCTCCAGAGAATATTGCTAAGTGAAACAAAATAATCCAACCCCAAAAGGTATATACTATATTATTGCATTTATATAGCTTTCTTTTTTTTTTAAGATTTTATTGGGGAATTGGGGGAGAGGGAAAGCGCTGGGGAATTGGGGAAGGGGAACAGACAAGTTGCTGTCCTTTTGTTCTTCAGTCTAGTTGTGGAGGATGTCGTTTCACTGGCCCATGTTGGTATTATCACTGCGCTCTTCCTGGGTAAGGCCCTTATATAGCTTTCTTGAAGTGACAAAATTATAGAATCAAAAAAGAGATTAGTAGTTGCCAAGGATAAAGGGAGGGGGTGATAGGAGGAAGGCACGTGGGTGTACCTGAGAAAGGGCAACATCAAAGGTTCTCGTGATGGAGAAGTTCTATATCTTGAATGTGTTGATGTCAATATCCTGGCCGTGATACTGTACTAGAGTTTTGCAGGATGTTACCATTGGGAGAAATGGGAACGGATATATGAAATCTCTCTCTATTATTTCTTACAACTGCATGTGTATCCACAATTATCTCAAAATAAAGTTTTTAATCTTTAAAAATTGCACTAGTGTTGGGCCGGCCAAGTGGCGCATTGGTTAAGAGCTGGCTTGGGACGCCAGAGGGCCCAAGTTTGGATCCCACATATGAGGGCCAGTGACACTGCCCTCTACAGCTAAGATGCTGAACAGCAGCTCAACCTGGAGCTGGGCTGCCGTGAGTCGCCGGCAACAGCGTAGGCTGCAGCCCCTGCTGCAGTGGGTTGCCATGGGCTACCGTGTGTAGCCGGCAGCCAGCGTGAGCGGCCAGCAGCTGCTGTGAGTGGCTGTCCGGAATCCAGCGACTGATCTGTCTCGCCCAGGAAGAGTGCAATGATGGTGCCAACTTGGGCCAGTGAAGCAACATCCTCCACAACTAGACTGAAGAACAAAATGACAGCAACTTTTCTGTTCCCCTTCCCCCACTTACCCAGCGCTGTTCCCATCCCCCAATTCCCCAATTAAAAAAAAAAATTGCACTAGTGTGCAGTCAACAAAATCCATTGAGCCAGGAAGCCCATAGCGTGTGGAGGATACTGGAACCAGGCCCTGCAGTACAATAAGAGGAAAAAGCCAATAGCCCCACATGGGGTCAAGATAAACGTGCACTGATATTTCACTTGCAGAAAGAAGAAAGAAAAAAGCATTACCATACAGGCTGATTTTCAAAAGAAACCTCTCTCAGCCTGAATCCATCTGAAGCCAGAGGCACCACTCACCCTGGCCCACATTCAAATAGCAAGTCCGCGCCAGCCCCCGGTGCAAACATCAGGCGCTCCAACACAGACCCAGGGATTTGATTCATTTACACCGAGTCAGCAGTTCGGACATGTGTTTGCAATCTGAGGCTTCCTGTGAGGTACGCAGGCCCTAAATAACATCTCTTACGGGAACTCTGTGGCTTGGGATGCCAGGTCAGGCCGGAGCTGGACCAAAGCTGTGGTTGTGCATAAACAAGGGTTTTAAAGGTCAGTTATCCAGCCATCAGGCTGGGCTGTGAGGACCTTGGGGTGGGGGTGGGGGAGCTGCTCTCAATGGGCTTTCTCAGAAAAAGATCATTTGCGTGTGTTCCCCTCATGTCAGAGAAGAAAAGCCCCATAGGACTTCTCCACTTCTTCACTCCGGCCTCTGCTGGGAGCCAGATGAGAGGGGATAAAGCCTCCACCCCGCCCTCCGCCCCCAGTCCTCCCGCCCAGCCCTGAGAGATCACATGCGTGCATGGCCACACATGAGGCAAAGGACTGCCTCTCCTGGGCTGGGGCACCCCGCTCACCCTGGCTTTTGCATGGGGCCCGTTTTACAGAGTCACTCCCAAAGGAGCAATCCGCTTCCTAGTGTGCTTCCTAGGCATTTCCAGTGATTCCATAAACGACACACTAAAAAATAATGTTGTAATGTGTTCATTTGACCGATACCCCATTTAATTTGCCCCTACTGTTCTCAACTTATTTTACCGATTAGATAGCAGTGATCTAGAAAAGCCTGCTCTCTCTTACTTAACACTAACAAACTTTCAGCAATTTCTTCTCCTTCTGTTTTAGGAAACAAAAATCAGAGTTCGGAGAGAACACCTCCTTGAGCTACAAGACAGACACTGCCTCTGTCTGTGACCTTTGTCCAGTCCCCAGCCCTCCCGTTCCCCTAGCCCTCCTCTCTAGGAGGCTGTCCTCAAAGGCCAGGTTCACGGCCAAGGATTTGCCAGAGGCTCTTGACCAGGGATTTCTCTCCTGCAGACTTCTATCCTATGTGGCCTCTCCGACCCCACCTACTAGGGGTCTGTAGGCTAACAGGAAATCAGCAGCAAGCCAGGGAGAGGATGAAGATGCAAGCATTCCAGAGACCCACTGAGCTTTCTTATGTCCTGTGCTTGTATTCCATAGCGGATGAGGAGGGCAGAGAGAGAACAGTAAGAAACTGGGCAGAAAACAAACGGCCTACATGACTAAGAAACCTTGTGCCAGAGTGATTGCTAAACTCTGTGGTCCTGGCTCCCAGCTCACAGGATCGGATTTCGTGTCCTGGAGAGCTACAGGGCAGTGTCCTCAGGAGCAGGGAGCTGCAGAGCTGCTGACCATCCCTCAGGGCTGTGCCGCGAAGGCCACATTGAAGGCTGGAAGAACAGTGTAACAGGTCAGGCACGGGGTCAAGTGTAGCCGACGTGGAGGCCCCAAAGTGGGCTCAGCACTCATTTCCAATGTGTGTGGTTATATGCTCTAAAGCCCACCTCTCTTCTATGCCTCCATTTCCTCATTAGTAAATCAGATATTAATACCCATCTCAGGAGGTGATTGTGAGGGATCAACGTTAGAAATGTGTTTTGCCGTAAATAACAAAAAAATTAACCACCAGGCCTAAAAGCAGTTTGTTGTTCTCACATAAGGCTAGAGGTAGATATTCTAGGGCTCAGATACCTGCTCAATTCTCATGGATTCTAAGAACCATGTGAATTTTTGTTTTTGTTTCTCCACAGTTTAACACCTTGGGAATGTGGATGCGCTTTACATCCACATGGTACCTAATGTGGACCTAAATAATGGTGTGTCTTACAATATTGGCTGTTTCTAATGAAAGACAAGATGTCATCAGGGGCTAGACTCTTAGCCTGGTGGCTTTCACCCTCATGATAGCAAGATGACTGGTGCACCTTCAAGTATCACATCCATATTACAGGCAGGAGCAGAAGAGAAGTGGGAAGGAGATAAAATGTTTTCTCTCCAATAAATTTCCACTTGCATGTTACTGGGCAAAACTATGTCGCATGGCCATCTGCAAAGGGCTCAGAAGTTGAGTTTTAGGTTCCCAGGCTCTACGACACACGAAGGCAGGGGAGGAAGGGGGCGACTGGGTGACTGGGTGCTGAGTGAGCCAACCTGCTGTGTTTGCCATGGTCTGTAGAAGAACTAGTCCAGTCTCAGATGTGGAGTAGAGGCCCATCAAATGGCAGCTCTTTACACAAGCAAAAATGTGAGTGCTTTGTGTTGGGATAAGCCAGCCCCCAAACAACTTCATTTCTTGGAACACTACAGTCAACACTCTCTAGGAATGCAAATGAGGCTTGTCCAGGAAACTGATAAACACGCTTCTCTCCTTTCCAGTTCTGCAAAGCCATCTCCGTAGGCTTACACACCAGAAGTTTCTGGTGCAAAATAAACAAATAAGCTACCGTATTTGCCGGCGTATAAGACAACTGGGCATATAAGACGACCCCCTAACATTTCCACTCAAAATACAGAGTTTGTTATATACTCGCCATATAAGACTACCCCCTCTTCCGCACACCTTCCACACACCAAATAAAAGGTAAAACAATATCAGATTTGATTTGGCCCACTGAAGTGCAAACAAGCGTA
>NW_017731682.1:641202-663714 GCF_001890085.2 Hipposideros armiger | reverse complement strand
AGTCTATCTGAAGTGTACCTGGCGTATAAGACGACCCCCCACTTGGAGGCATATTTTTCAGGGCCAAAAAATCGTCTTATACGCCGGCAAATACGGTAGGTTAATAGGAAATCAGCAGCAAGCCAGGGAGAGTATGAATATGCAAATCTTCCAGAGATCCACTGAGCTTTCTCATGTCCTGTGCTTTTATTCAATAGGGGATGAGGAAGGGCACAGAGAGAGGAAAAGCAAAAATAGGTTATTAGTTTTCGCAATTCTCAGAATTTTTTTTTTTCAGTTTTCCTTCCCCAAGCTAAGCTCATCTGCCATTTTCATTCTTCGGCTGTCACAGCCCTGCAGTCATGTTGGCTTCCGTGAGAACAACCTGCAGGCTGGCATCCGTAATCCAGGCGCTGGGCCATTCCCCTGGACGCGCTCAGGCTTTCTCAGCTGATGGGGATGGAGCTCACCTCTATCCGTTTCTCATATGTTAACTCATGTAACCCTTGCTGCAAATCTGCAAGCAAGATATAAGCATTCCTACTTGCCAAAACTACAGCTCAGAGAAATCAGGAAAATGTTCAAGGTCATCCAGATGGTAAGAAGGAGATGAGGCTCACACCCAGGTCCTTCAGGAGCCAGTACCCTTCCCAATACATCTCATGGCCTCCAGAAGCATTGCTGGCTGTTTAACTCTCAGTGTGAGGCCAAAAACAGTCAGGCGTCTCTTCCAACATCAGGAGCCCATGGAAAGCAGAGGTGTTGCAGCTGCAGCTTCCACAAGACCTCTGGTCCTCCCAGGAGCTGGCTTCTGATTGTGTGCTTGAAGGGTGGGGCACTGAAGTCACAAAGGCCACCAGGTGTGACCTCAGAGATCACCCATTCCAATTCCCTCACAGGACTGAGGAGGAAACAAAGACTCCGGGAAAGAAGTCAGTGGTAACAGTCAGCAAAGGGGCTAGGACTCAGGCCACTTCACTTCTAGGCCATTTGCTTTTTCCAGGATAACAGGCTCCTACTAGTTTCCAAGCCCTCAGATTGACACTCCTGGTCACCTGCGGGCCAGACTGGGAAGCCACACCACCAAGTCTACCTTGTTTTCATCTGCTCATTTAACAGATATTTCTAGAGTGCTTACCATGTGCCTGACACTGTTCTGAGAACAACAAAGATCATGGCCCATTTCTCGTGGAGCTTATGTTCTATTGGGCAGACAGAGGGTAAGTAAATAAGTGGGGAGAAACAAGAAAATATCAGGTATCAGATAGTGATGAGTTCTGCAGAAAGACAAGCACAAAGATGTTATGGAGAGTGACTAAGGGGATATTTTAGAGCTGGGGCCAGGTAAGAGCTCTCCTAGGAGGTGACGTGTAAGCCAGGGCTGCACGGTGAGGGAAAGGCAGCTGGGCAGAGGGCACAAGGGGCACAGCCTCTGAAGGCAGAAAGCACTTGGCTGCGTGAGGGGGAAATGACCAGGTCCATTGAGCAAGGGAGACAGAAAAGTGACAAGGCAGGAGAGGCAGGCCAAGGACGATCCTACAGGGCCTGGTAGGCCAGCGATAGGGGTTTCGGTTTTGTTCTTAGTGCAATGAGAGGGTTTTACGCACACAAGTGCCATGCTCCCATTTAGGCTTTGAAAAGATCATTCCGGATGCTGTGGAAAGAACAGAAAAGGAGCAAGAATAAAGAGAGCTGAGTCGTCAAGCAGTGCTAACAGTCCTCTAGGTCGCATCCCTGTTAAACCATAAACCTGGGGTTTTTATAAGACTGCTACTGCGAGCAGCTGTGCAAGCTGCGCCGTGCCCGCCTCCAGGGCCACCCTTCAGCTAAACTACAGTATGAGCCTCCTCTGAGACTGTGCAGAGGGGCCTGGCCACTTCAGTCCCTTATGATCCTCAAACACACCTACAGCCCTCTGTACTCGTGTCAAAGCAGCCAAGTAAACACTCCTTTAACAACATTTTTCTACACGAGAGTAAGACAGACACACTACAAGTCCCTATGTCTAAGACAGGGTTATGAATTTTGCAGTTAAGAAAGTATGAGGAATAATAGAACCGATAATGATCTTGTACCTTGAGTTATCTCATGACTATTGGAAAATATATTTATCCCTTGTTTATCTGCCCCAGCACTTAGGAAAAGAATCATGGATGGTGCAAAAAATCACATATATAATTTATATTTGGTTTAGACACCTAGTGCTGAGCCCTGTCGGAGACGAGTTGCAGCTATTCAATTGTCAGTGATATTTCAGTTCATATCATTGTCCAAACTGAATCATGAATGTTTAAAAAGCAAAACCAAAAACACATCTTCATTCATTCTCTCATCAAATATTTGTTGCATGCCTGCTATTATTATACACACAACACTGCTGGGTCCTGGAGCAAAGAAGCAATATGTCCCCTGCCTTCGTGGACCTCACAGTCTAATGGCCTGGACAGACACTGAACAAGAAAAAACACAAAGAAATAAGCAGTTGCAACTTGTAATAAGGTCTGTAGTAGAAAAGAACAGAAAATAATGGCCTGGGGAGCCGTATTTAGGTAGTGAGGGTCAGGGAGTACATCTCAGATGAACCGTTAGGATGGCCCAAGGCCACCATGGTTGTTGGCATACTTCCATTTCTCCCTCACCTCATTCTCCTCTCTTTGTCTCTTCAAACAAATACTTGCCCAGGGACTCACTCTTTGACCCCATTATCCTTCCCTCCCAACCCATTGTCCTCCAAGCTCTGTGACCATGAGTGTAAGTGGAGGACCAGCATCTTCAATAAAGGAAAGTCCTCAGCACCCGATGGAGCGCAGCACAGAACCCCTTAGTCTGGTTCTCACACAGGGTCTCCTTTTATGACCTTTGGGAATAGTCTCCTCTCTCTGGAAGTCTCAGTGTCCCCCATATGGAAGGAAGCACATAGTACCTGGAGTGCCCAGGCGAGCCCCCAGAGATTGACTCTGCTGCCTAGAAGTCCTTGGAAATTCTCACAGCAGGCTGGCAGACTCCATGCCAAGCTGGGAGCACAGTGGCAGAAAACACGACGGAGAAACCCTACCTCTACCAGATCCCCTATAAGACCTCAGCCATGGGCAGGGCCAAACCCCATGCACAGGCTCCAAATAGACTTTTTTTTTTGCAAAGCCTGCCAGTTAACCCCACATTCTTCCTCTCAAAGCTTCAGAAACAAGCACTGAGATGAGATGAGGAATGTGGTAAGAATTATGTGATTGAAGAAGGTATATGGACCTTGTTTCTATATGCTGCACTTGACCTAAAGCCAGTTGTTAGTAAGTCAGTCACCACACTATGCTTGTCATTTGCAGTCCCTTCACTCAGTCAACCTTCCCCTCACCCCCAGACTCCATCCTATGAGAGTCTGGCCCAAAGCACCCTTTATTAGTACAAAACCCTGCAGTGTCAATGTGATGTCTCCACACAGAGGCCCAGGCCACCTTTGGGCACTTCTAGAAGAGAAGGTCATCCTGTTGCCATTTCCTATTCCCACCATTCCTTGGGCTGGGCTCTGTTTTCTCTTAGAGGAGGGTTAGGGAATGACAAATGAGATCAGCTCATAAAAGGCATGGGAGGGAGGAGAGAGACTGCTATGGACCTGAACAATAGGAAGCGCTAGAAGGATGCACACAGCATGCAGGAAGGAGGTGCTCTTAACCTAGGTTCCAGTTGCTGTTTCACCAACTGGCTGCCTGAAAGCATGTCCCTCTCTAGGTCTCAGTCTCACTGTGAATGAAATTGAACTAGGCGATCTCTAAGCTCTCTTGCAGCTCTATGAATTTAAAGTTCTCAGTGGGTGTTAATTTCTAACGCTGTGCTCAGCACATATGTGCTATGCAGGAAATGGGGCCGGGAGAGAGACAGCAGGGCTTCCTGTTTGGTCAGAAGGAAAAGCATTGGTGCAGCAGCTCCCAGCCTTTCTTTCTAGAGCAGCACACTTGATGAATGATGACTAAGAGCTCGACACGCTCCCAGCACAGATGTGAAGGATCCAGGGCTCAGCGTGATGCTTGGAGGCTGAAGTGGGGATAACTTTACCACATCACACCAGTGTTTCCAACACCGCCCCAGCAGACCAGATTTGGGAAATTTATGTTAATAATGTTTTAGACTAGGCCCATATCATGTTGCATGCTATCGGCAGAGCCTCTTGATTGTTTTATAATTTAGTCCACATTTACTAAGGTTTGTTATTGTCCAGCACTGTGCTAGGTGCTGGAGAAGTAAAGATGAATAGAACCCAGTCCTTGCACTCCAGCAGTTCCTGACTGACCTGCTGTAGTGCGCTGGGGTGTCCTGGGCCAGAGCACCTATTCGTCCACGTGGTACCTTTTGCACACATTAGGGAAAGGGATCCCTTCTAAACAGGTGCAGTCTGGTGGGCACACAGTCTGTTGAGCAGATGACAGCTGGCCATTGGTCTCTATCAGCCTCTTCAGCTAAGCACACTGGTACAGCAAACAATCTATGCAGTTGATCCTGGTGGTCTTGATGGGCTGTCAGATTTTAATCAATGTCTAACATATATTTTTGCTCTAATGGAACATGTATGTTAGCAATATCTGTCAAATGAAACACAGGCCCAAAAAGTCATGTGACAGTGGAGAGTGGAATAAGCTAGCCAACTTGGTGTGTGTTGGAACATAAGAAAATGCAACATGTGACATATACAAGAGCACATATTCAGAACAGCACACTAGTATTAAAGGGAGATGGGGTGATAGTGCAGTAACAGCAGATGCTTTTTCAGTTGCGCTGAGACCCAGTTATACTGCAGCAGCAGTTGCGCTGTAATTATTCTTCCCTTGTTTAATGTGCTTTAGTATTTTAATGCTTTCAAGTGTGCCACACAGAGAAAAGGTTGGAAACCACTAATCTAGAGGAAAAGAGGTGTATGAGAATTCCAGCTCCGATTAAGTTCTCACTGGAGACATGAGAGCAACAAGAGCAAGGCACCTAACTCAACCTCGAGAGTGTAATGAGGGCTTCCTAAAGGAGGCGACGGCTACAACAAGTGTTGAAGATCAGCTACAAGTTCACTAGTATACAGCGTGGGAAAGCGTGTTGGAAGCAATGGAGATCAGATCATTGCTTACAAAAGTGTGGGAGAAAGAACAAAATTTGTGGACTGAACTGCAAGCTGTGATATGTCTGGAGAGGAAAGTGCGAGTAAAAGAGTGTTAAGAGGCAAAGGTGAAAACATCTCACAACAGAATACTAGCGGGCGTGGCTGTGATCATACTCATTTCCCCAAATTCAAACCCCCACGCACCCCACCCCCACAGAAAAGGTGAGATTATTCCAAAGATACACATGATGGGTCGTTCTTTGGATTTAACAAGATGCCACAGCCTTAATCTTTTAACTTGGGTGGAAAATGCATAACACTCGCTAAGTATTTTTGCAGAAATATCAAGGACCAGGCTCTGCTGAGTGAAAACCTATATTCAGGATCAGTCACGCAGTTTGTGCGGTCCAGTACAAAATGAAAATGTGAATTAAGAATTTCAAGATATCAATAGCAGAGCATTAAATGAAATGCCGGCTCCTTTTAAGCACAGGGCCTTGTGTGACTACACAGTTTGCACACCCATAAAGCTGGCCCTGAAGTTGAAGGAGACCAGGAGGCCTTGATAGTAGAACTTCATCTTTATTGGAATTGGATTTATTTCTTTGGATAAGAGAGGAAGACGAGGTGGAGGTGGGGGGAGGTAGGGGAAGGAGGAGAGAAAGAGAAAGAGAAAGAGAGAGAGAGGCATCAATTTGAGGCGGTCAAAATCCTTGTTTTAGCTAAACTTTTGAAATTTTGTCCTCCAAACTATCCCCAATAACAAGAGTGATCTGGGGTATGCAACTCCCGACAAGCATATCATTTCTTTATGAGTTCCCATGTCAGAGATAAATGCATGCGTATTTTGCATTCTTCTTAATGTTATATCAGTGTTTATATTAACATGGAAAATGTATTTCATAAGGTGACTTGTTATGAGACAAGTATACAAAAATTGACAGTTGGTGATAGGATCAAGATGTCAGACAGACTGGATACCAGCCTCTGTGTCCCCACCTATGCAAAGTCCCATGAAATAACAGAAATATTTTGAAAAAGAAATAGATGTATAATGTTACTGGAAACCAAAGAAGGGTGCTACCTGTAGACTAGAAATATTAAGGATGATTTCTCAAGGAAGAACTGGATTGATGAATAAATAAGAATTTTAAAAACTATAAGCCAAACATGAGTGGAATGAACTACTCAGGGTAAAAGTAGATCTCCAAGCTCTGGGTGACCAAATCCATGTGGAGGAGAGCCTGGGCCCTCCTCAGTGTTATCAGCTGAGTAATTCAGGACAGCTGGCCAGCCAGGCCTGCCCCTTCCAGCCCTCCACAAACAAGGAACAGTTTTCAGATAGGCATTCTCCCCAGGGGTGAAGCTGTCATCACTGCTCTCTGAAAGGGGGTTCTGACTCCACAAATCTTGTGAGCTGGGGCCAAGAGGCAGGGTAGGACCTCAGGTAACTTGGGCTCCAGAGAGAGATGGAGATCACCCACCATGAGGGGCTTGTTGCCCACAGATCTGCCCTACACAGGCACCTCCCCACAGTCACAGGGAGGGCAAGAGCACTGGAACAAGATAACGAGGATTTCCCGAGCATGTGAAAAAGCACCTTGGTTAGATAGCAGCCCGTTTAGACGTTTCTGAGATCTTCATGTGGTTACTAGGTAATTGATCAATTTGTAAAGGTTGCATGAATGTTTGAAAAGGGTATAAAATCTCTGAGATCAAAACACTCCCTTTATATATCTATTAGTCCATACTTATTAATTGTATTCTTCAATTCTTCTTCAATGCTGTCCAATAGAAATGTAATGTGAGCCACGTACATTATTTTAAATTTTCTACAGCCATGTTAAAAATAAGTGAAAAGAAACATGTGAGAGTAATTGTAATCTTTATTTAGTATATCTAAAATAAGACCTTTTCAACATGTAATCAATATTTTAAAATATTACTGAGATATTTTACATTAGTTTTCATACCAAGTCTTTGAAATTCAATGTCTTTTTACACATACAGCACATCTCAGCTTGGGCCAGCCATGATTTATATCCTCAGTTGCCCAGTGACTGCTGGCTATGCTACGAGGTCTGACATTTAAGCTCGCAAACTCATCCTAGAAAAAGTGCTCCATACCTCATTGCTGAATATCACTATGGTCACCTTTGAAGTACTCTCCTTGGGAAGCTATGCACCAACACCAGTGCCTAGTCCATCCTTCAGAACAATTTTGGAACTCTTTTTCTGAAATGGCCATCACAGCTGTCATAGTAGTACCCTTGATGTCCTGACTGTCATCAAAATGTCTTCCTTTCAATATTTCCTTTATCATCGGATAAAGAAAGAAGTCATTGGGTGCCAGATCAGGTAAGTAGGGAGGGTGTTCCAATACAATTATTTGTTGACTGGTTAAAAACTCCCTCACAGACAGTGCCGTGTGAGCTGGTGCATTGTCATG
This sequence comes from Hipposideros armiger, assembly GCF_001890085.2. Lineage (NCBI taxonomy): Eukaryota > Metazoa > Chordata > Mammalia > Chiroptera > Hipposideridae > Hipposideros > Hipposideros armiger. The sequence goes on along the minus strand of NW_017731682.1, from coordinate 656,206 downwards.
ACGCAAGAGCCATGAATTGTTGGCATAAACTTTAGGTCGTCTAACTTTTTTACGCAGCCTTTTCAGCACTTCCAAATAGTAAACTTGGTTAACTGTTTGTCCAGTTGGTACAAATTCATAATGCATAACACCTCTGATATCAAAAAAGATTAGCAACATTGTTGCAACAAATGAGCAAACTTAATTGTATGTGGCTAGTGGCTACTATAGTGCAGTTGTGAATTCTTGGTTATTGTCTACCTGAGCTATCACTTTTCCTTACACATTTTGAAACTGTACAGAGATACAGGAATGGACAAGAACAAAACCAAGAAACCTTTTCTTGGACCATTACTTTTCTGGGCTTTGAAATCCATTCTATCTAATATTAATATCGGCACACCTGCTACTTGGTGTTATTATTTCCTTCATTTATATATCTTTTCCATTCTTTTGTTTGCAAATTTCTGTGTCTTGTATTTTTATGTATTCCCTTTAAACAACACATAAGTGACTTTTGTTTTGTTTCCCAGTATGAGAGTTGCTATATTTGATGGGGACTTGACCAAATCACAGTAATTGTGAGCATTGGTATATTTGGACTTATTTCATCCATATACTTGTACTTCCTATTTACTGTACTTTCTTGTTTCTTTTTTCCATTCCTTACTTTTGTTGGATTAATCAAGCTTTTAGGTATTGTATTTCCTTTTTTTGCTTTTAGCAGTTTACAATTTACATACTATCCTTTTCTAGTCTTCCAGTATTTACCTTTAATTTTTTTTTCTCAGCAGAAGGTGGACAGTTTTATCTCCAATGATGTGTGACTATCAGCTGATAACTACTTCATCTTCCCCTTTTTTGCTGATGTTACCTTTAATTTTAACTAATTTTAAGTTGCACAGATATTTTCTCCTTGTGAAACACTAAAATGTTACAGATTTGGTGAAATTCCTCTTTGATTATATCCCTAATCTCAGTCCCCTCTCAAGAGATAAATTACTATATTAAGCATAAATGACTTAATATAAGTCATTTAATATAATGACTTAAGATAATGACTATTAAGTTTCAAACATATTCTTCCAACTTTTTCTATGCATTGTTTTATATACATATAAACATGGTATTTATATAAATATATATGATATTGTCTGTGATTCCATTTCTAGAAATTTTTCATAAAGAAATACTTGAATAAGTAGACAAAGATATATGTGAAAAAAATGTTCCATAACCACATTGCAAAATATTTTTTTTAATTGACCACATCTTAAATGTCCATCAACAGGGGACTGGTTAAATAAATTATAGTATATCCACATATTACATCAAAAATGATTAATATGCTTTAAATCCATTGACATAAAAAGATGATTAGAACATAATCTAAAGTGATATAAATCAGGCCACACACACACACACACACACACACACACACACGGCTGAAAGAGTATTCACCAAAACAACATAGTGATTATCTCTGATAGCTAAGGTTTCAGGTGATTTTACTTTCTTCTTTAATATTTTATAATGATAAAATTTTCTATAATGAGATATATAGATGTTATACTTTTTCAAATATTAAAAACCCTGTTCCCAAAATATAAATCTTAAATAACATAGATGCTCCAGAAAATTCACCGTGTTTATCCAAATGCTTCCCTTCCTCCCTGGCAAGTGGCCTTGGACCCTGGAAGAGCCTATGCCCCAGTTATAGAAGCAAGTTCTGGAAAACTTCTTAGAGAAGAAGGGAGAGATTAACAGTGTGTGTTACACATACCAAAACATCCCAGCTGTAAATATTGATGTTATTTTGCATATTATTTATATATTTGCTCAGCTGTCTATACTGATGTTTTCTGTACCCTTAATGTGTTTTTCTGTTTTGCCTTGAATAATGTTCTCCTGGGAAAGAACTAGTTTATAATGCCTTCATGTAGAATGCCAAGAGAGCATGACAAACAATTGGACATCCAAGAAATGCTTTTGACACTGTTAATGAAGATCAATTATTTCAAGCACTAATTAGTGCAACTCACGTTCTTGATGTCATTGGAAGAATGCCTCACAACAATTGAAAAACTCTTATTTCAAGTAACATCTTTTTCATGAGAATTACACCTGAGACTGTGAGGTTCAATTTCACAACCATTTCTTAGCTACCTCCTATTACACCAGGTACTGTTGCAAAAATGAGTACGTTCATAGTTAAATGCAGGTTGAATTCAAGCTAATATTAACTGATTAATATTTAATATCTGGTCATCCCCCAGTCCCCTGGAACAGGAAAAGGTGCTGACTAGAGGCTAGTTAGCTCTATTTTTCACAAGGATGAAGGAACCAAGGGCAGTTTCCACTTTCTAAGATGGTAGAAAAAAAATCTCATGAGTTTCTCCCCATTTTAAAGATGGGGAAACAGGCTGAGTCAGGCAAGCTATGTGATGTGTATATAGAGGAACTGCTTTCTACGTGAGTGTTTCTACCTCCAAGAACATAGCCGTTATTCCTGGGAATGGCTCAGAGTCTATGCGAAGACCGCTTATCAGGGCCACATCAGGATGGCAGCTAAACCAAGCAGGAGTGTCAGGAGCAGAAGAAGAGGTTGCAACCCTCCTAGGTAGTGACTGGAAATTGTTTTGAAATATAGGCTTGCTACTCAGGGATGGAGAAATTCAAATCTTTCATTTCCTGACCTGTGAGGGTTTAGGGTACAACCTGAATGCCATATATCCTCGGGGTGTAAATAATACCAGATCATATTCATCAGTGTCACACACGTGTGTGTGTGTGTGTGTGTGTGTGTGTGTGTGTGTGCAACCATCCACCCAAAAAGTGGTATTTCTGTGCCTCCATTTCTAGGAATTGCTATAAGATACTGTTGCTGGGAAGCAAGGCTATTAGGGCTGGTGTGGAGAGGGTCCCACCAGATCTACCCAGTACCCACAAGTAATACACCTGGGCCCTTGCAGAGCAAAGGAAGGAAGTCTAAGTGTTGTTATTATTCTCTTTACATCTTAAAAATGAGTCTCTGCAACTTCCATCACTCCAGCATGTCATGATGGATCTATCGGATGTAAAGCAGGCAAACGGTGCCAGAATGTGAACTGAAAGCAGAAGCTGCCACCCCCAGCAGGGCTGACATGTGCCACCGGCTGGGTGAGGCACACAGGTCCCCAAATCTGGGACTCACACTCCTCCTTCACTGCAGCTTGATACTTAGGATTTCGCTGGTCCCGCCCATTTTGTTCTCAAATAAGAGATTACTCTCCCCACTTTGCAGATGGCAGGAAATGAAGCCCAGACTTAGCAGCCACACCCAAATGCTTGTGACTCAGCCAGTGCTCCAAGCTCAAGGGGAACCACTAACATGGGAGCTCACACCAACCAGAGTTGTCTTGTGCATTGTCGGTTCAATCTCTGGAGCACCCAACTTGGCAAAGAAACCACCACATTCCTCATGTGAACACAGAATAACAATCAGGATGGAATGGTTCCAACTCATATCTCACTTCCTCGCTCCTCATCTAGTCCACGCCAAACCCCCATTTTGCTCCCCGCAGAGGTTGGATTCCAACCTTCTCCCTCATCTTCTTCAAGTGCGTTCTGTGAAATAAGATGGAACCGATTAGAATCTTGTTAGTGGAACAGGACTTGGTTGGTAGCCAGGAGTCCATTTTTTCATAGAAAGTAAGGACAAAACAAAGACCCAAATCCAGAAGTCTAAGAATTCATATCTTCAAGACCTGTGTTATCTGGCGTGGTAGCCACTAGCCAATTGTGGTTACTGGGGACTTGAAATGTGCTAAGTGCAACTGAATTTTTCAATTTAAATTAGTTTTAATTAATGTAAACTTAAATTTCAAAACTGATCGTTTGATTCCGTTATTGGACAGTATAAGTAGGTATGCAGCTACTTAGGTTTGTAAATCTACTCCTTCAACCATAAATGTTATGAAATATAAATACAGATCAGGTGTTTCAATGAAAATTTAGTATCTGAGCTCAGATGTGCTGTGACTGTAAAATGCACACCCAAGTTGGAAGACTTGGTAGGGAGAAAATGTAAAATGTCTCATTAATAGTTGTTTATATTGAGCCACATTGAAATGATCATATTTTAGATATAGTGTGTTAAATAAAATGTATCCTTAAAATAAATTTCTCCTGTTTCTTTTTTCACATTTTTAAATGTGGTTACTGGGAAATTTTAAATTATATATCATATTTCTGTTGGGTCACTGCTCTAGATGTTTAACGTTACTGGGACTAGTGCTAGAGACAGGGTATCCTGATCCAGAGGTTCTATCTGGATCGATCACTTGCCCGTTCATATTGCTAAAAGGTCCCTCCAGAACATTTTCAACCCTCTCTTTCCTAATTACTGCTTTAGTATTACTAACTTTAGTGAACACGCACTTCCCTCATCCTTCCCCCACCTACAGCAATATCCTCTCTCTAAAGGTCTGCCCCACTCTTCTCTTCTCTACCCATCCTTTGAAAACCCATATTCTACTATGAGGCCTCACAATTAAGGTCATGAACTCATCCTAGAAAAAGTGCTATATACCTCATTGCTAAATATCGCTACGGTCACCTTCAAAGTACTTCCCTTAGGAACCTATGCACCGATGCCTAGTCCACCCTTCAAAGCAATTTTGGAACTCTCTTTCTGGAATGGACATCAGAGCTGTCGTCGTATTACCCTTGATGTCCTGAATGTCATCAAAATGTCTTCCTTTCAATATTTCCTTTATCTTCGAGTAAAGGAAGAAGTCACTGGGGCCAGATCAGGTGAGTAGGGAGGGTGTTCCAATACATTTATTTGTTGACTTGCTAAAAACTCCCTCATAGACAGTGCCGTGTGGGCTGCTGCATTGTCGTGATGCAAGAGCCATGAATTGTTGGCGAAAAGTTCAGGTCATCTAACTTTTTCACGCAGCCTTTTCAGCCCTTCCAAATAGTAAACTTGGTTAACTGTCCATTTGGTACAAATTCATAATAAATAGTCCCTCTGATATCAAAAAAAGGTTAGCAACATTGTTGCAACAAATTTGCGAACTTAATTATCAGATCACATATGAATAACTCTAGCTCCCCATTTCTCAGTCTTTTCCTTCAACGCCACCTTCTCTGACTTTTTTTGACAATCTGTCTCTTGAAGCTGCTTCATTAGGGGTCAAGGTCTGCATTAGAGGCCTGCTTCATTAGAAGTCTCGCAAGAAGGTCCGAGGGAGAAGCCACCATGTTCTGTGCTTGCTCAGGCCCCTCTCCCACCATGCTGCTTGGTCTTCCCTCCCTATGGCGTGTGTGGATGTTCATGCCATCTTCTTTACCACCATCCACTTTTTCTTTTCTTATGTTCTTTTTTTAAAATTTATTTTTAATTATAGTTGACATACAATATTGTATTAGTTTTAGATGCACAACATAGTGATTCAACATTTATATACCTCACAAAGTGGTCACCGCAGAAGTCTAGTAACCATCCCACCTTTTCTTTCTCCCACTTTCCCTTTTCTCAGTGACCTTATATCTCAGGTTGGATTTCTGGGAAACAGACTCTGCATGGAAATGGAGATCTGCATGCAGGAGGTCTATTGGGAGGTGCCTGTAAGAAAGGGAGGAAATAGGATTGGGCAGATGCAGTTTCCACAGAAGCCTCCGCTGATCCCTTGCAAAGCCCTGGAGCTGGGATGGCCCTTTAGGATCCTCCAGAATGGAGGGGGATGTGCCTTTGGATCCCTGTAGGAATCTATTGATCCAAACGCCCCCAAAGAGGGGCAATTCGGTTTATACTCCTCACCACTGAAATAATTCTCTCAAAAGTCCCCAAAGCTCTCCTGTTTTCTTGGCACCCTCCAATTGGCTCCCTGCAGCACAGGCTCACACTGAACAAGCCCTCTTCTCCTGAGTTCTGGTGCCTGCATGTGCTGACCCCCTGGACGGTCTTGTTTCTTTCGTTGGCTCCTTTGCCCTTTTAGACCTGGGTTCTCTCCTCTGTTCAGCCCTCTCTGCCTTGTCTATACTCTCCCTCCAGCTCATCTTCTCTCAGCTTCAAGTGTCTCCAGGTCCTCCTCCGGCTTCCACGCCCACAGCACCACCATGGTCCTCTTCCTTGAGACCCCCCCTCTCCAGCCCTCCTACAACACTCACAGGGAGTTCTGCAGACCCCCTGTGTTGCATCTTCCGTTTTACCCTCCATTACAGGTCTTCCTTTCACAGAGACCATTGCAATCATCTTTTGAGACCCTTGCTTTACATCCCCTCTGCTAATCTTTTCTCAGCAGCCCTGGGTATTTAAAAGGCTGGCCCTACCTCTGTCAGCTCTCTGTCTCCTTGGTGGCTTCCCTGACCTAGCAACCTGGTAAATGGGTAACCTTGCTCAGTGTAGTCAAGTTTCAAAAGAACATGGTTGGATAAGCACAGGCCTTTGTTGCTTTGGGAAATAATGCATCAGGCATGCCCCACTGTTAGAACACAGCCAGTTACAGGCAGCTTTGCCCCAGCTCCCTGCCAGGGCACAGGGAGGTGGCCTCTCTGCCTAATCTTCCCTTTTCTCCGGCCTAGGAAGAGATTTTGATTCTCCCCGAGCCCAGGAAATGTTAGGTTGATGGTCAGCAGGACTCTCAGAGAAAGAGAGCCTGATAGGAGTCTTCCTTGTGTATGGGGGAGGTGGGGGGCGGGGGGGAGAAAGGGCAGAGGAAAGGCTCTTTGTGATCAGACAGGCTTGTCATGAGAGTCCCCAGGAGCCAGCTTCTCCCGGGACCCAGCTCTTTTCCTTTTCCACCATGGGCCGGCCTAGGGTGCAAGGAGACCTCAGAGAGTCCCGGGGTGAGGGGAGGAGGCAATGGGCAGACGGGCATGTTGTGTAAGCCGCCCCACCCCCAGCCTATCCCCACCCCCTCCTAGCAAGGATCCCCGGGCAACTGCACAGCTGCCCCTAACTCGGACTTAATTCTCTCTGTGTGCTGTGAATTGAAGAAAAGCCAACTCCCAAACAAAGACGCGGCTGCACAGGGCTTCTGGGGAGGCCCGCTGGCCGGCTAGGAGAGAGCCAGCCTGGGAACTGGAGGGGGCGGGGCGGGCTGAAGCTCTGGCCGGCAGGAAGTGCCCACGGGCGCCGGGCGGGGAGCAGGGTGCCCGCACCCTGACCCTCTCCGGGTGGGGAGGCCAGGAGTGCGGCGAGGCGTGTGGACAGGGGGCGGCCCTGCGAGTCGCTGCTCCGCCTCTAGGCTCTGCTCCCCCGGCTGCAAACGGAGCCCTGCGGCCCACGGCCGGTAAGTGCAGCGCTGGGCTCGGCAGGGCCCGTGGGGGCGGGGGACCGAGAAAAGGAAGGGGACCCCGAGAGGCCGGCGGGTCGCAGGGAGAAGGTGCCCCCACTGCCCCTGCTTGGTCCTCAGAGCTGGACCGCGCAGGGCTCCGGTGAGCCGGAGCAAGCTGATTTCGGATGAGGAATGGGGGCAGGAATTCTGGGAACACTCAGGACGGATGTGTGTGTGTACACACTGATGTCTATATGGGGTCCCCAGCATTTCTGCTTATAACGATGTTCCTGATTTCTGCCCGAGGGTCTTGGGAAAGAGTACTGGGCCTCTCAGTGCTGTCCAGGGCGCTCAGTGTATGTCGGTCCCTCTTCAAAATGTCATTCTCTTTGTCCACCCTGAATTCTAGTTGCTGGCTCTTAAGCATAAGCCTGAGGTGACAGGTCCAGAGTGATTCTAGCTAAAATTGTACAGTCCTTGGCTCTGTTCCCCATGCAAAACAGGGTTTGCTAAATGCTGGCAGCTGGTGCATCTCATGCCTGCACACAATAGTTCTCAGGGGGTCTGCCTGCCTGTGCAGGGTTGTCCAACAGTCCCATGGGCACAGCTGTGGATTTGGGGGAACATGGTTCTCCAGGCCCTGTCACCTGTTTGCCTGCCAATTCCTACACGTGCAGTTGGCAAGTTTGGTATGGAAAGGAAGAAAGTGTGGAAGGTTCCAGAGTGTATTGTTTTCACCAGTGATAGGTGCGGTGTTCACATGCATGCATCGGCTAGGAAACATGAAAGGGAGGAGGGCTCAGTTGGGTTGGGCAGGAGAGCATCTCGACTTGGGTGTGAGTTGCTGAGTGTACAGGAGTCAGTGCTACAGACGTCTCCAGGACATTGGCACACATTGTGAGGCAGGGGTGTTATGGAAAGGAGAGGCAGCTTCTGGAAAAACTCCTAGGTATGCTCTAGGGCAGATGGTGGAGGTGGAATGGTGGAGAAGAGAATGAGGCCAGAGTGAGTGGCCTGTGTTTAATTTGTGGGCAGCTGCATTATAGTGGGAAGACTGCAGTTGGAGTCTGGAGACCTGTGTTTGAACCAAATTTTAGTGGTTGTCACGATGTCAGTAGCCGTCACTCTGCAAAGGTCACGCTGGGGTTCAGTTGCCTCATGTGCAAAATGGGACTAATAACCACTGTCCTGCCTCCCTTGTGATGTGGCTGGAAGCTCAAGTTAGCTAATGCCTAGAAAGTGCTTGGACTGCGGTAAGGCTCTGAGGCCGCAGGGCGAATGCTGGGCTCACCGGGTGCCAATGGGAAGTGTAGGGAATGCTTGGGGGCTTGGAGCTGTTTGGTTTGTGGGTCCTAGAGGGGGTTATTTGCATGGTGCTGCCTGTGACATTCAGCATAATGGAAGTGTCTGCCTAGAGCACTTTGTTCTCTGGGTGTGTGAGGTGCAGACAGGTCTGTGTGCTGTGTGTAGTTTTTGTGTGAATGCCTTCTGCAGCAGAAGGGGGATGTGGCATGGCTGGCTGTAAGTCTTGGCCCCAGAGAGCCTGATTTCCAGATAGCCTTCCTCCAGGTGATCCAGGAGGCTTTGTACCCACAGTCTTGCTTTTATCCTCATACCAACAATGGAAGTAGCATGGAACCCTCTCCACAGTCAGCAGCCAGGGAGATAAGAGAGGAAGAAGCTTTCCTAACCAAGGTTCGGGCCAGGGATGTTGACTGCAGGGTGCTGTCTTCTGGTTACAGAGCCCCCAGACTATAAGCGGCTGAGGAGGGCTGGGAGGCGTCCAGAGTCATGACAGACAGCCCCAAACGCCAGGAAGTGTTTGCTGGTTTGTCAGCTCCTGGGTATCACCTGTCACCGAGGCTTCTTTGAATGTAGTAGCTGTTTGGTAAACATTGTGAAAGGAAAGAGAGCCGGCCAGGAAGCCTGGAAACCCAGGGTGAAGTCCCAACTTGGCCTCCTACCCGCTGTGTAACCTGGGGGAAGGTCACGTCACCTCTTTGTGCCTGCTTCCTCACTGATCAAAATCAAGTCATCTTTCCAATTGTACTTCTGCTCTCAGCTCATGTTTCGCTTCCTCAGAGAGGCCTTTCCTGATCCCCAGGCTAAAGTAGCCACCTCCTGGCCACAACTGCCTCCCTGATCTAATTCCTGCAGAGCGCTTACTACTGTCTCAATGAACTTCCAAGCTTTGGGAGAGTGGGGCCTCCCCCCTCTTCCTGTTACCTGCTGGCTCCCCAGCACTGGAACACAGTAGGTGCTTGAGAAAGGTTGTGTTGATGAGTGAGTGAATGACTTAATACAGGGGAATGGCTGCATGTTTTTCAAGTTGTGCTTCTAGGAGCCTCTGGGGGAGGAGCGCGTTCCATAGGCTGGGCCTTGGGTCCCTCACACCAACAGCTCAGGATCAGTCTGAGGTCAGTCTCAGGTTGGCTTCCAGGTAGGATTTCCTTTGAAGAAAACACCCTCCTGTTAAAATAAAACTAGAAACCCATTGTATCAGAAGACTTTAGGGGCCTCTTCAACTGCAAGTTGAAGTAGTAGCACTCCAACTGGAAGTCATGCACACCTGCCCTCAAGTTGGACCAAAGGCAGGGAGTTAGACCCTGGAAGTGGTTTTCCCACAGATCACTCCTGCTTGGCCAGGGGCTTCATCATAGGGGTGTTTTTCCGCAACTGCTTTAATTTCCTGGGTTTTTGATCAAGGTTAATATGAAAATTATTTTGCACACAATACAGCCATGAGGGATACTGACAGATCTCCACTGTCAGTATGGAACTCTGACGCCCACGTGAAACGAGCACTGGACAGGGAAGACACACTGAATACCCGCAGGCTGGCTAAGCCACACGCTGGTAGATGAAAGCTGCCTGTTCAGGGTGACTGTGTCTGTCATTGCCTTCCCTTGGGTGTGGTCCCAGGCTAAGTGCCCAGACGTGCCTCCTGCCCAGGAGACGTCCACTCAGTATCGTTTTTCTTGAGTAGTTGGCAGTGGAGAGGAACGCTTCTGTCTGCGTGATTCCTGGGCCTAGAGGACAGCACCATGATGGCTCACCCTGACCCACATTTCAAGCAGCCACGTCAGCTCCACGGAAAACACTCTCGTGTTGTCTCGTCCTATAAATACGTGTGCAGATAGCAGAGAGACTCCTGTGTCCAGCACTGTGCCCAGGTTTGGGGAACAGAATATGTGTTTACTGCCACCTTTACTAAACCCCATGGCAGCTAGTCTAGCCCATGTATACTACAATAGAGCTATATAATACATAAAATTATACGTTAGTTAGATATAAAGTTCTATATTAATAGTATACCCACGGATGGAGAACAAGTTTGGCTGTGCGTTGGGTTGTTTAGGTGGTTAGTTGAGGAGGGGGGCTGTGGAGGGCAGTGGAGAGCAGAGGCGTGAGTACAGATCGGAACCCTAGTTAATGCCTTTGGACCGCTGACTGCCGTCTGTCTGCCCTGCTCTGGCTGGCTCTTGTGGGTTCTGGGGCCCATAAGGTATGCACTTACAAGACAGCACAGTGCAGAGCAGACAGAATTTGGTGAGGGGATCAGTATACACGGATCCACCCCCTGCCTGCTCGGAGCCTTGACTGTTCAGGCCTGAGAAATACATAAAGACCCATTCCCTGATCTCCAAGCATCTAGTTGTTGGGGAGATTAAAGTCACTCCCAGGAAGAGATGGAAAAACAGTGCAAACTGTGTGGCGCTCACCCCAGCCACAGCTGGAGTTCAGAGAAGGCAAGTGACATGAGTGCTGGCTGTGGGCAGAGAGCCCAGCTCTGGGTCAGACAGTCCAGCCTGGAATCCCGGCACCGCGGCTGCCTCCCCGTGTGGCCTTGAGTGTGTTACATGACCTCACTAAGTTTCAGTTTCCTCATCCTATACACCGAGGAAATGATCTGTCACTCCCAGCCTGGTAAGCCTGGAAAGCTCAACTCAGTAGAAGGGCATGGAGCACCCAAGTGTCCAATGACAGCAGTGAACGGCTTGGAAAAGGCTCATGGTGAGAAGGGGCCTGGCGGAGGGTGCCCGCTGTTCGCTGTGTCTAAACACACATCCCCTGTCAGTGTCGGGGTAGGTATGTGGCTTCCTGCTGGTACCGCCCCAGGGCAGCGGAGCACTCCTTTCCCCTCTGGGTGCCTTTCCAGCCACAGCTGTGGGGACGGACACAGCCGTATGAGAACAGCTTCTCTCCGGTTTACGCTGCGCCTTCTTAAAGGCTGAAGGAGCTTTACTGTAAAATACCAAGAATTCAAGAATTGAGGATGTTTCAAAGGTTCAGGAAGTGTTAAGGGAAATTGCTTGGACGGGTCCCTGGTCGTTTTTGAAGTAGTTCCCTGACTGTCTTTGATGGCAGAGAGGATGACCCACAGTGGTTCTCACTCTTGTCCCAACTTACGGATTCTTTTTTTTTTTTCAACACGGATCTCATGTTTTGAAAGCTTTTTGTCAGCCATACTTTACTATCAATGAAAATTTGTTCCCCCATCTGAAAAAATTAATCAAAGACCATCCAACTGATAGTGACTTCACTGTCCAGTGTCCACTTTCTGCTTTGCATCATCACAGTTTTCAATGGAATTCTGTGCTCACGGGCATCATGAACACTAGGTCAAATGAGGCAGCATGGAACGGGGACACACACACTGCGTACCTCTCCTTCGCTCGCATCCATGCCACCAAGATACATACCATCAGCAGGGCATTGAGTCAGCAGGGCGTTGCTCGGCGTGGGGCCTGTGCAACTGCACAGGCTGTCGCCCCACAGAGCCAGCAAGGCTTCCCCCCAGCCTCCCGTTTTAGTCACATTTTTGGATGGTGGCCCAGTTAGGGCAGAACAAGTCCTTTAGACGCGTGCCCTCAAGTGCCCTCAGATTCCATTTAGCCACATGTCCTTGGAAGACAGTGGAGGCTTCCATTTCCTCATCCAGGCCTCCACCCTTCTGCTTTAAATCATTTACACTTTTAAAAGTCAGCTTAGGTCATTTACTAACAGGTTCTAGTGTGTTGAAAAGGCTCAGAAGAAAAGAACAGAGGACGGGGCAGAGGTGGGTGTTGTCCATTTTGTCTGCAGTTTGAAACAGATTGAAAAGCAAAAAAGCTTCCAGGAGTTCTTAGTCCTGTTCAAGGACACTGGCCAGCTGCCCTGGGTATGAATCTTTCTATACTGGAGCCCAGCAGATAGGTGGGATGGGGAAGGAGTGCTTTGTGGGCTGGAGAGAAGACGAGAAGACGGGCTGGGGCAGGAGTCGGCACGCTGCGGCGCGCGAGCCACATGCGGCTCTTTGGGTACGTACATGTGGCTCTGAAGTAAAATTGAAAATGAAAATGAAACTATCATAGTTTCATTTATAAAAATTTTAAGGGATATTATTCACTTACTGGTGATTTCATTTGTTTTATGGCTCTCGAATAATTTTTAAATTGTTGTGAGGGACAGGATTAGCTCTTCCGTCTCAAAAGTTTGCCGACCCCTGGGCTAGGGGAAGGGACTGCATGAAAGTGCCATGTGACTCCATATTTTGGGGTGTTTTTTGCACACACAGAGGCTTAGGGAAGGCAGGCACCCCAGAAGAGATCAATTCTCCCTATGAGGAGAGAAGGTGAGAGGCGAAGTTAGGACTAGAAGCACTGGGAGAGAATACAATACTCAGAAGGCAATTAACACCTTTTGAAAGCACTGGGCAGATAGCTAAGGCTTTTAACTCCTAAAGTTCTAAGCAAATACTAGGAAACAAGTGTAGTAAGTCCTCGTTGATAGGTCCCGAGACTTTAGGAGAAAGGACTCCTAACAAAATCCATTTTGCCGTAGGCTAATTGTTGTAAACAAGTGTTAAGTTCCTATGGCATCTCCACTTTATAACCAACATTGAATGAAACTACGACATTATTTGAGGACCTGCTGTACTAGTGCCGTGAAGTAGAAAAGGAGGGTGGAAAAAAGCACCCCCACACACATCTTTTTTTAATGTTTAAAGGAAAGTGTTAGGAGAAGCAGTTAGAAATAACAGAGCAGCTACATTTACTTTGTACCTTTAATTCCTCTAAATTAATCTACATGCTACCTTGGTTTTAATTTATTGTATAAATAATGCTAATTGTGAATAGCTATTTTCATCGTTAAATTTGAAAGTTCATCACTTGCTTTTCTCCAGCAGTTCATGAACTGTTTTTGTATGACTCGCAAGCTGAGATTTCATATTTAAAAGGTTGAAACAAACAAGCAAAACCCCAACAGAATATGCAGCAGAGACCATGTGGGCTGCAAGCCTGAAATATTTGCTCACTGGTTCTTTACGGAAACAGCTTGCTGAGCCCTAATCCATCCAGCATCGGCCTGTGATTATCCGTTATGGACAGCTCAGAGGCCCCAAGGCATTGAAATCGGGCACAGTGGCTAGAGGGAAGCTCATCCTCTGAACCAGGATCTCTCCTGTGCTGCCTTCTGAGAGCCCATTTAATTCACCTGGGTACAGCCTGGGAAATGGGACTTTTAATTCTTCAGGGGGTTCCAGTGCAGCTAAGGGTGCAAAGCTCTGACCTAACACAGTAGTTGTCAAAGTGAGGTCCGGAAGATTCAACAGCCCCCAGCTGGTTAGAAATGCAAAATCTCAGAACTCTGGGGTGGGCCCAGCATCTGTGTTTTAATAAACACTCCAGGGGATTCTGATGCCTCTCAAGTGTGAGAACACTACTCTGCATCTTGGCCTTTCAACCTGCACTTCACAGATGGGCTGGGTGGAGAGGGCAGGAGGAAAGGGGAATGCTGGCAGGGGGAGCAGCAAGATCTGAAATCTTAATTGTTGTTTTCCACTCACCTGAGGCCCAGGGAGGTGCAGTGAGCTGCAAGAATCAGAACTTGGGGCTAGAATAAAACCACCAACAAGAACAATAATGAACTCTTCCCTAATAAAAGTTATCATTAATAATAATTTGAGCTTTGGGCTCTACTTTTCACTACTACATATATGTTTGTCTTCAGTATATTAACTTACAGAAGGTACCCATTTGGTAAACACGGGGGTTTAAGTACAACTTCTGAACTAGCTTGAAATAATTTAAATAAACATGATACATGCCTGGGAAGTAGGAAAGCTGTGTTGCTGACCTTTCACCTCATAACTTATGGGTGAATTCTGTTCTCCCAACCACTCCTCCCCCCCACACACACACACCCCTAACGACAGGCTCCCACAGGGTACTTTGCCCCATTGCCTGCTCTCCAGCAACAAAGCATGTGGGGCATTTATGAGAATGTAATAGGATTTACTATCTATTGACAGCCTACTATGCGCCAGACATTTTGTGAACTTTTTAAGAGATATTATCTCCTATAATCACCACAGCCCTATAAAAACTCAGTGCTATTATCCCCATTTTACAGTTGTGAATGTTGAGGCACAGAGAGGTTAAAGACCTTCCCCAAATCCCACAGCTAACAAATGACAGAGCTGAAATTCAAGGGAGGTTTGGCCTCAAAACTGGTGGGAATGGGGCCGGCCGAGTGGCGCGATGGTTAAGAACTGGCTTGGGACGCCAGAGGGCCCTGGTTCGGATCCCGCATGTGAGGGCTTGTGATGCTGCCCTCTGCAGCTAGGATGCTGAACAACAGCTCAACCTGGAGCTGGGCTGCACTGAGTCGCCGGCGACAGCGTGGGCTGCAGCCCCTGTGGCAGTGGGTTGCCATGGGCTACTGTATGTAGCCAGCAGCCAGCGTGAGCGGCCAGCAGCCGCAGTGAGCGGCCGTCC
>NW_017731682.1:603839-641097 GCF_001890085.2 Hipposideros armiger | reverse complement strand
ATCCTCCCAATTCCCCCAATTAAAAAAATCTTAAAATAACAAACAAACAGAAAAACTGGTGGGAATGAAGGTGGGGAAGCTTGCCTATGATCATGCACGACGTGACATTTCAATAAATCTAAGTTGGTTAAGCTTGTGAACATGTAAAGCAGTTATTCCCAGCTTTCCCAAGTCTTGCCCAGTGTCCTGTGCGTCCTTAGCAGGGCGTGAGCCACACCATCCAAAGGTTGGAATGCTGTGTGCCACCTTAGAAATAATTCAAGGACTAGAGAGGCACACAGGGCAACCAGAGATAAAGATTCTATCCAAGTTGTCAAGAATACAGCTGCTATCCACAGAGCTGGCTGGGTCTTTAACTTCTTCCTTTCTCATTTTGGAAGTTAGCAGGCAAAGTGGTGTATAAATATATTACATATATTACATAATATGTAGTATAAATATTATATATTATCATCAATAATAACGATGCATCCTTTTAGAGCTCTTCATGTCTCCAAAGCACCGTAGGCTCTTTATTTAGCTCCTGATGTCCTAGCATTGTTGGCCTTGGTGACAACCAGAGGTGTTGGGAGCTGAGAGATCATGCCCATCGGCAGCACTCTGAGTCTGCAGCCCCCGCAAACCTGGAGCCCTGGGCTGAAAACCAGATATAAGGGTTTGAGTTGCAGCTCTTCTCAGCCTTACTCAGTGAGAATAGAGAAATGGCGTCCACCCTCTGGGTCTCTCTGGCCAACATATGGGAGTGGACTGATTTCTAAAGTTTTTTCTCCATCTGCAAGTTGTGGCTTCCCAAACCTTGGGAACAATGAGTGGTGATGATCATGCTGATGATATAATTAGTACATGGTTAGGGAGCCAATGTGGGCACATCTAGGATGCTCTGATGCCAAGTCCGTTTCTATAACATCCTCCCTCTATAACTCATGGAACCGAAGTATTCATGTTGAGAAAGAATTAAGGTAACAGAGCAGGGTTATTGGTTAGTTGCCATGTGAGTGCATTATTTCCTTGCCCAGAAAGGTCAAGTACCTTTCAAAAGACAAGTATCTGTGTGCTTGGCTCTCCTGTAGGGAGAAAATTCTAATACTTTCCAAGGAGGTTCTAAGTCGCTAGAAAATATGTTTTCACAGACCTGAGGTGAGGAAACATGGTTTATTTATCAGGGAGCTTAGCAGCTTCCAAACCCTCTTCAGTAAATTACATCACCTCCTGGACTTAAGACCTAACAGATTTACATCCAAGTCCCACAGTGAAAATTGGAATTTAAATTTGGATGCATGCGTGTTCTTTCCCTCATCCGTATATGCATGTGCACAGGTCTGTAGTCTGTGCGCTGTGGTAGAAAGCAAGCTAAACTGAGGGTCTGCATACCCGGATACCTGGCTTTTAGCCCCCCATTCTGCCTCTCCTGGCATCCCTGGGCCCACGGGGTCTCTGAACCTGTGCCTATGACATGAATTGATAGTCTGGGCCTCATCTGTAACTACCCAAAAGGAACCTTACCTATTTCTTAAAGGGAAGTTATAAACCTCTTCAGGTATCTGCTAAAACCTATGGCACCCTGGTACATATAGGGTAACATTTTTCAGGGGCCCCCAAATTGTAAGTCCTTGGAAGGAATGGTCTTTTAGGCTTACTGCTAAGCCATGGTGTCCTGCTCCAGAGACAAGACAGGCACTATTTTGAAAGCAAATGAGAAATTGTACAAATCCTCCTCTCTGGGAGAGGAGATGAGTTTTTGTGTCATTCAGGCTTTTCTTTTTTTTTTTTTTTTCATTTCCTGCTGCCTGGGAGGAATGTCTGCACCTTTTTGATTCCAAGTGAGCAGGCTGTGAAAGCACTTAAGCACGAAGTAATATGCACCATAATGAAGGTGTCTGTGGGGGCGCCCTCCTCCCACCCAAGCACCTCTCCTCCAGCCTGGCCGGTCCCTGCCATCATCCCCAGGAAGCGCGGTCACTTTCTGGGGCTCCTTGCCCTCTTATTGTATATTAGATGACCCACCCCAAGTCAAACAGCCAGTACGGGTGACACTTTTCCCTTCATGTATGTGACCGCCCAAACCAAAATGAGAAGACCAGACTCACATTCATGCGTTGTGTTGGAGTGATGTCGTCGATGTGTTTATCTCCCCAGCTGAGGGCTCTTTGAAGTTGGGGACTGTTTCATTCTTTCCTTTATTTTTTGTTCATCCTTTTTGTTTTACATCTCCAACACCTAGCACATCATATGCCACATAGTGATGCCTCAAATGTTCAATGAATTAGTGGATTAATTAATTAGTTAATCTAAGAGGGGAAAACAGATACATGAACAACCAACCAGGCCAGTGCCTCAATAAATGAGGGGTGGACCTATGGATGGGCGGTAGCAGTGAGAAAAGCAGAATGAGTGGATTCATAAGATGCCTATTGAGAGCTACAGGAGGGGACACCTTGATAAAGTATTCAGTATTGTGAGAAATGGTGACATTGAGAAAGAGTTGAACATAATCCTGAAGGTTGTGCAGTAGACAGGTGGATGGATGGAGTCACCATACATAGTTGTTACAATATTACTGACTATATTCCCTATGCAGTACTTTACATCCCCATGACCATCTTGTAACTACCAGTTTTGCAATTACCAATTTGTACTTCTTAATACGTTCCCCTTTGTCACTCATCCTCCCCCCCACCAACTCTCCTCCCATCTGGCAACCATCAAAATGTTCACTGTAAGGGCCGGCCGAGTAGCTCAGTTGGTTAAGAGCTCTCTCAAGAGTGCAAGCTCTGAGCAAGAGGGTCGCCAGTTCAGTTCCCACACGGGCCTGAGCTGAGCTGCTGCTAAGCTGCCAACAGGTGGCAAGAAGGCTCAGCTAAAAAAAAAAAAATGTTCACTGTATCTATGCGTTTGTTTCTTCATTTATTTTGTTTTTCTAGATTCCACATATAAGTGAAATCATATGGTATTTGTCTTTCTCTGTCTGACTTACTTCACTTAGCATAATATCCTCTAGATCCATCCATGTTGATGCAGATGGCAAGATTTCATTTTTTATTTTTTTTTTTAGATTTTTATTGGGGAATTGGGGGGATGGGAACAGTCCTGGGGAATTGGGGGAAGGGGAACAGACAAGTTGCTGTCATTTTGTTCTTTAGTCTAGTTGTGGAGGACGTTGCTTCACTGGCCCAAGTTGGCACCATCATTGCGCTCTTCCCAGGTGAGGCAGATCAGTCGCCGGCTTCTGGACGGCCGCTCACTGCGGCTGCTGGCCGCTCACGCTGGCTGCTGGCTACACACGGTAGACCATGGCAACCCACTGCAGCAGGGGCTGCAGCCTACGCCGTTGCCAGCAACTCAGGGCAGCCCAGCTCCAGGTTGAGCTGTTGTTCACCATCTTAGCTGCACAGGGCAGTGTCACTGGCCCTCATATGTGGGATCCGAACCAGGGCCCTCTGGCGTCCCAAGCCAGTTCTTAACCATCGCGCCACTCGGCCGGCCCGATTTCATTCTTTTTTATGGCTGAGTGATATTTCATTGTACCACTTCTTCTTTATCCATTCATCTATTGATGGACACTTAGGTTGCTTCCCTATCT
This sequence comes from Hipposideros armiger, assembly GCF_001890085.2. Lineage (NCBI taxonomy): Eukaryota > Metazoa > Chordata > Mammalia > Chiroptera > Hipposideridae > Hipposideros > Hipposideros armiger. The sequence continues at coordinate 637,517 of NW_017731682.1, read as the reverse complement.
TAGCTATTGTAAATACTGCTGCAGTGTACATATGGATACGTATGTCTTTTCAAGTTGGTGTTTTGGATTTCTTTGGATAAATACCCAGAAGTGGAATTACTGGATCCTTCTTTGTCTCTTGTTGTAGCTTTTTTTTTTTTTTTTAGTCTTTTTTGTCTGGTATAAGTGTTGCTACCCAAGCTTTTTTTTTTTTTTTCCATGAAATATCTTTTTCCGTCTTTTAACTTTCAATCTGTGTGTCTTTCCATCTGAAGTGAGTCTCTTGTAGGCAGTACATATAAGGGTTGTGTTTTCTTATCCATTCAGCCACCCTATATATATTAAATGCTCAAATTAATATATTGGAGCATTTAATGTATTTACATGTAAAGTAACTATTAATAGATATGTAGTCATTGCCATTTTATTATTCAAATTTTTTATCTTTTTGTTTCATCTTAAAGAAGTCCCTCTGAGATTCCTTGTAATACTGGTTTGGTGGTGATGAACCCCTATAGCTTTCTCTTGTCTGGACAACTCTTTATCTGTCCTTCAATGCTAAATGATAGCTTTTCTGGGTGGGGTAATCTTGGTTAGGTCCTTGCTTTTTTCATCACTTTGAATATTTTCTATCAATCTCTTCTGGTCTACAAAGTTTCTGTTGAGAAATCAGCTGACAGTCTTATCGGAACACCCTTAGGTAGCTGACTGCCTTTCCCTTGCTGCTTTTAAGATTCTTTCTTTGTCTTTAACTTTTGTCATTTTAACTATGATGTGTCTTGGTGTCGGCCTCATTGGGTTCATCTTGTTTGGAAATCTCTGAGCTTCCTGGATTTCTATGTCTATTTCCTTTGCCAGGTTAGGAAAGTTTTCTGTCATTATTTCTTTAAATAGGTTTTGAATTCCTTGCACTCTCTCTCCTTCTCGTACCCTTATGATGTGACTGTTGGTACACTTGATGTTGACCCAGAGGCTCCTTAAACTATCCTCATTTTTTTGGATTCTTTTTTGCTGTTCTGTTTGGGTGTTTTCTGTTACTTTAGCTTCTAAATCAGTGATTCAGTCCTCTGCTTCATTTTATCTGTTGAGATTCCATCTAATGTATTCTGTACTTCAGTTATTATATTTTTCATTTGTGACTGGTTCTTTTTTATGTTTCCTTTCTCTTTGCTGAAGTTCTCACTGAGATCATTGAGCATCCTTATAACCAGTGTTTTGAACTCTGCATCTGGTGGATTGTTTGTCTCCATTTTGTTTAGTTCTTTTTTATAGAGCTTTGTTCTGTTCTTTTCTATTGGACATGTTTCTTTGTCTCCCCATTCTGGCTGCCTCCCTGTGTTTGTTTCTATGTATTAGTTAGAGCTGCTATGTCTCCCAGTCTTGGTAGAGTGACCATATATAGTAGGTGTCCTGTGGGGTTCAGTGGTGCAATCTCCCTGGTCACCAGAGCCAGGTGCTCCAGGTGTGTCACTATTGTAGGTTGTGTGTGCCCTTCTGTTGTAGTTGAGCTTTGATCACTGATTGCACATCAATGGAAGGGATTGATCCTCAGACTGATTGGTTGTGAGGACTGGCCATGACCACAGTGGAGGAGGTGTTGTGCAGGGGCTGAGGTAGAGAATGACCTGTATCCCTTGAATCTGGCATTTGTTTATTCAGCCAGCTACTTTCAGACCCAGCATGCACACACACTCCACCTCTCACAGCTCTGCAGCCTGTGATTCTGGGTGTCTGCAGGAGGTGGGAGAGAAAGGCACTTATGTTTCTCAGCACTGAGATCCCACTGGGGTGGGCTTTGGGGCTCCTGGCTTTCCCAGCCTCTGCTGGGAACCATCTTTAAGTACTGGAGCAAGAAAAAGAGGATGTGGGGCTCAGAGAAGGGGCAGACACATGTTCATTGTCAATACCTGTCAAAGCTGCCCCTCCTGTGTGATTCCTCCAGAGGTCTGACTCCTCTAGGAAGCCCCTGACTGTGCCCCAGGCATTTTCCACCAGTGCAACTGTCCTGATCTCATTTGTGCCTCGTTTGGATTATTTCCAAAAGGATTTTCTGCTTTGATGTACCATGGATATAGGTCTATGTTTTTCATCTGAGGCTGGAATTGAAAGACGAGGGGAAAGAAAGGACGATGTGGAGAGGACAGAAAAAGCTCCGGGGAGAAAAAGGTAACAGGAGCTTCCTGGGCTGACTTGTGCAAGACTTCCTGGGAGGCCCTGTGGGGGAATTGCTGACGCCTGTGCTAAACCATCCACACAGAACTGTTCACAAAGTTCAGGGCACAGAAGCTATGAGCTTTGCTTCTCTCCTTTTCATCATCTTTGACTTAGTTGTCCTGGGAACTGTATGAGAAATATTTGCGTAACTCTTAAAGAGTGCAGGTGCTTTTTCACATGGCTCTTTAGTGCATATGTTCATCCGTTCATTCATTCACTCAGCATCTACTGACACCCATGCATCAGATGCTATGATAGATGTTCAGGATATAGAACTGAGCTCAGATTTTAGCAAATTATGTAATTAAGGCAAATGCCTTAGGCTTAATTAATGGGAGTTGATGGCACTCCATGTAAAAACATGAAGTGGGTGTGTATAACCTATAGCCTGTGGAGGGGTTGCAGCAGAAAGATTCAGAGGCTTGAGGAACATTGAACATTGTTGACAAGCAATATAACATAGTTGTGAAGAGCCAGGAGAACATCCAAACTAGGATATTTTTAAGTGAAAAGGGGCACTATAATAATCATGCCAAGACAACAGATGTAAACTGGAACTGCCCTGGAGAAACTGGTATTGTGGGCAAACTGGAACACATGGTCCTCTGCAGAGTCAGGGGGACTTTGAAGCCAGACTGCCTGATGCAGAAGTGGTCAGCAATTACTTTGCCATGGCTAACTCCTGGAATGGAGTCACATCTTTACCCAACCCAGCAAGGAAGATAGATTCATTATAGTTTTATTGAGGCTCAAAGTGACAGAGCAAGTTAGAAACAGAAGTGGAACTAGAGCCCAGGTTTCATGGTACAAGTCCAGTCCTCCTTAAGTCAGCACAGAGGGGGAATGGATAGGGGTGACATTCATCACCTCTGGGATTAATGACCTCATTAGCCCTGCTTTGATGGCAGAGGCCCTGAAATGCAGCTTCATGGAGTCCCACCCAACCACCCACCCAGGGGTTCCTAGGCTGCATCCCTGCCTTTGAGCACCCACTCCCACCCCACTGCTCCTTTTGCAGCACCTTACTGTGTTGAGGACTGAGATGAGGTGCTTAATGTTCACTATAACCCTTGCCTTCTCCCCTTCTTATCTTTTTTTTCAGTAGGAATATATGTTTTAATAACATGATTAACAAAAAGAATACACATTATTTTCAATGTACATGGGTTCACTGAAATAATTATTTTCTGGGCTATAAAGCAAATCTCAACAAATTTCAAAGGACTGAAATCATACAGAGTATATTGTCCAGCCACAGTAGAATCAAGCCAGAAATCAACAAGAAAAAGACAACTAAAATATTCCCAAAATGTTTGAAAATAAAGCGATACACATTTTATCTTAGATTAAGAAATAAATTGCAATAAGAATTAGAAAATACATTGAAATGAATACTGAAAATATAAGAGATCATAATGTTCAGAAAGCAGCCAAAGCAGTACTCAGAGGGAAATACATAGCCTTAAATGGATATATTCTTTAGAAGAGATCATTAAGCTGTATACTGAAGATGTCTGTACTTTACTGCAATGTTATTAAACTTTAATTTTAAAAGGTTAGAAAAACAGGAAATTATCTGTTTTAATTCACACCCAAATACAAATGAGTGATAATATTCAGCTACATCTACCTTTCAAGAAAGAGTTATCTAACTAAAGTGATTTTTGTCACACTTTCAAGCAAGATGCCATTACAAACTAGAAAATTTCGGGTGGTCAACACAGGAGAGTTTAGAAGCCTTTCAAATGAACCATGGACCAAGACATCCAGCAGGAGGTTATACCAAAATTGCAATTTAGGGACATTTTGGGTGAATCAGAGCTTAGAAAGTAAGATGCTGATGAATGAAAAGAAAGAGAAGACTAAGAAAAATAATGTCTGAATATACTTTCATAGGTTCAGACCTAAACATGGTAAGTAGAAACCTAGGGGGCTCTTTACTGGTTTCAACTGTACTGTTTCTAGAATAACCCTTGGAAAAGATCCCCTTCAACTGTCAGTTGCTTTCCAATGTATAATGCAAATTTATTACTTTGTAATTCTATAGAGAATATAATTCTGTACAATTTTTACCTAGCCTCATCCCACCACTGGTTATATGATAGGCTCTCATGATTTTGAAGCTTATCTTAATCTTAACCTTAGTTACATATTATTAATATTTGTACCTCCCTCCTTCTTTTAAAATGACTTTCCTATTTGAACCAATCTACTTTGTTAAGGAAAGGTCTTGGCTTTCTGCAGGTGGATTCTTCATGGCCACCTGCGGACAGGGTCTCCTGTGGTGGACATCTGGGTAGAGTCCACTAGCAGGAGGTAGACTGTGTCTCCAACTATCAGATACGTGGCCTCTGGCTTATGTATTCTATAGGGTTACCCACCTATTGTCCTTCATTTGAAAAGCACTTAGGGAGCTGGTTGTAATAACCCCTCCACCCTTGTATAACACTAAGGATGTAAAATTACAGTGCAAACAGTTCTTGCAAATTCCCCATCCCTCACAAGCCTCTCTGCAAGAGAGACAAAGCTGGACCTCCATCAGCTCCATTATACAGAGCAGGAAGCTGAGGCCCGAGAGGTCATGTGACTTTCCCAGGGTCACACCAGTGTAGGGGTCAGCTGGTGTTCACACCCAGATCCTCTAACCTGCTGACTAGTACTGTTCTGTTTGTTCACTGATTCTTGTTAAAAGTACTGGGAGAGTCCTCATTTCATGGGTCAGACTGCAATTTAAAAACAGGACTGAGGAAAAACATAGCAAAGGGTGATATCCATCTACAGGCAGAACCTTCCAAGACTCTGTGCATGTATAGATACAGAGAATAAGGAGAAAGCCAAGCCACCTGCTGAAGGTTATGAATGGAGCCCTGACTAATCCATATAATGCATGTAATACAGAGGTATTTAGGAAAACATATCTCAGGGCATAAAGAGTAGGAATTCTTAGTGCTGGGATTGTAAATTCTGCCTGTAGCACCATCCACATGATGCTATAGTTAGCAATCTAACCCTATATTAGATTTGCCAAAAGAGTTGCCTGCATTCGTGTACCCACACACAACAAATGCACTGACATAAAAGAAGCTGGTGGTCACCCAGAGGCCACAGGCCAGCCTGTGTCTCCCTACAGCACCAGCAGCTGCCAGATCCCTGGCCTCAAAGTCAAGGAGATGGAGGACCAGGGGAAAAGTGTGCTCCCCCCAGAGGGTTCCCCCAGCAGTTTGGTATGTTGGTGGTGACAGCTACCATGGTCCTCCCAACCCAGGATCCTGCCAGGATCAGAGCGCACTGGCCCTGCTGCCTCCTGCAGCACCCTGGGGTCCCTGGCCAGGGAAGTTTCCCTCATTCTTAGCTTCAACCAAGGGCCACAATGCTGAAGGAAGTTACAAGAAGCCCAAACTAGAACTGCCCAGAGAAGACTAAAACATCTGCACCCACTCTGCACATCTCTCTCCACTTTCTAGTTTTGTGCCTCAATTTCGTCTTCTGTAAAAGGGGTAATAATCCGATCATGGGATTATGTTAAACATTAAATTAATTAATGCACATAGTGCAGTGCCTACTTACATTTAGTAAGTCATCATTATTGATTGTTGCTGGTGTTATATCAGCCAATCAAAATCTTGTTGGGTGCTGTGGAGACAAGAGACCAGGTCCCTGACCTGCCACTAATCGGCAGTGTAACTCTGGCCACAGGGGGACTCCTCTCACCCCCCAGCCTCGGCTCCCTCAGTTCTCCACAGGGCCAAGCTGGGGATCCTTTGACTCCTTCCAGCTGTGCTATTCAGAGGGTCTGAGGAAGCCCCACTTTTCTGACTGCTTAGAGGGGCTGTCCACCCACCAGGCAAGTGGAAATTAAATAAGAGGGAGATGAATACAAAGAAGGACAAGAAAGTCTGTCTGGGAGAAGGAACCACACATGTGGAACAGCTGCTAGGTTTCATTAGGAGCCTAAATTAAGTCATTAATTAAGTCACTTAGACTGTTGTTTCCTTGCCAGCTGTTTGTGACCATGATGCAGCAGGGCTCCCGTCGGCCAAGAACCCAGAGGTGGAAACTGGCACTTCTTTAACTGAAGGGGTGGAGCTAGGGTGGGTCTGGTTTTGACTTTAGTTTAGAATCACCAAGCTCCCCAGGAGCCCACCCCACCCCACCCCGGGTATGGGGTGCTCTCGCCTTAGGGAGCGAAGTGTCAGGGGACCCCCAACCTGAGCTCTTGCTATGGGAGCAGATAGAGAATAAGAGGCTGGTGAGGTCCCGAGAATCAAGCATGTGGGAAAGGGGGAAAGGTCACGACTATGTGGGGCCAACCTGATTTGTCAGCCTGTCTGCAGCCCAGGCCCCTGAGCCCAGCCATACCTCCCTCCTTTTCTGCCTGTCTTCAGGAACCAAGTTAAATGCCCCTCTTTCCCCCTCACCCCCCTCATCCCAATCTGGCAGAATTAATGCTACTTCCTCTGCTGCCATCAGGGTTTGGAGGGTATTTATATGCCTGTGCCTCACCCCCATGGTTGCTGTGAGCTCCTTAAGGACAAACTCCAGTGTTCTAAGTACAGCTAGCACAAAGTGGGGACTCAATGCATGTTTGTTGAATGAGTGAAGGATGCGGGTGGCCCAGGGCCAACAGTGCCTTGTATTTATGTGCAGTGTGTATAGTCAGTTCCCAAGCACTCCTTGCCTGCCCCCTGCCACCCATCACCATGAAAAGACCAGCTCTGCCCGCACCCACCTCCTGGTGTGGTCCACTCTGCTCCCAGACACTCCCCCTGGCTGAGCCCTGCCCTGCTCACCAGCACATCTGGCCAGCCAGCTGGACTATTTTTGCATGTCCCTCATTTCTGCACTTGGAAATTCATTCAGTTCACTTGGGGGTGGGGGGAGTAGAAGAGACAATAATGCCCCAGGCCCACAGCCCATGACTCTGTACGTCCAGCCCAGATGAACGTTCCCCCAAATCCATCACTTCAGCATCAAGGCATTCGCTGTTGCTTTTCTGAGCTGTCCTATGGCATGGGTCCTGACTATGCCCTCAGTAGCCCCAGGCTGGCTGCCCTGAATCCCATCTTTGTTCTGCCGTCAGGACCTTGGCCTGGAGGGGTCGGCGCCCTGAAGCTGCATTACCAGGCTATCTGGGAAATCTTTGGCGTTTCAACAGGAACTGTCCTAAATGTGGATTTATGTGAGAGGACACCTACCCTGGTGTTCCACCCCTACCTCACTCAGTCTTATCCACTCAGATGCTCAGATACTGATTCAAAGTGTGATCCCAAGATCCCCAGTCTTGGCAGCATCTGGGAGTAGCGCCCCAGTTTGCCTGGAATTATCCAGGTTTAGCACTGAAAGTCCCATATTCAGAGAAATCCCTCAGTCCTGGGTGAATCAGATGGTTGGTCACCCTGCCTGGGACTATGTTCTCCAGGGTCCCTCCTGAAACCTAATGAATCTGAAACCCAGGGGTTGAGGCTGGGCAAGCTGTTTTAACCAGCCCTCCAGATAATTGTGGTGCTCGCCCGGGAGAACCACTCCCTACCTTACAGATGGGACTCAAACACCCAGAGCAGGGAAATAACTTGCCCAAGTGCAAGGAGCAGTTAGGGGGCCGAGCTAGGAGAGTGCCCTGTGCCCATCGCACTGCACAGCTGCCTGCTCAGTCAGCACTCAGAGCAGATTCTCTAAAGTCCATCAGGCAGCCTGTTAGAAGAAAGAAAAGGTACTGAAAAGGACCCAAACCGATTGCTGTCATCAGTGGGCACTGAGGTCAGGCAGGGAAGGTAGGGAGGCCACCTTCAGAGAGGGGGGCCCCGCTGAGCCTGGAGCACTGGCCAGGCAGCGCTGGCCCTTCAGATGCAGACTCAGGCCTCAGGGGAGCACAGGCCCAGGGGGAGCTGCCACATGTCTGTTAAGAGCCAAAGAAGAGGTCAGCTTGGCTGAAGTAGCACAGCCACCTCTTCTTTGAGCTCACAGGCTCATCCAGGGCCACCCAGGGCGGGGGTGGGGAGGGTCTCTGCCTGGCCTACCACCCACTGTCTGCCTCTTGCCCCTTAGGGACACGTCCTTCATTTTTTCAGGAAGTACAACTCCCCATCCTCTGGACAGAACTGGACAGAATAGAGCCCACTTAGGAAAGTCAGTGTGTTTCCCAGAAATCATGACACTCCTTAGAGCTCGGTGAAAATGGGAAATTATCTGGAGCCCTGGTTCCTCTGTTCACTGGCTGGGGAGGTATGGCCAGTCAGGCAGCCTGTGTTTGCTTTTCCCCTCGCCAGGGGCTGCTTTGGCCAGCCCACCCCCACCCCCTCTGTCTCCTCCCCTGCCCCCCAGTATTACTCTCTCACCACAGGGAAGTACATAGGTCCCATTTGGAACCACCTGGGGAGTGTTGCTGCTTCAGCCCTCAGCCCTCTCCACCCATCGCTGGCACCGGGTAGTAGGAGTGCATGGGCTGTGGAGTCTTGTCCAGAGAAATGAGCATGTGAAAGTCTCCCTTCTTTACAGTGCAGACAGGCTCCTTTGCCCTAGGCCTTTGCCTGACTGCTCCCCTAGCCTTCTTTGAAAATATCCACCCCAGGTCACCATTTCCTGCCCTCTCCCTGATCCCTAACCACTGCCATCCTCCACGGATGCTACTCTGACCTGGTTGGCCTTTACGTGACTCGGATCTCTGGGCAGCAGGGAACACTGGGGACCGCCCCCTCTTCCCAGCATTGTGACACGCGCCCCTGCTCTCCTCCTGTCCTCTCCATTGTGTCAGTCTCCTGTATGGCTTCCCCTTCTTCCTCCTTGGAGGCCTTTCCTCTGCTGCCTCTTAATTGTACACGCTGCCTGCCTGTATCGGTACCCTGCTCTCTGTGCCCGCTGCCACTGGCTCATGGCTCAAAATGGCTGCTTCATTGCCAGCCATTACCTCAGTATTCCAACCAACAGAAAGAAGGAAAGGGTGAATAGAAACATGCCCCCTCCTCACCTTAAGGATATTTCTGGTTATTAGAGATAAAGCATGACATTTATTACTGACAAAGGGATCGACTCACCAGGATGATACAATTCCAAATCTATATGCACTCCGTAAAATCATTGCAAAGTATATAAAGCAATAGTGCACAAAATTAGGGAAGGCTAGACAAATTCCTGGTCATAGTGGGAATCTATAATATACCTTTTTCAATAGACAATGAAACAAGAAGACACAAAATCAGTAAGGATATAGGTGTGACAAATACAGTTAACAATTTTGAGCTAATTGACACATAGAGAATTCTGCACCCTACAATGACAGGAATCACATTATTTCAAGCACATGTGAAACACACCAAAAAAAAGATACCTCAAAGAAGCTGCATACACCACTTCTGCTTACATGCCATTTGCTTACACCTAGCAGGAAGGGGTGCTGGGCAATGTCATCTGCCCCAGGTGACCAAGTCTCTAAAACTGAGAAATTCTAGTCTTGAGGCAGAAGGGGAAAACAAATATTAGGGAAACTGGCAGTGTCTGCCCCTCCCCTCCTCCCTTCCCCTGGCAGCTCTGGTCCTGAGAGCACTGCACAGTGGATAAGAGTTTGAGCAGAGTCAGAAGCTCCTCATTCTAGTCTGGCCTTGCCACTTCTTGCTGTAATATATGACTTGGAGCAGGTTGTTTGACCTGTCTCAGCCTCAATTTCCTTATCTTGCCAAATGGGAATAACCCTACTTCATAGAGCTGTTGGAAAGATGGAACAAGATAACACATCTTATGCCCCGCATGTAAGTGCTCAATAAATGTTAGTGGCACTGAGAGATTAAGTAACTTGGCAAAGCTCACACAGCTGGGAAATGACAAAGCTAGCTTTGATCCAGGCATCTGGTTCCAAGCTAGTACTGGCACTTCTTTGGGGCCCCTGCCACCCCCAGCACAGGGCCCCACATACAATGGGGGAGGGGTGCGGTGAGGGAAAGAGCACTGAACAATGGGGATAGGAAACTGCCACCGCCAATTAGCCTGTGACTTCAGAGAGGTCATTTAAAAAATGTGTGTCTTAACTTAGGCGTGTGTTAATTTCCTCATTCCTTCTGCAAAAGTTTGAATTAAAGTGAGCCCAAAGGTTTCCCCTAACCCTGACATTCCGTGGTTATATCTCTTCTACCACTAATGGGTGGGATTTTACCATTAGAAGTGTGTTTCTTTTTGTTGAATTCTGTCTTGTGCCTGAACTCTTTTTTAAACAATACAGTTTTCCTTTAGAGGGTCCTGACCTCTCGGTTTGCAGGTCTAGAGAAGGTCCTGTGGCATGAGTCCAGCGTTGCGAGGGGAGGGGAGGGACAGGGGAAGGGAGGAGAGAATGCAGACGGAAGAGACTGGGCCCCAGACAGTCAATTTCCTAATGGTTCACGTGGCCTAGAGGACCTCTTGTCAGGGCCTCCTGCAGAATGACCACGTAACAGCTACCATTCCAGTCTCCTGGCTGAACCCATCTGTCACCATTTTTATAGGCTTTTTTTTTCCCCCTCCTTTTGTATTTTTGTCCACCACCCTGAGTCTTAGACTAAATTAGAGAAAAATGGGTTTTGTCTTTTTTTAATGAAAAGACTAAAAGTCTTAAATTACTTTCTTCAAGGTCTACAAATAGAAATCCCAAGTAAGACAGTCCCCTTTCTTTTCTCTCTCCCTCTCTCCCTGTCCCCAGAGCCCATGAGCTTCAAGTAAAAGGCAGAATAGTAGCTCAGGAGGAAGTGACCTGGGCTCGACCCAGCACCAGCGCAGGGGAAGGAGCAGGCCAGTGAGGAGGCCTGGCTGGAGGTGGGGCGTGAGGGAGAAAGAGACGGAGATGAGCCACATAACGCCTCACGGCGTATGGTTCTAGAATAAAAGAGGTGCCCTAAAGGGGGCGGTTTCTTAAGGAGCCTCTCCACTGTGAGTGCGGAGTGTGTGTGCAGGTGTCAGGGGCCTGAACAGAAGAGGAAACCACACCAGCAGTTCAGACTTACTGAGAAGCAAATGGGATTCCCGGGCACAATGATCCTTCCCCACCTTTGTCACCACTGATGTCACAGTTTCCAGAGAGACCATGAGTGGACATCAGGGCAAGGAGAGGGAGCATGGTTCTGGGTCAAGACTAGGAATGTTAGGGCTGGAGCCATGGGTTCTAATCCCTGCTACATGTAGTAATAATAGCTAACATTCATTGAGCACTTATTATGCGCCATGGATTATACTAAACATCTCACATAGATTATCCTATTTGATCTTCAGAACAACCCTGCAATGTAAGTATCATTATTATCCTCATTTACAGATAAGGACACTGAGGAATAGGACTTGTCCTAAGTCTCATGCATCTTATGACAGACCCGGGTTTGGTCCCAGGGAGTCAGACTCCAGAGCTTTTGTACTTCTTCCTGCCAGCCCACTCGGCATACCGACCTTCTTCCTCATTTGGAAAGTCAAGGTGCAGGGGGAGCTGGGGTGGACTGGGTGATCATCAAGGTCCTTTCCAGCAAGGACCCTGTGATGTGGGGCTCATGCCTCACCCATGCACGCAGAGGTCCTGTTCAAATGATGCAGAATGCAGGATTCCAATGCAAAGCAGGTATGCCATGTGTGTGTGTGTGTGTGTGTGTGTGTGTGTGTGTGTGTGTGTGTGTATGAGACAAGTAAACTTGTGTCCTGCACACCTGACGAGACGGGAAGAGAATAAGAACACAAGGAATTCTTTATTATAGTTCTTTATTATAGTTCTATATTATAGTTCTTTATAAAGACTGCAGTCTTTAGGAAGACTCGTAGGTTAGACCTGTGTCAAAGGACAAAACCGAGATCCAGAGGTCTTGAAAATTCTGCCCAACTCACCTCCACTGTGTCAATAGCCTTTGCATTCCCTGCTCTTTGCTCCAGGTTTCACACCCACAGCTTGAAACTCATCTGACTAGACGAGCTAGTAAGCCCTTTGGAGGGCACTTTGCCAAGGAGCTCCGGCTCTGGGAAGAGCAAGGTGGTTCTCTGTGGGCCCTCCAGCCCAGCACGTGCGTCTTCTTTGCAGGTCCAGCAACCATGGCCCATTACAAAGTTGAGCAGGATGACTGGCTTATCGTCTACCTGAAGTACTTGCTCTTTGTCTTCAACTTCTTCTTCTGGGTAAGTGAGTTCTGCACACGCATATCCCTCCACAGCACTGAATGAGTCAAGCCACTTTTGCTTTTTATGAGTCACCACTCTGAGGTTGATTTCTTCCAAATCAAAGACCACCCATGAGCAAATTCTGCCTACTTTAAAGCAAATGTGTACATTTGCTACTGAGGGGAAAGAAAAGAATCCATCTGCAGGTTGGCATGGAGTCCGTACCACATGGCATCTGAATAGAGGATGTATAAAAGTAACAATGAGCTTTGTGTTCCCACGGCCTGTACAAAGGGTCCGGCTCTTTTTTCCCTGCTAACTTGTTGCACCAGGGCCTTGTGGGAAATGTGATGCCTGAAATAATTGCTTGTTTCCCACTGAAGCCCATTTGCTTTTCATGGTTCCCATTCTCAGTCCAGGGCAGAGAAACAGGAGTCCTGGGGCCTCTGCATGAAATGGGAATGGTCTCTATAGCGACTCCCCTCAGGGAATCCGCTGGGTGAGTTCTTCTAGGAGGAGTGGAATCTGTCCACTTGAGGCAATATTCAGAATAATTGGGAGCAGAATACTGTTAGCTGCCCAAATGAGCCAGACACTGGAGTATGTGTATTTTGTATTAGCGTCTCACTAAATTTGGAGAGGCAGAGTCCTCAGAGTATAGGCTTTGCAGCCAGCTAGAAGTACGCTGTACAGGTACTAACGGCATGGTTTTGTGTATACCACTATTATTGGCTCAGTCTATTTTCCCAGCTACAAAATGAGGATCATTTCTAACCTGGGGTTTGTTAAAAACAAGGCAATAGTCCCAAAATGGAGTCGCTTATGCTAAGCTCCATGTCACCAAACTGAGACTTAATTATACTTTTGGATCTCCCAGAAATGGTGTGTAAAACCAGTCAACCAGGAATCACCTGATCAGCACTAGGTAGGCCATCTGCCTGATAGGCCCCTGCCATCCCCTAAAGGAAAGTAACCTTGTAATGATCAACCCCCTTTTTTTTTTTGCCTGGTGTAACTTCTTTATTCTGGTTCTCTTCTGCTTACAAAAATCTTTCATTTTATAAAGCTCCTCAGAGCTCCTTTCTGTCTGCTAGATTCAATGCTGCCTGATTTGAATCTACGAGGTGTGATCCAACAATACAGTGAATGTTTAAATAAAAAATAATTATTACGGTAAAAGACACATTGCCATTAATCCCCCTCAAAATACTCCCCCTCTCTTTAAACGCACTTATCCCATCATTCTTCCCACTTTCTGAAGCAGTTCTGGAAGTCCTCTTTCATGAGTGTCTTTAGACATGCTGTCATGGCTGCCTCAATGTCCTGAATCATTTTGACTTTGGGGAAGAGCCAGAAGTCACATCATGCCGGATCTGGTGAATAAAATGGATGAGGACTCACCGTAATGTTTTTATTTGACAGAAATTGCTGTACCAGAAGCAATCAATGGGTGACACAGAGCCTTTCTGTTGTGATCACAAAATACAGTGAATGCTGCTGCCGAGTGCCATCTAACAGAAAGGCAGGGGTCTTCAGTACAGGAAGCAGCACATCGAACCTTAGTAACAGCATGTGACAAGTTTCAACTTGTTCTGTGCCGTCAGTCGGGTGTGAGCTACGGTTGAGAGAAGGTGTGTTTTAAAGTGTGCTGTAAATCATCCTCCATCATGACTATGCTCTGGGTCACACATCGCTTCAGGTACAGCAACTTCTGTGAAATAAAAACATCATGGTGTGTCCTCATCAACCTTATTCACCGGATCTGGCACCGTGTGACTTATGGCTCTTCCTCAAAGTCAAAATGATTCAGGACATTGAGGCAGCCACGACAGCACAACTAAAGACACTCATGAAAGAGGACTTCCAGAACTGCTTCAGAAAGTGGCAAGAACAATGAGATAAGTATGTTCGAAGTGAGGGGCAGTATTTTGAGGGGGATTAATGGCAATGTGTCTTTTACTGTAATAATTTTTTTTAATGTAAGCATTCACCTCATTGTTTGATCACACCTCATATTTTGCTCAAATAAACTCTTAAAATGTTTTATATGCCTCATTTTACCTTTTAACAGTTCATTTAGCAAATACCCTGAAATGGTATATTTTAAGTGCTTAGCTCAGTCTCTGCACACAGAAGGCATTCAATAACTGCAATATTTTGGATATATTCTATATAAAAAGGCCTGAAAATACCACCAAATCAACCTGCTGGTGAGGCAGAGCTGTGATGCCTACTGACCATAGGAAGGGGGACACCTCTTGACAAAATCTTAGAAGATCTCAGAAAGGCAAAGGCATTTTCAGGGTCTTTCATTAAGATTAATTAAATTGCTTAAGATTTGGAAGGATCATGGTATAATAGTTTTGGATTGGTGGACACAGCAAGGCAAGGGTTCCAAAGAGTCTTGGAGAGTAGACAGTCATTTGATGCTATGAAAAAGTTGAATAATTTGATGTTTGTTTAAATATTTCTTGGAATGTTCCTGAAATGAATAATAAACTTATTTTATTTGCAGCGTTTATCTTTCTGGGAAAGAGTTTCCTGGAATAGTGAAGTCGTGTTGATGAAGACAGTGGAATAATAGAACCATGTTGATGTGGTCAGTAAGCTGTGTGGGTGTAGATAGTTTCGATTCTCAGACATAAATCCAATAGGGTATTTAGGATTCTCGCTGAGTGAGGATTATTTTAAAGAATAAATATCTTCTTCCTGATCATAAAAGTCTTATGTATCCACTACAGGAAATCTCTAAAATGCTGATAAATATCAATAAGAAAATAAAAATTGCTCATATCTCAGTGTATTAAGTTCCTAGGGCTGCCATAACAAAGTACCATAAACCAGGTGACTTCAACAACAGAAATTTATTCTCTCAGAGCTCTGGATGCCAGAAGTCCAAAATCAAGGTATCAGCAGGGTCATGAGACTCTGGGTAGAATCTTCTCTCATCTCTTCCTGACTTCTGGTGGTGGCTAGCAATTCCAGGCATTCCTTGGCTTGCAGCTGCATTGTTCCAACCTCAGCCTCTGTCATCACACACTGTTCTTCCTGTGTCTCTGTCTCCATGTGACATTTTCTTTGCCCACCCTAATGACCTCATTGTAACTTGATTACATCTGCATAGATCCTAATTTCCAAATAAGGTCACATGGTAGGACTTCAGATCTTTTGGGGGACAATTCAACCCACAAAACTCACTGTCCCAGGAATGACCACTGTTGACGTTCCCTCTAGAATTTGTCCTGATTAGGACAAAAGATGGTGGTGATCTGCACTATGGGAGTGACAGTGGGGATAGAAACACTTGGCGAGAGTCAAGGGATTTAGGAGGTAAAAATGGACAAGATTAGGTCGTTAATTGGCGGGGACAGGTGTTTAGAATATGTAATTCCTAGGTTGATAGTGGAGCTCTTCATTGCAAAGGGAGACCAGAAAGGTGAGCCATTAGGGTCAGACAGTAGGTCAGATGTAAGCATAGTGAGTTTGAGTTTCCAGAAGACATCTGAGCAGAGGTGCTCAGTGGGCAGTTAGCTCATGGCTCTGGGTCTCAGATGGGGATTGTCCCCACCCAGATGGTGGTTGAAGCCACGGAAATGGGAGAGCACCCCCAGGAGAGCATGGACTCTGAGAAGAGAGCAGAGGCAAGAGTGAGACGTGGAGCTTCCCAACTGGGCAGGGTGAGTCTGGGCTCAGCAATGATCCTCATTTGCCCTGAACTGGGGGAGCTCAGCTGTGGGACTTCTAGTGCTAAAACCAGAAGGGCCCCAAGCAAGCTGGAACTCCACCCTAGGGGAGCTGAACGAGGAGCAGCTGAGCAGTCAGAAGGAAACCAGGAGAAACAGTGTTGTAGAAGCTGGAGGTCTGGGAGGGGTCAGTGGTGTTAAAGGTAAAGGACACATCAGCATTTAAAGGCCTAGAAAGTACCCGTTGGGTTTAGCCACATAGAGCTCATTGGTGGCTATGGTGAGAGCACTCTCAGGACAGTGGTGAGGCAGAGGTCAAGGACATAGACACTCAGCATAGACAACACCCACTGGGCACCAGGAGAAGAGGGGAGGACAATAGCTGGAGGGGCCTGAGGGCTTTCATGAGGTGCTCAGCCAAAATATCTGTGGAAGGGGCAGGCAGGAGACGTGGTGAGCTCCCTCCAGGTCCCTTATACTCAGCGTGGACTCAAGAGTCTGTCTGTTGGGTGTTTGCATTCCTTTGGGAGTGGTGAGAAGAAGGACGAGTGGGTGGCAGGCCGGCAGATGGGCAGCAAGCTTCTTACCAGAGCAGCTACCAGTGAGGGGCGCTTTCCCATAATAGATCTCCCTGCTTCGAGTTAAAAATAACCCTGCCTGGGGTCTGGCTGGACATGAGCCACCTTCCTAGGGACCCATTCAGCCAACCCTCATCCTCCTTCTGGGGGATGGTCGATTTCTGAAGGTCCAGGCCTCAGTATCCAGTCCGGGGTTCCTGGCATCTGTGCCCTGCACCTGCTGTGATCGCCTCAGTAGCTATGGGCAGAGTGCTGGCCCATCTCTCTCATGGCAGAGCTCAACGTCACACATTCTGCAGTGTACAAAGTCCCTGAGATTTTACCAGGGATCAATCAGGACCCCTCCATCCCTCCCACAGGAGAAGGTTCGCTCCTTGCAACCCCTCCAGAGTCCAGCTGCTGGTCTTGTCCCCAGCCCCTTATAAGACGCGTAACCGTGCAAGTGTCTACACTGGCGAGTCCTGCCCCAGCGCCGCATGGCTCCCACCCTTCTGCCTCCTCACAGAATTATAATGCAGGGTGATGGGGAGGGCCCTTAGTGCCAGCCTGCTGTCCACACAACCCCACTTTCTGCGACCTCATGCAGAAAGTGAGCCTAGACAGCAGAGGCGGGTCACCCTGGCTCGTATTATTGGGGTGAACCCTCCCACTGCCTTTCTCCCCCCAGAACAGTGCTCCTTCACCATATATCACCTTGCCACACTCTCTGAAAATGCAGCACAGAGAGGCTAGGAAGCCCAGGTCTTCCATGCAGTGGTCATGATGCCCAGCGTTTGCGAGGCACAGCTGGACTAGCTCATGCGATCCTACATCAACCCTGATGGTCGGTATCACTATTATCCTCATTTTATAGACAGGGAACAGGCTTACCCAGTTCAGAATCTTGCCCAGGGTATTATAGTGATAGCAAAGCTGTCAACTGACAAACCAGGTATTCTGGTCACTAACAATGACAGTTGAAAAATATTGGGTTGTCGAAAAAGTCATGATATATTTTTTCTATTTTCGTTGCAAAAATGCGTCATGGCTTTTCCGACAACCCAATACAACTACAATGTTTATTAAGCACATACTAAGTGCCAAGCACTGTTCTAGGCACTTGGAATACATCAGTGGACAGAGTTCCCAGCTTTCATGGAGCTTAACTGTTGTAGGCCTCCCCTGTGCTTGGCCTTCCACTTATATCATCCTATTTAATCCTCTCAGCATCCCAATGCTGTGAACAGCCGATTAGAGCTCCGTTTCACAGAGTGGAAAGCAATTTGTCCAAAGTCCCTGAGCTGGAGCCCAGCTCTCTCTGACCTCTAAGCCTGTGTGCTTGGCCGCCAGGCTCTGTTTCCTCCAGTTCTAAGCCCTAGACTTACCCACAGTGTCTTTGGGGGCACACATGGGTGAGTGAGACAGCAGGCAGCAGAGCATGCTGGGAGGACTGGGGCTCCAGTTTGGGTTCAAATGCAGACCCCAGCATTTATTTGCCGTGGGACATTAAGTGCTGTGGACTGAATTGTGACCCCTCAGAATTCATATATTCAAATCCTAACCCCCAGTGTGACTGTATTTGAAGATAGGGCTTTTGGAAGTAATTAAGGTTAAATAAGGTCATAAAGGTGGGGTCATAATCCAATAGGATCGGTGGCCTTACAAGTAGAGGAAGAGAGACCCCTCTCTCTAAGCTTGCAGGGAGGAAAGGCCACGTGAAGGCATGGGGAGCAGGCAGCTGCCTGTCAGCAAGGAAAAGGCTCCCCAACAAAACCGCATCAGCCCGCCCCTTATCCTCCATCCTCCAGAACTGTGACAATCAGAAAGAAATTTCTATTGTTTAAGTCACCCAGCTGTGGTATTTTATTATGGCAACCCCAGCAGACTAAAACATTAGGCAAATCACTTAATCTCACGGAGCCTTACTTTTTTCATATGTTTAATAGAAATGTCAATATTCGTAAGAATTAAAGATGAATATTTAGAAAAACACTTAGCATAGTTTCTGGCACATACTTGGTGCATAGCTATTACGACTAGACTGAGGGGTGTGCTTCGTCTCCACAGCTTTCTCTGTCTGTAGCACTGGCTTTAAGACTTTGAGGATCATGACCTATGTGAGAAATACATTGAAGCCTAAGAAGTGCTCACATGAAGCATTGTTCATGAAATTGAGCTTACCCTCACTGTGTGCCATGCACTCTGACATTTTCTCTTCTATTTTGTGGTATTTGTTTTGTGGTTTTGTTTTGTTTTGTTTTTTGTATTTTAGTGCAGGTTACAGCCTATCACATGATTTCACAGCCCTGATGGGTTGCATTCCAAAGTTTAAAAACTCAGAGCAGTAGGATGGTGCAAGCAGTTGTCACCTCCACCCCAACGTGGGCAGGACTCAGGTGCCAGTGACCATGTATCAGGCCAGGTGGTTTTGATGAGACTTTAAACCAAGTTTAAATCCACCAGCTGCCATTGTACCACAATTTGAGGGTTATAAATCATTTTACAGTCCAAATTCATTCTCACAACCACTCTGTAATCATCTTCATTCCCATTTTGTAGATGATAAGACTGAGGCTCAGATGATTGGCAAAGTTCTGTGTCAATTCCGGGTTTTTAACTCAGAGTCTGGTGCTTTTTCCATCTTTACAGACCACTGACTCATAATCGCAGCCTTAGACCCACTGTCCTGATGCTTACTTGGAATCCAAATTGTCCCCAAGGTTCAAGGTTGAGCCTGGGTTAGGATATTCTGATGGAAGGGGCATTCAGACATGCAGAGTATGAAAAATATAAGCAAGACTTAAGCAGTGTCACAATAAGACACCCACATCTTGTACCTAAGCTCTACTACAACTCTGGACCCCTACCCCCAGGCCTGACCCCCGCCCTTCACCATCACCCTACTCCTGACTCCTATCCCACCCACCTTGCGTTTCGATTAACCCAGTGCTGATTGTGACCATTTCACTGAGCAGGGCAGGGTCCCTTGGATATAGTTCTGGGTCAGAAACCAAAAGTGCCAACGTTCTCATGCCTCCCGATGACCCTAGAGAGAAAATCTGACGCAGGCTTTCCTACGTGGCCACCTGGGAAATGCTTTCCTTTCCCCTTCCATTTCCTACACAGCTCCCTACAGCTCCCATCACCCCTGCAATGTTGTTCTCTAATTTATTATTTTAATTAGCTTCTTGACTGTGTTAATAATAAAAAAATTTCCAGCCTCCCAGGAGCTATGCCAGGCTGTGGGAGAGCTGAGGAGGCAGCAGCTACCTTGCCTGGAGCAGCTCTCCCGAAACTCAGTCCTGCCTGGGGTGTCGGCTGAGGCATCAGTGCTTCCCTTGGGGGCCAGTGGGGCTCAGCCTCCAGGAGACCCCTGGGGCCCCTTAAGGGGAGCATGAGCCAAGAAGGAGGCAGAGGTGCTGGAAGATTCGTGCCTGACCACAGGAGGAAGGGGGCTGGAGAGCATCCTCACGTCCCTCCAGGCCCCCCAGGGGTGCTGGGACAGAACAGCTTCTGCCGGCTTTCTTCCCAGGATAGAAAGCCCTTCACTTGGTCCAATCCTTCCATGGAACCAGCCTCTGCCTGCCCCCCCAGACATGTCATCTGAGAAAGAACAGGCGAGGGCCTTGGGGTTGGTGTTTCTGCTGCACCCCTTTTCAGGCGCTGAAGTCATGGTGTTCAGGGCCTCTGCCTCTGCGTTGTCAGGATCCGCTGGGGGACAGGCTTGTACTTGAGGAGAAGACACATTAGGTCTGCACAGGGCCATTGCAGATGAGATCGGTCAGGGGTGAAGCCTGTGGGGACAGCTCTGAGCAGCCCCTGCTGTACTCAGGGACTCCAGGCCTGGCTGTGGCCCAGACACCAGGTGGCTTGCTTCATGGGCAAAGGAGCTTTGTGTGGGTCAGCAGCCCAGCAGGTAAAACGGACACTAAACCAGATGTCAGGGCTTAGAGTTTTAGTCCCCACCCTCTCTCCGGCTAGTAACGGGACCTTGTGACAGTCACCTCTCTTGGAGCCTTAGCTTCTTCATCCAGAAAAGAAAAGGGGTTAGACATGATTCTTCCCTCCCTCCCTTCCTTCTGTCCTTCCTCCTTCCATAGGGAGTTACACGTGAGCACTCTGCTGGGAATGCTGAAATGAATGAGATTTAACGGAGAGGCTAAAAGGGGAGACAAAGTAACAAATACAACAAATATGCTGTGATGAGTGTAACCATAGAAACCTGTACAAGGCATGGAGCTAGTAGGGAGGACAGAATGATTTGCTGGGCATGGGGGCAGCGACACACAAGGCAGGTTCTCTCCAGGTTCTGAGCTGGGTCAGAAAGAGTAACAGGTGATCTTTAGCTACTTCCCAAGGAGTAAGTCCCAAGAGATCTGCTCTTGTTATACAGGTAGACGGGTTTGGGGGGGGGGAAGCAGTGCTCTGATTTATTTTATCAGGGGCTCTTTAAAGCCAAGAGCCAAGAAAAGAATGCCTTGCAGTAGAAAGAGGCCTTTAGCATGACAAGCTTATCCTTGAGGATTCAGCTCAAACAGAACTAGCGCCAAGGCCACAGGAGCATGAGGCAAGCTGGGAGAAATGCTTGCCAGGTGCTGGCAGGTGTTACTCATTAATAAGGTGACAGCAGTCCCTGACACAAGCTCACCTGTGCCCCCTGGTTGGGAGTTGGGGGAGGGGGGTGAAATTCAGTCTCCCCACTCTGTCCCCACCTGCCAGCAGGGAGCTCAGTGTGCCCCATGGGGCTACAGCCCTCAGATCAGCTGAGTGGATTTGGGAACCGGGAGCCATTCTTTAGCAGGAACCCAGCCAGCCCCAGGGGACTGAGCCTTACTCAGACCCTGTCTCCAGGCCTCTCCCTAAGCCCCCACCTCCCCTTCACAAGGCGAATCACCTTGTGATTAACCAGGGTCTTCCCACCCATTCACCTGCTAGCAGCATGGGGAAGGTACCGTGTTAGGCTTGGGTCCCGCTACTGGCCCTGAGACTAGTCAGAGAGGTGTGCAGTGGATGCCATTGAAAGAGAAAAAATAGTGAAGTATTAGGGCGGCATTATAAACCCGTGGGTGCTACCCAGGCCATTTCAGGGGCTTCCTAGTGACCTGGAGAGAAGTCCATTCCCCTCTGGGACTCAGCCTCCCCTGAAGTTAAAAATTGCCAGGAAGCAGGGGAGAGAACAAAAAACATTGCCCGGGGAACTCAGCCTACAGAGGCAGCAAGGGCAGCGTGTGGCGTTTTACCCTGGCCCTCTGCACAAGTCCCATCCCCAAAGTCCACGCCCACTGTGGTGGCTGCTGTGTGCCAGGCCGTGTACAGGGCTGACGCATCTGAGGGGTACAGGGGTGGCTCCCACTTCACGCTGAGAGCTATGCTGGAATACAGGAGACTGAGGAACTTCCTGGCCTGGAAGAGCCAGAGGCAGAAGAGGAAGCAGAGAGAACAGTGTGAGAAAGGTGGGGATGCAAATAGACATGAGAGAGCCGAGACACAGAGAAGCCATGTGACTTGTCCAAATTCACACAGACAGCAGAGGAGCTGGGATTCGGACGCTGGCAGTTGGCCTCTTCACCCTACTTTATTACCGTGGTTATTGGGCACCTGCAATGTTTTCAGGAAAAGCAACTATTTAGTTCACAGTAACTAAAGCGCACATGTGCAGGAAGGGAAGTAGCAGAAGACGGAGCCAAAAATCAGGCTAAGGTCAGGTACTGAAGGGCCTCAAGGTAGTGCCTGGTTTGGGCTTAGTGCCCTGGGTGCTGGGAGCTGGTGACGATCTTTCAGCGGGAATGAACATGGTTCTGCCCTTGGAGCACAGCAAGCCGGCCTCTGGGTTGAGCAGAGGCCTGGAGGCAGGTACCAGGGTGGGGGTGGGGGCAGTCAAGGTTGGGGCAGTCATGGGTGTTGCAATGGAGCTCGATGGGTGTGAGAACCGGTGAGGATTGGCACTTGAGTGTCCCTGAATGGAGAGGAGGGAATAAATAGTGACTCTGAGGTTTTGATCTAGGTGGGCGGTGGGACTGTTGATGAAACTGACCAGGGGAGGAGCATAGATGACAAATGTGGATGTAAATGGGTGAAAACACACATCCAGCCCAGAAACCTTTTCAGTCCAACATAGTGCTTAGCACCTAGAAGGCGGCCAGCGAGCACTGATACAAGTGAGCCGCACTGCCACCACCCTGTGCCTCCCCATGCCACGGCTCCCCTCCCAGTGAAGGCGGAGAGCTCTCCTGCGGGGTGGTGGGGAGAGGGAGCCTCCCTTATTGGGAGCCCCATGGCTCTGGCCCCTGCTCCCCATCCACAACCAATCCTTCCTGCAGATCCCAGCACAGAAACCCTTCAGTAGCCTGACCAAAAAAAAATCCCATGATTACTTTTCATTCTCTGCCTGCTTTCCTTCCAGTCTGCTGCCTGATGTCTATCAGGACCCAGGCTTGTGTGCCTGCTCAGGCTAACCCTTCTCCCCATAATGACATGAGCAACTTTTTGGCAAGTTTTCTTTTCTATAATGGGAAGATCCTAAAATTACATGGCATGGGTGACCTGCCCTGCCCTTCCTGTGTCCTTGTTGGTAAGAAGGCCAGCTTCACCCTCTGCAGGGTTTTCTAGCTAATCGGCGATAAGCTATGATTTTGAAAAATGTAGTTAACATTCCACAGAAAACCAACCCAGTTTCTGTAAAGAGTCAAATACTGTTGAATCAACTGTATGCAAATAGTATTGAAATAGCTTATTGGGGTCAGCTCCCTCGCCTCCCACTTACCCTCCTCCCAGTTCCCCTTTCACTGCTCTTTCTGCTGACCTAGGCAGTCTTCATGCAGCTTGAGTGACAGCCATAAGCCACTGGTCCAGAAGCATCTCGCTGGAGGTGTATTGGCAGAAGGCTGTCCCCTGGTAGTAATAAGGACATTTTACCCACATGAAAGGACCACAGAGATCATCCCATCCAGCACCACCATTTTACAGATGAAGAAACTGGGGCTTAGAGAGGTGAACTGTCTGGCACAGTTACCTGGCTAGTGAGGAGCATAGCCTGGGCTGGAACCCAGGCCTGCTGACTTCTACCCTCCCAAGGCCCCTCCTGGTGACCCATTCTGATATTTAGCAGCTTTTCCTTTTCCTGACCAGAGGAAAGACTGTTTTCTAAAGAGCTGACCAAGTCCCAGGCAGGAGACCCTCTAAAGGACTTGAGCTCCTCTTGCTCCTGATGGCAAATCCCACTCATTGTCCCCAGCAGACACTAACTTCTCCAACCCGATGTGACATGCAGGGGCGGGGAGAGGTCCCCACTGATTCAGACTCACTTCCTGATTCTTCCTGGACATCAGAACAAGTGTGGATTTGTCGTTTTCTAGACCTTAATCAGGGAAGTGTGTCCCTCCAGATCCCTCCCAAACCCTCCCCTACGTCCAGGGACCCTGATGTCACCCTGGCTGACCTGCAGGCACTGCCTGTTTGCAGGATTCCAGCCCTTTCTGTGACTGGCAAGCACCCTGGAAGAGAGCAGCTCTCCTCTAGTGGGGTCAGTACTGCTCCTGTCCGGGGACTGCATTTCTCAGAGCCTCTGCTCCTGCCTGGGGAGCCACATATTTTTTTCCTCTTGCGTAATCTGATTTTCATCTCTTTGGACGAAAATTCTGCTCCTCATTACCTCACTTTCTGCCCCAAAGCTCAGACCGAAGCACACACCCTAACATAGACAGGGAACAGGATAGAGTTCAAATCCTAAACAAATGTCAAGAGTGCCCCCAGCATCTGCCCCCAGGGGAAGGGGCCCAAAGCTTCCAGGTAGCAGAGTGGTCGGTGAGGTTCAGCACAGCACCACCTACTGGAGGAGAAGAGCAGGACACTTTGACCCTGTTAAATATGACATCTACACCGTGGTTCTCAACTGGTACCACCTGGGAACTTAAAATATACATGCCTGGGTCCCACTCCCAGAGAGTCCAACTGGCTTGTCGTGTGGCTGGACTTTTCAGAACTCCCCAGCTGACTGTGCAGCCAGGCTGAGAAACATGGCCTTAGAGGGGTGACAGGTGGAGGAAGCCTTAGAGACCATCAACACCAGGGCTAGGCCCCAGCCCCCGAAACCCAAATGTATTATTTTATATGGATGACCGTTTTTTCTGGACCGCATCCAAAGCTCTTTGTCAGATTCTCAGTGTGTTCTGTGTCCCCCCACAAATTAAATGTCTTCAGTCTACCCCAAACATGTCCCTTTGGGTGGTCCCAGGTCCAGTGCTCAGCTGTGGGTTTGACAAGCCTAATGAATAGTTTGCATATTTCTATAGACTACCACCATGAAAAATTAGGTCAGCTCAATGTGGTCACATTGACTATTTCGTGCTGCTCAAAATCTCTTCCTGGCGCTATCATGTGCCTTTGATTAATAAAAAATGAGAAATTTTTTACTTATTAAAAATTATTACTTAATTAATGCACTGTGTTTGGTAGGCAAAAACCTTGAAAATATAAGACCCATGGGAGAAAGTAATCAAGGGGTCCTTGGTGATTACAGGTTGGAAACCATAGGTCTAATACAACCCTCTTATTTGAGAGATGAAGAAACTTAGGCCAGAGAGGATAAGGGACTATCTTTAGGTCACACGGCTAGTTATACGAAGTTGGGACCCTCACCCAAGTCTCTCAGGCATGCTGTAGGGGGCAGAGAGAATGTATGCAGGATATTTTGCTGGAAACTCTCACTTGACACAATTCCATGGACCCAGACTCAGGAAATTCCTCACTGGTCATGGAGGTTGTGTGGGTCAGAGATAGTGCACACTCACAGAGAGTTTAAAAATCGATTGTAGTTCAGGATTTCATCCAAGCTAACATACCATCAATAGTAAGAGACACCATTGTTGTCTGTACTACTAAGAAAAAGCGCTGCCAAATATAATTGTAAGATGCCATCAATCATAAGATGTTGTCAATTTTAGAGATGTTAAAATGTGAGAAAAAATTGTGTACCATAGAACTGAAGAAATGTCACAGCTTAGCCGCTTCTGTTTTGTTTGGAGCAGCACAGCTGTGTGACAGTCTTCCCCCTGGTTCTCTTACCTGCTGGAGGTGCTATGGGGGAGAAAATGGCACTTCAAAGAGAACAGATTGTTTGAAAAGCAGAGATCAGTAGCAGAGCAGGTCCAGCCCAATCTGGGATCCGAGGAGAAAGTCCTGGATTGGCCCTCAGAAGACCTGGGTTTGGATCTCAATTCTGAAACTTCCCAGGGTGTCATCTGGAACACATTCTTATTCTCTCCAAGATTCAATTTCTTCATCTGCAAAACAGAGCTAATACGTGCCCTTCCCCGCTGCCCTATCCTCTCAGAAGCATTGCAAAGCTCAGAAGAGAAAATGGTAGTTGAGTAATGTGGGTGCCTAGTGCTAATATCAGTTGCTAAGAACCACCTTCCATTTGCTCAGTGGATGCCTGTGACTGTCCAGAATAGAGAGCTCTGAGATGACAAGGTCGGTCATGCACAGTCATTCTGGGGCCAATGGGAACACTTTGCAGGGGTCAGCACGAGTTCCGTGGGACTTCTCTCTTTTTGGCCACACTCAGGTCTGCTTGAGGGGGCGTTCTTCACCCATCTGAGGAAAAGGACTCATCCTTAAATGAGGCAGGGAGACAGGAGGCAAGACAAAAGTCAGCCTTTCCCAGGAACAGATGGCAGAAATGGTCAGAGGTCCCAGGGGTCCTGTCCCCCACCCATACCCTGGGCAGACACCCTACTATTCCTCATCTGGCACCTTGAGGACACACACTTATGCTGAAGTTAGCAGTCACAGAAAGAGTTGTTTAGCCTCATTGCAGAAAGAACCGAGCAAGAAGCCACCCAGCTCTATTTCCAGGTACACTTTCTAAGGACACACCTCCTGACCTGCCAATCAGCAGTGTCCTGTCCCTGCCTTCTTCTCAGGGCTGAAAGGGAATCAGACAGTTAGCAAAGAAGAAACCTCCCCTCCTGCTCAGTCCTCCTGCAGTCCCAAAGGGACTCTAGCTGTGGCGCACACGTCCTTTCAGCCGTGGAGGCTGCATCCTGAGCTCCCACCCTGGCCGGCCCCTAATTACCCCTCAGCAGAGGCAGGCCCTCTGGCAATTCACCATTCCTTTTGGGACCTTTGTTTCTCCATCTGTAGAACAAGGATGAACAACCCAGTGGTGCACCTCCCCAACCCCCCCATGGGCAAACATAGGATGAACGAGGCGGGGGCATGGGGCAGCCGGGAATTGGAGAAGAAGGCGCCCAGACACAGTGGCCTTCCCATAGTTGCAGCCGTCGCCCCTGC
Source organism: Hipposideros armiger (assembly GCF_001890085.2). Classification (NCBI taxonomy): domain Eukaryota; kingdom Metazoa; phylum Chordata; class Mammalia; order Chiroptera; family Hipposideridae; genus Hipposideros; species Hipposideros armiger. The sequence continues at coordinate 610,699 of NW_017731682.1, read as the reverse complement.
CTCATGGGGACAGGGATGCACAGTCATTGTGGTGAGAAGCACAGAGTTGGGAGTCACCCCGGATTCAGACTCTGTCTCTGCAACTCACTTAGGTGTGTGACCGTGGGCAGGTCGCCCAGCCTCTCCAACCCTCCACTTCCTCATCTATAAATTGAGGACCCACACTCTCCTCACAGGCTCTTTGAAGTGTTAAATGAGATGATACATCACAAGCGCCTGGGATGTAGTGGGCGCTCAGTACATGGTAGCTGTGGTACCCCAGCAGCCACCTGCTCTGATTTGGAGCTTCCTGCAGGTGGGTGGTGCTGCCGTCCTGGCCGTGGGAGTCTGGACCCTGGTGGAGAAGAGTGGCTACCTCAGCGTCCTAGCCTCCAGCACCTTCGCCGCCTCTGCCTACATCCTCATCTTCGCAGGCGCCCTCGTCATGGTAACTGGCTTCCTGGGCTTCAGCGCCATCATCCGGGAGGACAGGAGCTGCCTCTCCACGGTGAGTACCATCTGCCCCACTCTGCCCAGCACTGTGGCTGGAAGAAGGGAAACCTGCCCAGGGCCGCAGGGAGCCAGGACGGAGCCCCTCCGCGCCCAGCCCATGCAGTCAGGCTTCTGTACTGAGAGCCCCACCAACGATAGTGGCCCAGCCTGGATCTGAGGCCTGGGGAGGGCTGGGGCGGGGCGCTGCTAGCCGTGGGTCGGCTGTTAGCCGTAGTCCACAGGTTCTTAGAATCTAAGCCAGGAGAGCAGTCTCGGTCCTGGTGGCAGCTGGCAGCTCCTTCCTCCTCCACCGCCTCCTTCTCCTCTTTCTCTTTCTCCTCTCCTTCCAGCTGTTTTCATGGTGATTTTCAAAGCTATACAAAAATGAAAAGAATGTCATAGTGACAGTCCATGTCCCATCGCCCAGACTCAACAGCTGTCGTGTCAGAGCCCGTCCTGTTTCATCTGCACCCCGCGCCTTCCCCACCCTGACATCCCAGGCATCTCGTCATCTGTAAATATTTTAGGACGTACCTTGAAAACTTAAGGGTCCTTTTTTCACGTAATATGACAAGACCATCATCACACCTAAACCCAATTAACAGTACTTCCTTAATATGAAATAACCAGGCAGTTTCACATTTCCCCAGTTGACCCATAAACTGCTCTTTTTTTCTTAAGTTGGTTTGAATCAGAATCTAATGTACTTAAATTGGTCACTTTGTCTCCTAAGTCTCTGTTAGTCTGTGAGCTCCCCCCATCAACCTCTCTTTATTGTCCCTTGCAGCTTGTTGAAGGGACCAAGTCATTTGTCCTACACTTTCTCCCACTCTGGCTTTTGTGATTACATCCCTGTGATGTTATTGAATGTGTCCTCCTGCTGGTTGCATCTATAATAGAAGCTTGATCCGGCTCGGGTTTGAGTGCTTGGGCAAGAGTACTTCATGGGCGGTGGTGTGTGCTGCACAGGTTCCTTGACAGACTTCCTCTGGGAAGCTGGCTGTCGTCACCTGGCTCAGAGTATCAGGGGCGGAGGCCAGGGCAGACTTCCGGGGGCAGAAGCCAGAGGACTCGCCTAATTCCCATGCACCTGTTGCCAAGGCAGGCTCCCCCGCCCCCTCTCCTCCTGAGGTCCAAGGCCAGTGTAGGCAGGGGAGGCTACAAAACACCAGGACTTAGCAAGGCAAGGCCACGGCCAGCACCAGCCCAAGTCTCAATGAGCAGGTTGCACCTGAAAGGAGCCAGACAGCAGGAAGGGCTGTGCCTGCCCTACCCTGCCTCCCCGTGCCCACCACTGACTTGGCAGCCTCGGCCCTTGCACGTCCACCCAGGGAACAGGAGGCAGCAAAGGGGCCGTCCCCTGGAGCCTCTCACCAGCAGTGCCCTAGTTTTTTTTTAGCTCTGGATACAAAAGTGCCTGTGTACAGGCTCAGCAGGATGGCTCTCCCCTGCCTGGAAAAATTCCTTAACATCTGCTCTGAGGGATAGCCTGGAGCCAAGGTGCCGGCCACATGGATGGTGGCACACTGGCAGGGTGAAGTCCCATAGGGGACCAGCCACCAGAGCATGGGTTTTGACATGAGCTGTGTTTCTAGCAGTGGGACAGGTGTGCCCCAAGCCAGCCCATCCCTGCCAGCCATCCCTCACATGCCCTAGCCTGAGTCCTTGCCAGCCTGTTGGATATCCTCAACCTGATCAGTGTTAGCTGGATGACACAGGGTGTGACTGAGAGACTGGGCATGTGCTGTGGCCGGGGCAGAGGTTCCAGGCTTTAGGGGAATGAGGCTACAGGGACCGGTGCTCCTGGGCCCAGAGAGAGAACCCATCCCCTGCATTGTCTGGGACCCCGCCTTTGCCCTGCTCAGCCCTGGTCCCTTCAGAAGTGGGGCCTTCACTAGGCCTTGGGTTTCAGGCTAAGCCCCCTGGCCCACAGAGGCAGGCCGCTGAGCTGTGTGCTCACGGCTGCCCCTCCCTTCTGCCAGGTAATCTTGTGGGAAGACAGGACTCACCTCTATAGCCTAAGAGGGAAGACAGAGGCCCTCACTTGGGAACCTTCCTTCTCACTGAGTCATCTCTTTTGGTTCTAAAGGAACCCTAAGACCAGTGGCCCCTGCAGCACCAGGAAACAGCCCCTGCTTTCCACTAGGGGCACAATTATAACACAAATGGGCACCACTCACTGAGAGCCACTCCCTGCGTCCTGACAGCCGCAGCCCTGCAAAGTCAAAATAATCATGAACTCTCTGTGCCAAGCACTGTCCCAAACTCATGTATGTTAACTTGTGTAACCCTCACTGGCCCTATGAGGTGTGCATGTTGCAGTGAGGAAGGGGTGCAAAGGTTAAGCAATTTGCCCCAGGTCACACGGCATGTGAGTAGCAGGCAGTCTGGGCCCCAGGCCCGTGCTCCGAACCACCACACTATGCTGCCCCCCAAAGGCATTGTTCACCCCTCCATATGATGAGAAAGCTGGCTGGGAGATGTGGGGCGCAGAAGTGCTGGAGCTGGATTCCAGCCTGTTAGAATCACCTCCAAGAACCCACATCCCCTGGGGAGGCCAAGCATGACAGACGGCAGAGGGACAGGAGGCCACGCAGGATAGTGTGTGCAGAGGGATGCTGTTCTCTATCTTTGTGGATGTCAGTGCAGAGCACCTGCTTCTGAGATCTGGACAGGAACGAGGGAGGGCTCCCTAAAGGGCCCAGCCAGAACCCTAGGGCAGGAGACCGGGGGCAGCAGGGAGGGGGGTGACCCTAGAAGCTCCTTGCTTTCCAGTATGGAAATAACAGTGCACGTGGAAAGAGAGTGCCCAGTTCAGAATTCAGAAGGGAACTTGGTCATTGGGTCCAACCCTACATCTAAAGGTTTCCAGGCTGAAGGACACGGGGTGGGTGAGAGTGTGGGTCATCCTTAATGAAGGATACCCAGCATTACTGACTTCTGGGGAAAAGTCTCACATGAGAGCCCTCCCCTTGGCAGTCTCAAAGAGCAGAAGTAAAGCCTGAGGTTCCATAACTGATAGCGCTCTGCTCTCCGAGCCACCCATCACAGCCTCCCTTTCCTTACTGCCTTCTTACACAAGACCTAGCCCATCATCTAGGGCGACCTGTTATGAAAACAGGTGTCTGCAGCCTCTCCAGTCACAGCCTGACAATTACTTGGTCTGAGGTCTGTTCCCAGGGCTGTACAGGGAAGAGTGGCCGTGGGCTTGCCTGCAGGCCTGACATATACCACTCGGCCCCAGCTTCAGAGGGTCAGCAAATAGAGGGGCCTTATTATCCCACTAAGCCTTGAGGCAGGGCTGGGGGCACAGGGGTGGCTGGACAGGCAAAATCCCTCCCTTCTTCTCAGCGCCACTTTACCCCCTGCCTGCATTCACTTCTATCCCACACAGAACCGAAGTATTCTCTGATCCATCATCACAAACCAAACACATCAGAGAGGCGCCAGCTCAAAAGTGAGGTCAGGAAAATGCACGCACACACAAGTGCAGACAGCTACCAGTCCCGGAGCGTGGGGATGGGGGGCTAACAAGCAGCAAAACTTGAAGCCTGGAATCATCTTCCTTTGCCTTTCCCTGCTCCCCTCTGAAAGAAGCCAAGACTGACCTGGCCCAAGGACAGGACACAGGTGAAGCAGCAGATGCTAAGTAACCCACATCCCGGCCTGTCAGCCCTGAATATTGAGCACTTCACTGTTTAAGGAGGTGGCTGTAAGACCTTTCTTGTGCTGACGCAAGTAGGGCTTTGAAAACCCAGGCTCCAATTTAGAGGCAAGTGGTGTGGTTAAGGTAGTTTACAAGAGTTCTATGCTTCCTGGAGGTTCCTTACTTGGTCCCATTGCATTTTCTTCAACCCCTGTCTTAACTTCCTTTTGAAATCTTTAATCAGCTCAAGACTGGATGAACTCCAGAGGAGAAATGCAGTGGGTCTAGCTCCGTAAGCTCTATACACAGTGGTCCCCCAAGAGGCGAGGGAAAAATGAAAGACCATTCATCTGGATGGTGTGTCCAGCTTGGACCAGGAGGAGGGGGAGGTCTGACATCAAAAGTTCCGGAGAACTACCAGAGAGGGCAGCCCAGCTCCCACAGTCCCACAGTGTCCTGCCCTTCCTCCTAGCACATCTGCAGCCCCTCAGTGTCACTTTTCCAGAAGGAACTGTTCATCAGGGACAGGAATAGCACATCTTAGCTGGTGCTGAGATGAGGATCAACGTGGCATCGGCAATCTGCAAAGGGGGAAAGAGAATGGGGTTTAAATTATTCACACCAGCTCTTCTTTTTTAGCGAAGGCTGCATGAGAGAGCCTGATAATTCAGGCCATCTAAGCCGAAGGCCAGTGATCAGGCCTGATGCCACGATGATCAAAAGAAAGGGATATTTTTAGAGTTTTGAGCGTGGGCCCTGAAAACATTTATATCTTAGCCAGATGAAGATTATGATGGATGGTTCAGGCTAAACTATGTCTTTGTCAGGGGTTCTTTTGTATTTGTGGGATGGATTTAACAGTAAGAAGTTCTAGAACCAGTTTCTGAAAATGAGGGACCCCCACATAGCAGCACCTCCATCAGATACACCAAGACTTGATTAACTATGGCAGTAAGGTCTAGAATCAAGGGCTAGGGCTCAAGAGCAGGTTGTGCTGTAGCTTGCCCAACATGCTCTGCGACCTTAGGGGAGTTACTCGGCCGCTCCTGGCCACCTTGGTATCCCCACCTTTATACGGGGTGTGAGGGGTAAGAATAATGAGGAAGTACTTGGGTCTTAGGAGAAGAGCCACCACATTATATAAAGATCATAAATTGTGGATATAATTATCATTTATATCACCATCACTATGACCAAGCTCCTTTTAGAAGGAACCTACGTGAGTGGAATTATTCTTAGGGCCATTACTCCCAGAGTCCCCATGCTTGGGCTGGGCTGCTTCCTCTGTAGAAGCTGGTGCTTGAGGAAGGATGGAGGGAGCTGGGTCCCCGCGCCAAAGGTGTTTGTGTCCTTCCCAGGGCTCATCTCTCACCACACATTACTTCGTTGGTGCTCCAGCAGCCATCTAGCCAGGGTAGTTATAGCCTCATCTGTTTGGTGGTGCTCTGACCTTTGGGTCAGCTGCCCACATGCTCCAAAGGTCTGCATCTAGGGCTTTGAGAAGCACTGACTACCCTCCACTGGGATGAGAGGTCTGCCCTCCCCTGGCATGGTTTGGGGCAGTGGAGGCAGGGAAATGAACAAGATGACTATTTCCAGGCTCTACTGCAAGCAGAAGACAAGTATCCCCAAGAGCCAGCCTTGAGATGGCTGCACAAGAGCCTGTGCTTGGCCTCTCCCAGCTGGGTCCTGTTGAGGTCATTCAGGAAAGGCCTTGGGCTGAAATTGGCCCTGTTACTACATCAGGACAACTACCAAACTGCCCAGTGGGACATGGCCCCTCCTCCTCTAAGACCCTGGCAAAGGTCCCCATCAGCCTCCTTCTCACTGGCCTCACTTAGCTCAGGGACTGTGCAGGAGGGACTGCCAGGCGGCTTAGAGATGAACTCTCCACCCCTCACTCTGGCCATAGAGAGAAAGGGACTTGCCTAAGTTCATGTAGCCAGGAGCTGGCAGAGCCTGGCCAACACCCAAGGCTTGGTCCAGGGCCTTCCCCGCTGCCCCAGGCTGGCCTTGTGCTGCCTCCGGGTGCCTCCAACTCAGGGAATGAGACTCGCCTTTCTTGTGACTCGGGACCCGTGGTTTGCATTCCAGCTGCAAAATGAAGCACTGAGGGAAGAATCGAGGGTCGGTGACCTGGCTCTCTGCCACCCGATTCACTCAAAAGTGGAGCTCAAGCTTCCAGGTGCTGGCAGTGCAGCAGAAATCAGCTCTGTTAGTGCACCAAAGGAAGTGTCTGGGCCTAGCCAGGGAAAAGTCCAACTCAGTTACATGTGGGTGGATGGCCACCCATAGGGGGCAGGCTTCCTCCCTACCCTCAGCCAGCGTCCTGAGCAAGTCTCAGAGCAAGGTTGACCCAGGAGGATCAGAGTGTGTGTGTGTGTGTCTGCCTGTCTGTCTGTGTTTGTGCATGTGTATATCTATATGTACAAGGTGTGACAAGGTCGTGAACTCATCCTAGAAAAAGTGCTACATACCTCATTACTCCATATCACTATAGTCACCTTCGAGGTCCTCCCCTTGGGAAGCTATGCACTGATGCCAGCACCTGCCTAGTCCACCCTTCAAAGCAACTTTGGAACTCTTTTTCTGGAATGGCCATCAGAGCTGTCGTCATATTACCCTTGATGTCCTGAATGTCATCAAAATGTCTTCCTTTCAATAGTTCCTTTATCTTCGGGTAAAGAAGGAAGTCACTGGGGGCCAGATCAGGTGAGTAGGGAGGGTGTTCCAATACAGTTAT
>NW_017731682.1:600659-601649 GCF_001890085.2 Hipposideros armiger | reverse complement strand
TGTGGGGGTTAAATTCTTGTTTGGATTTGGTCAGAGCTCTGACCTCTGAGCCCCAGGACTTCTCCTAACCTCCAGGTGTGGTAGCAGTTTCTCCTGCTCAGCCTTCCCTGTCCCTCTGTAGACAACCCTGTCCCAGAATTACCATCAGCAGTCCCACCCTGGAATCCCTGCCACCGTCTTTTGTCCTCCCCTGGCCCATGCACAGTCCCTTCTGTTCCAAGCGTGCACACAGGTGCCTGCAGGCTGCACCACTTCTCTCCGCAGCCTGTGAGAAGGCAGCCAGCAGGAATGCCTAGGCCCTTCCAGGGGGCTAGTAGGCAACAATCAGTCACTCCCCCGCATGCCTAAATCCACCGGCAGAAGCCTCTTCCAAGTTCCCTGGGCTGTGTCCCCCAGGGGCGCCTGGTGGTCATCCCTCAGCCAGCCGGCCAGGCCCTGCTGTCCACTCTAAAGCCTGCTCTCTCAGCGCACTCATACTGGACTCAGTAGTCCCGCCTTGCTGTCCAGTGGACACCTGTCTTTGGCTTATAGTTCTCTTCCTATGACCCCCCACAGTGTGATCCTTGGACCGCCAACCCTTGAGCTTGGATATGGGATGGCTTCAGCTGCACTCTTTTCGTGCCTCTCTTGAATATCTTCTGCCTCCCCGCAGTCTGGTTTGCCCCTCCCCTGCCCTCTTCAAGCTTTTCCTCACTTGGTTGACGAGCTTTCCTCACCCCTGCCCTTGTCCTCTTCTCTGCTCCCAGCCCCTTGAGCCAGAACTGGCTATTAGCATCAGCTGTCAGTCATCGGCCAGAGCATGCCCTCGAGTCCGCCTGTAGAGTACCCCAGGTGGAATGGCTGAGTCTCAGCATTCGGCATAGCTGTGGCTGGATGGCTCGGGTAGTGAGCCCTGGCTGGGGCCAGAAGGGCGTTGAGGTCACCTTCATCCTTCCAACAGTGACATCTTGTTGCAGGAATGGCTCAAGGCTCCCAAATCCACATCCTCTC
>NW_017731682.1:596756-598774 GCF_001890085.2 Hipposideros armiger | reverse complement strand
CCTAACTTTTCCATGCAGCCTTTTCAGCACTTCCAAATAGTAAACTTGGTTAACTGTCCAATTGGTACAAATTCATAATCAATAATCCCTCTGATATCAAAAAAGTTTAGCAACATCGCTGCAACAAGTTCACGAACTTAGTGGTCAGACCTCATATGTCTCTGTGTCTTTGTGTATCTGTGTGTTTGTCTGTGTGTGTTTGTGTGTGTGTGTGTGTGTTGCAGGAAGGCAGGAGATGAAGGGATGCTTGGTAAGAAGCATCTGTTTGCATCCCCAATCCAAGAGTTTATTTGGGGATTACACGCTGCCTTTCCATCATTCAGTTTCCTGCTTTCTTTCCTTGGCAGATTCTGGGTGTAACTACATAACTGGATAACAGACGTGCTATAGTCCCTGTCATTGAATGAGGCATAATGGCCAGTGCCCTGATAAGTGAGCCTCTTGAGAGAGGGGACCCTCAGAATAGATGGTCTGAACAGCAGGCAGTCCTTCAGCTAATTACTGGGAAGCCTGTGTGCCGAAGCAAATGTTCTTCCTTCCCAGTGCTGTTACAGGTCCCCACAGGCTGCACCACATCTCTCCTGCTGATGTTAAAATAAACCTTATCGCACAAGCACACACCCACCAAGGATGGCCTAGAAGTGGGCTAGCAGTTGAGGAACTTGATCTGGTGGAAATCTCCTCCTGAGGCTCCACGTAGGGACCGACGTGGTTGTTGAGAGTGGCCGGTACTGCTGCTCTACTCTCATGGGCTGGAGGGAGGAAAGGGCTTGTGATGGCCCATCAGTCACTTAAGGATCAGTGCATTTCCCCGCTTTGCTTAGTCCTCCTCACTCGGGAGCCAGAGTTGGCTGTATTCCCTGCCAAGGGCCACAGCAGAGGAGAGGGCAGGACCATCCCTCCTTCCTGTTCGATCCACACTCATACCCACCTGGCAGCAGCGGTGACAGCCTCGGAGCCGCAGGTTCTCCCACCCCCATGGGAGCAAGCCAGGAGTGTGGCTGGGCAGCCGTCTGGCAGTGTCCCTCTCATGCCAGGTCCTCACCCTGGCATTGGGAAGCTGTGCCTCCATGCTGATGCTCGGCGCCCTGCTCAATGGCACTGCACCTCACACTGAGGTTTTAGGGGAGCTTAACATCAATTGAAAAATAAGACTCAGGAAACAGAGAGAAGGTGGTCAGAGGTCATCTTTATTACTAACGCAGCTGAAGGGGGCCTTATTTCGGCAGCCAAAAACCTTAGCAGCTCTTCAGCTCTGGCTGAGATAAGGACAAGACTGGGTACCTCATTAAGAACTGCCTCACCGAATGCATTGCATGATGGAAAGCAGAGAAGATGGCACCCTGAGGACAGGCTGTCCCAAGCAAGGAAGGGAGGGAAGGGAAGGAGGGAGTGAGGCCCTCCCACCAAACAAATAAGAAGAGCAGTGAGTAAGGAAAGGGGGAGAAGCCAGGTGTTCCTCTAGACGTCCCTGCCTGGAAGCAGGAGGCCAGGAGGGAGGAGGCTCGGTCCTGACACTGACAGACCAAAGAAGCAGCAGCACCAAGACATTCTTTCCATCTAAACCCTACATTTTATGCAGAAGGCCCAGAGAGGGTGAGTGATTCACCCCAGTCACACAGCATCTTCACAGAGGCAAGCTGGGCCCAGACTCCTAGGACAGGGTGCCTTGGGTGATCTCACCCTTTTCTCTGACCAGCACCATTCTGGGTTCAAGAAGTACATTTCTCAGGCTGCAGGGATGTGCCTGATCATGGCCTACCTGTAGCAGCAGATTTTCTATATGCAGCAGTTTTTACAGCCAGTTAATTTCCACCACCACCTCCTCCAATGTTCTGCATCTCATGCTCCATGTTACACTGATGAGGCTGCCTAATTCTTGGACCTCACCAAACATTCCCAGCACATTCCTAGAATTTCTTGCTCTGCTGGGCACAAGACAGGACGAGAAGGGGAGGAGACACAGCAGGGACGAAGACTGAGCTCTTGGCTTGGAGTCTAAAGAGGAAGGCAAGACA
>NW_017731682.1:561222-596001 GCF_001890085.2 Hipposideros armiger | reverse complement strand
GCTTCAGCTGCACTCTTTTCGTGCCTCTCTTGAATATCTTCTGCCTCCCCGCAGTCTGGTTTGCCCCTCCCCTGCCCTCTTCAAGCTTTTCCTCACTTGGTTGACGAGCTTTCCTCACCCCTGCCCTTGTCCTCTTCTCTGCTCCCAGCCCCTTGAGCCAGAACTGGCTATTAGCATCAGCTGTCAGTCATCGGCCAGAGCATGCCCTCGAGTCCGCCTGTAGAGTACCCCAGGTGGAATGGCTGAGTCTCAGCATTCGGCATAGCTGTGGCTGGATGGCTCGGGTAGTGAGCCCTGGCTGGGGCCAGAAGGGCGTTGAGGTCACCTTCATCCTTCCAACAGTGACATCTTGTTGCAGGAATGGCTCAAGGCTCCCAAATCCACATCCTCTCTTTTGCACAAACAGGCCAGACAGCTGCGCTTCTGAGCCCTGACTGCCTCCAGCCAGGGGTTAATTGCCAGAAAATAATGCTTCTTGAGGTCATTGCTGCTTAAACAGCTGGCTTCATCTTTTCCTGTTTGGCCTTGGTTGTTCTGAGCTCCCTAGCCCGCCCTTGCCTGCTGCTGTAATCCTCTCACTGCCAGGCGGGGGGCCACAGGCTGGGCTCTTCTGCCTGTGACTTGACCTTGGCAGCATCTCAGTTCTCGTCTCCTCTCCCTCACTGCTGCCATGCTGCCCTGAGACTGACGGTCGCACTGGTGCCTCACTCCTGTCCCCACCCGCCTGGATACCCAGGCTCAATTTTCTGACTGTGGCTTGGTTTCCATCTCTAACTGTGCAGAATGCTGGAGGAGACAGGAGGAAAGCTTCAACAAAGCTCCTTCTTTGTGGCAGAATCAGTTCAATGGAGAAATTCCAAGTCCAATTGTATAAATTGCTTAAAACTTACCTCAAGGGTGTTGCCAGCTGGTGCTGAGCTGCCCCGTCTCAGTGACTCTGCCCAGAAACCATACCTGGGGCTTAGCTTGCCCCGTGCAGTGTAAGTCCATGTGAAGACCCAATTTCTAATTAGTCACCATGATGTCACAATGAGAAACATCTCTGCAGATTTCCCGCAGAGCCTCTCATTAAGGAAAGTATTGGTTTGGTTCAGAGAGTACTATGCTGTTCCAGCTTCATTTGGGATCTATAGTTTTAGAAAATATCCAACTTTGCTTCTAGTTCAAACTGTTCCATTAAAGAATTAAAGGAAAAAAACTTTGGTAGATGGTATGGGGGAAGATGACTGTTTCGGTCCCATCCTGTGCTTACCAAACTGGTTCCATGTTTCGGGTCCAGTTTGGCATATTTTGAAATGGCATTGTTGTCACGGAGGGCTCTAGGGGCAGACGCCACGGGAGCTTTCTTTAGACTTCTCATTGCTGATTTCTGTCAGACCAAGACTCAGGTGGTCACTTCTGGGAGGACCGGGGCAGCCCTTTGTGCAGAGGCAGACCAGGCACAAAAGCCTGAGTGGGCTGGAGGTCAGGGAGGAGTGGGGCGGAGCAGGTTCAGTTCACACCCATACACGGGGCCGGTGGGGACAGAACGAGATACAGGCAGAGCAGCAAGGCAAAGGAGGATCAGCGTGTACGGAGTCCCGGGAGCCGGACCAGCGTGAGACCAGCGAGTCAGGTCGTGACTGAGAACAATGACAGCAGTGAGGCCACAGCCAGGAGCTTCTGGCTCGGGAAGGGCTTTGTGGGGCTTTGCCCAAGCTGAGGCATGATGGCTAACAGCTGCAGAACACAGACATGGTTGGAGCAGCAGACCCCAGGCAGGCGGCACGGAGCAAGCAGGGGCCTAGCGGCCGAGGCCTCGCCTGTGTTTGGGGTGCTGTGCGCACACAGGAAGTGTTGCCCAGCTTGTGCAGACAGTTCCTAGACTCTGAGATAAGAGGCTGGGCTGAGTAAAGCGAAGGGCAGTGAGGGCAGGCATGGCCCTTAGAGCCTGCGGCTGTGACCCAGGCTGGAGCAGTGGCGTGAAGGGAGCAGCACGGAGCCGGCAGAAGCCCCTGGGGGAGGAGGGCAGCCTGGCCAGGAGGGGCCCCCTGCAGCATGCCTGACCCGCCCTGCTGGCCCTGAGGAATGGGAACTGAGTGGGGGGCTGTTTCAGGGTTGAGAGTCTCTGGGTTTCCCCTTTGTCTCCCTGTCACCACCCTGTCATTCCTCTCCTGACACCCCATTTTTACCCGAGCCTGCTGAATCCACCGTAAGGAGCTAGCTGGGCGAGCTCACCCCCACCTATCAGCTGTTAGGAAGACAGCAGGTAAGCACACGAGGTCCTACAGCCAGAACCGCTGGGTCCAGTTTTGGTTTCAGCCATGTTCTTGCCAAGTGACCTCAGACAAGCTGCCTCACCTCTCCACGCACGTGTGCTCGTGGATCCAGTGAAGCTGACACTGTGCTCACATGGCAGTGTGATGAGCGATGCAGCGCTCATCTCCAACGGTGGCTGGGAGCCATCATGGGAAGTGCTCACAGAGGCACCTGGGAAGAGCTCGCACACGGCTTACTGTCCTGGAGCACCCACTGTGTGTGCCTGGGGCCACTAGGATGAATAAGGCACCGACTCTCCCGGAGATGAATTAATTATTATTGTTACCAGGGGTGCCCCAAAAATGTACACAAGTGGGCACTTTGGTCAGCATCGCTCAAGCAGTAGTTCGCCTTCATCAGAAGTGTCTGAATGCTGATAGTAACTACTCTGAGCACCTCTAGTAATTGCAGAAGTTAATCATGACTCGTAGTCATCTTTTGTAATTGGTATATAGTGAGTATTACAGTTTTAATAGTTTTCCTTTCTTGAAATGTGTACACATTTTCTGGCACCCTCTGTAGTTACATTTGTTCACACTGTAGAAAAACTGCATTTCTCTGCTTCTCCATCTCGGTTTTGAGACTCAAGGCCAGTGCACCTGAGTTGGGCTATCACCTCCTAAGCCACAGGCCAGGGAGATGCACTCTGGGCCTCTCTAGAGAATGGTGGGCTCTGTGGGTAGAGCAGGGGCCCTCCCCTGGCATGGTTATCCAGGAGAAGCAGGATGGCATGGGGCCCAGTAAATACTGACATTGAAATATGACTCCTTGAAATTACACACAAAATATCTTAGAACTTTTTACTGGCTTTTGTTTAATAATTCAAAATCAATACCAAACCAGACTTAAGGAAGGCAAAAGGCAGCTCCAAAACCTTCTTCATGCTTCCTAGTCCTCCTACTATACAGTCCTTATGGCAGCTCACACCTCACTGCCCAGCTCATGGGGCAAGCTGGAGGGATCTTGGGCTGCTTCGGAAAACACTGTCCCCAGGGAAAATACCCAGAGCTCTCGGGTTGTACCTGTACTGGTCACATTCCCTCCACTGATCTTTTCTTGAGTCAGGGCATGTAACTTCCTGCTGCAAAGGTGCCCTCTCAGGCAGGCACAGAGTAAAACCCCCCATATACCCCTGTGTTCAGTTCAAACTTCTCAGGAACTAGATAACCTTCCTTAAATCTTTTGCGTACCTCCCATTATGCATAGGGACACATATGCAAATCAGGTCCCAGCAGCAGCCTTAGACTCTGATCATTCTTTGCCATGGGGCTGTCCTGTGCACTGTAGGACATACCGGTATGCCAGATGCCAGATACCCACAAGATGCCAAGAGCTCTCCTTCTCCCAATTTTGACAACCAAAAAAGGTCTCCAGACATTGCCAGATGTCCCCTGGGGGCAAAATTGTCTAGGTTGAGAACCTCTGATATAAATTAGACTGAAGTAACAATTCTGTGCTACCCACAGTCAGAAAAAAGATTAGGCTCCTGCCCTGAAGCCTGGGCTGGCATACTCTGACCTGTCCCGGTGTGTCACAGGCTCTCTAAGATAGGCACCCAGCATTTTAAAGCGGGATGTCAGGCGGGCACGCAGCCAGACCCAGCAGTGCACTGGGCACTGAGGAGGAGGTGAAAGAACCTACGATGTGGCCTCTGGGCCCCAGAAGCTCAGTCATTCTGGGGGGCTGAGGGGGAACCCTTGAAGCGGTAGCCACCTCTATGGAGCAGTGGCTAAAGTTATGTCAGTCATCCAGCCAAGGCTTGCCGGAAACTGTTGCACAAGGAACAGCATGGCAGGCAGGTGAAGGACGCAGAGGCGGACCCGAGTCTAGTTAAGGAGGGAAGGGGCAAAGCAGAAAGTCCTTGTGTGGGGACATGGAGGCAGATGAAGCCCTGGAGGCATTGGGGCTGGGGCAGGGGCAGGTGATAACCACTGCGGGCCCAGGATGGCACGTGCAGGCCATGAGCGAGCTGGGACAGGCAGGCACCGAAAGTCCAGGCAGAACAGCGAGAGCAAAGGCTTGGAGGCGGAAGGCTTGGCCTCTGTGTAAGGAGCTGTGTCCAGGAACAGGAGGAATGCTTCGCAGACCTGCACAGCCAGCCTGTGCCCTAGGAATCCTGAGATGATTCTGGACCGAGGGAGTCAGGAAAGGCTTGGCCCAGCAAAGGGCAGAGTGGCACAGGTAAGGCATTTGTTGGAGCTCATGGCCTCAGATGGCCAAACCCCCACTAGCCCAGCCCTGTCGCACAGACTCCAGCCAGCCAGCTCCAGAGCAGGGCTGCCAGGCTCCTCTGCACAGGCTCCCAGGAAGCATGACCTGCCTCTCAGGGACTGTCACACAGGAGCCGTGATTCAGGGCCTCCCCCGCGCAGGTGAGTCACACACCTGCAGCCCTCCCGCCACCGAAGCTGCTGCCTGGAGCCAGCACCCATGCCCACCGAGCACCCAGCAGGTCCACTCCCTAGCACCCCACCCTCAGTCCCCCCAGTGCCCCAACCGGACCTGACTTTCCCCCGAGGGCATCTTTACAGCTGGGGCTTCTGGCAGGAAGGGCGCTTTTCCCCCTCCTGCCGGCTCTGTCAGGGCGGAGAGCATGCTTGACGCCTGGGAACCTTTCTGAGGGGCTGGCATGTACTAATTTAGCCTGCCATCAAATCACAGGTGTGGTGCTCGCTTCCCATCTTCCCGCCTCCCCAGCCAGGCTTCAGCAGCAGCTGTGGCAGCGACTTTCCAGAGAACAGCATGACACTGTCGTGTCCTCAGGGCCACCATCCGTGCCTGACTCACACCTGACAGCAGTGACAGAGAAGCCTCTCCTGCCCCCCTCCACCCCCCGTCAGAAGGAAGGTGGCAAGATGCTGCCCTCTCAGCTGGCAGGGGCCTTCGTGCTCCCATTCAGCTATGGGCACCTCATCATCTGGTGCTCCCACGCCACAGAGGGCACATGGTGTGTATCCAGGAAGCCTGAGAAGTGACTGGCAGCCATGGTCCTGCTGCGGAGTGACAGCTGGCTTCAGAGTACTGAGGCAGGGCGGGGCAGTGGGGATCAATTTAGAGCCAGCAGAAAAGACAGCCATGTCCGAGGGGAGCTGTGGGCCAGGCACGTCCCCAAGACCCTGAAATGCATACTCCTAGGTGGGTATCAGTGTAGCCACGCTCAGTCCAGGGGGCTGGGTAGCTCCTAGGAGGGTGAGGATCTGGACTGGGCAACTGTGTCTGCCACTCGCTGACAAGCTCAGCTCACCTCGTGCTGCCACCCATGAGCTCTGGGAGCAGAAAGCAGGTCAGAAGGCTCTGAAGCACAAGTCGCCTCTCGTTGAGTGCCCCTAGGAGTGGGCAGGGCAGGGTGCAGCCATGCATTGGCTCAGTCCCACAGGCAGGGCCATCATGTATGGCCCTAGAGGTTGCCTCCTGTACAAGGATCCAAGGAAGGCTGAAATCCAGCTTGCCCAACTCACTTGAGCCACATTTTTCTCATTGGAGCACATTTTTCTAATTCACACAAAGGTGCCAGTGGTCACCCATCCAGAGCTAGCAAGTGGTGGAGCCTGGACTCGACCCAAGTCGGCTGACATTCCACCACTGTCCTTCAGGGTTTCAGGCCCTATTTAGACACAGAGTGTCCTCAAGCAGTGAGGGCCCACCCACAGGCCTCTTGCCAGCCTCCTCAATAACATGAAGCACTTCCGAGGACCCAGGCACACACAGCCTTGCCGGGGACCCCATGCACTTCCCCCCTTCATTTAAACCCCTCCCCATAGCGGAAAAAGTCCATGAGGCCCAGGCAATGTGCCCTCGTGGAAACTGCCTCCCCTTCCCCACTTCTAGGCCTCGTCCCAGGTGCCCGGGAGCTTGAAATGCCCTGTGCAGACCACCTGAGCCTCCATCCAGAGCCTGCATAGCCTCCTGAGGCTGTTGCGCCCTCCACACTCCACCATACCCAGCCTCCTTCATGTCCTCACTAAGGGATGGTGGGGGCCTGGTCCTGGGGGAGGGATGGACAGAGAGGGATAGACACGCAGGCCGGAAGGCCTTTCCTGGTGCAGTGTAGAGCCTGGGACGGGAAGGGAGGGAGGCCGGGAACCTCCATCTGTACTTTTGCCATGGGGCCCCACAAGGGATGGAGGCAGGCCTGCCCCCATTTTTAAGAGGCTGACTGGCTTCCCTGCTTCCTCGCTTGTGGCCAGCTCTGATGCTGAGAGACAATGGGCTCAATAAAATTGCTGAGGGAGAGATGGGCAACTCACTCAACTTGAAAGGAAGCCTTGCTCTTGGGTCAAAGTTCTGTTTTCCTTGAAACGTCCTCTCCTCTACGTTGTTTAAGCCCTGCCTTTGCTGAGTCCCCTGCTGGTCTCTGGGAAACAGTCAGACAAAGCCTACAGGCCCATACACTGCTATTGTCTCTGAACTGGCCAGGCAGCCTTTGCCCTCCTGCTGGCCCCACCCTGTGAACCCGCTGCCAGTCTCCTCCCTGCTCACCTACCCTCCTGCCCACATTCTTGCCCTCTTAATGAGCCTTGGCATTTCAGAGCTCACCCATAGGCTGGGCCCTCCCTGTAATCCCATGACTGAGACCATGGGCTGCTGCCCTCATGTGGCCAGGCACATGGGCAGTGCCTAAAGGGAGGAGGAGGCTTCACCAGCCAGTGCTCAGGAGTAGGGGCTGTGTTTGCCCGAAGGGGGCCAATTTCAGGCAACAGTCCTCCCCTCTTCTTCTTCTCCTTCTTCATCCTCTCTCCTCCCCACTTCTTTCCCTCTTCCCTGCCTATAGCCTGCCTCAGATCCCTCACCCTGTCCTCTCTAAGCCACGTGGGCCGACATGCATTTCTGCCCTGTTGCCTCCTGCAAGAGCCCCCTGGGATCCAGCAACGTGCCGAGCCTCCCAGATTGTAAAACCAGGTGGGAGTGGGGATTGTAAAACCAGGGTGCAGACCTGTCATAGCCGAGAGCACAGCCAGGAGATAAGCCGGCAGCAGCAGTAAGGCTGTGAAGCCTGCAGAGCAGCCCTGAGCCTGGAGGAGGCCAGGCAGTGGAGAGGGAGCTTAGAACTCCGACAGTGCCCTTTCCAGGGTCTCTGCCATGCTTTCCCAGAGACCTGGTTGCTGCTGTCCAGCCAGCCTGCCCCTCCACTCTAGCCACACCTGTTCTCCACTCCCTGAGCTCACACACCCTATGCTCTATGCACCCTCCAGGCTTTGTACATGCTCTCCCCTCTGCCTGGCAGGCACTTCCCTCCTCCGCCTGGCAAATGCTACTCATCCTTAGAGATGCCATGCAGGTGTCACCTCCTCCTGGAAGCCTTCTCTGACTGCCCTCCCCCACCAGGGGCCTCCCATAGTTGCTAGGGCTTGCCCCATTGTAGCATTTATAACACATCATTATAATCACTTACTTATCTGTCCCCCTACCACCAATAACTTTGAGGGCAATAACTGTCTGACTTGTGATATCTGGCATATAGTAGGTGTTTAATAAATATTGGATAGGTAGATGGATTAACAAGCTGACGACAGACCCGTGAGTGAAGGGATGAGTGGGAAGTCCGTGCCAGCAGCCAGCAAAGGCAGGTACACCCAGAGCTACTGGGAGGAGGAGGAAGGTGGTACGGATGCTGGGGGTCCCTGACAGGTAGCCCCATGTCCCTCACTGCTTCAGGAAAACATTTATCGTAGAGGTCCTGAAGTGCCCTCTGCCTCCCCAGGCCCATCTGGTGGTGACTGCACTCTCTCCTTGCTCCTAGTATTTCTGCCTGTTGCTGGTGATCTTCCTCGTTGAGCTGGTGGCGGGGGTCCTGGCCCATGTGTACTACCAGAGGGTGAGTGGAAGTTCTTCCTTCTATGCTCCCCATCAGCATTGCCAGGAGGCACTGGCAGGGGGAGGGGTGCAGAGGGGTGGGGAAGCTGAGGCAGCGACATTCCGGGGCGTTCCTGTTTCCCAGGCCCCAGCATTCCTCGGCACGTGGGTCCTGCTTCCTGTCCCAGTTCCAATAATTCTCTCCTCCATCTGTTGATACTGATGCCTTCACATGGGAGCCGGAGGGTTGGGGGAGCTTCCATGAGAGGCGGGTGGTCCCTCTGCCCTGCGAATGAGAGGTGGAGCATGGATCTGGCTGTCAGACATCCAAGCGGAAATAAAGCTATAGGCCCAGGAAGGCTACATGCCGGACTATGAAGACAGCACCAGGCCGCGCCTGCCTGCACTGAACAGGATGAAGGGGCCATTCAGTGCCCCCGCCCCCACCAGGTGCCCTGTGAATAAGGGATTCAAGGTCATGACCAGGCTGATATTTGGCTGGGAGGGGCAGGCTGGTTGTTTCAAGCCAGTGTCCATAGGAATTACGGGTACCCCCAGGATAATGATTATAAATATTTTGAATATGTCATAATCAAAATGAAAATCAACAGATATTTAGAAGCACCCATCTGCCTAGGAGCTGTCTCCTTCCCGTCCCCCAGCTTTCGCTGCATCATCTCCGTGAACTTGGTCTCTGTGCAGCCCCCCACTGAGCATTCCATTAGACTGTTTGGGAAACGACCACATCACACCATTTGCAGTAACACAGAGCTCTAGAGTTAGCTCGTGTGGTTTGAAGCAAGCCTGGGGACCAGGATGAGGGGCTCTGCTAATGCCACCTTCCCTCTCCACCCTCCAGCTGAATGATGAACTGAAGCAGCACTTGACCCAGACTTTGTCTGAGAACTACGGGCAGCCCGGAGCCTCGGAGATCACCACCTCAGTAGACCATCTACAGCAGGATGTAAGTCCTCCCCATGGGCGTGAAAGCCACACAGACATGGGTTCAAATCCTGACTCTGCCCCTTTCTGTCTGTGTGGCCTTGGGCAAGTTACTTTCTTTCAATGTCAGCTGCTCATAGGCTTTGTGAGCATTAAGACGTGTACACATGTAGAAGCCCCACCCACCGTGAAAAGTGCTCACTTAATCCTGTTCTTCCCTTTCTCCTTCTCTGCACTCGACTTCACCATGGTTCCCCCAGCCATTTCCTCCAGACCCTACCCTGCTGCCTTCCCCTCTGGGTGCCCTGTAGACAGGAAGCCGGCCATCCCAGAAGAACTCCATCTCCTGGCTCCTTCCATTGTCAGAGCTGCCATCCTTTCCCGGGTCGGAGTGGGGTGTCTGACAGCTGAAGCCCCATAAGAGTGAACTGTAACAGGCAGACGTGTTTCAGTTAAGCTGCTGCAAGAAGCCCCCAGTTTTGCACCGTCAGGAAGAATGCTGGAAGGCAGCAAGGTGGTCTCTCCCTTCCAAGAAGAGACTCAGCAGATCTCTCCAGTGAGGCCCCCAGTCTTGCTGGGGTGGGGGGTGGGGAGCGCAAATGGACCTCAGACCTGTGCAGTCCCAAATAGCATCCACTAGTCGCATGTGGCTATTTAAACTTAACATAAAATTCAGTTCCTTGGTCACACTAGCCTCATTTCAAGTTCTGCATAGCCATGCATGGGCAGTGGCCACCCAATTGAACAGCACAGATAGAGGGCATTTCCATCATCACAGAAAGTTCTACTGGACAGCTTGACTCCGGGATCCTGATGGTTCTGTGGCTGAAAATTTGAGGCAGTGCCACCTACCCCTTCTCCCTGCCACACCACCTCACCCCTATCCTGGTCTCTGCTCCATCCTGTACCTACAGCCGTGGGCTGAGGCCTTGGTCTCTTGGTGGGAATACCAGGCAAGGAGAGGAAGTACAGGGTAGTGGGCTCTGAACTCTAGGGGCACCTTCCCCACCCCCCCGAGACAGGCTCAGCTCCACATGTAGGGGTGTCTTGTCCTCTGAAATAGTGGCCAGAGTCACCCGTGTACTCGTACGCACAGGTGCACCCATGCCCGTATGCTTAGGCAACACACACCCTGCTAGTCAGCCTGTCCGAAACTCAGTCCACACTTGGTGGGCCTCCCACATCAGTAACTGTGCCCAAATCCCTGCCCTCAGGGCAACAGGGGACATGCAGTCAGGGCTAGGCTGGGGGGACCCTCAGAGTGGAGAGCAGGGGTCGGGGAGGCCTACCGGAGGGACCAAGAAGGAGGGTGTGGCTGCTCAGGTGGAGAGGATGGGAGGGCAGGCCAGGAACAGGGAACGGCATGAGGTAAGGCACCACAGGAAGCAGACACTGCACCACTGCTGGAAGTCTCCGTGGGCACTGCAGCACCTGGCATGGGCCCTTTCACTTGCCTGGAACAGTCAGACCCAAGGGACATGACCAACCATGGGCCTGAAGCTTAGGCATGAGGAAACTGAGCCCCAAGAAGGCAGGGGCTTCAAGCCAACACCAGCACCCGGGCCCCGGCCTCACCTCGCATATGTGAATGACACCCGTGTGCCTGTATTCATACAGCTATGACAAAATAGATAGTAGGTGTCTCTTACTAACAGCTGACTCCGGGCAGGACTCTCTCCAAGTACTTTTCGTGAACCGCCTTTCAGTTCTCACAGAACCCAGTCTGGACACACTCCGTTATCTCCATTTTACAGGTGACAAAACTAAAGCCCAAAAAGGTTAAATTACCCATCCAAGTGACACACACGCAGACACGCAGACACGCAATCCCACGTGACTCAGCACATCCCCTGCTGTTCCATTCTGCCTGACTTCTCGGGGTGCCTCACCTCTCCTGGCCAGTGAGCAGAGTCAGTAGCCCCGCCTGCCCCCGTGCCACGTGCAGGCCCCTGTTGTCTCTCCTAGTAGATGGGAAAGGACAAGCTTCGGAAGGGCGGGAGACATAGGACTTATGTTGGAGCCCAGTGCCTGACTTCACTCCTGGCACATAGTAGGTGCCTAACAAACATTATTAACCGGACTAAATACACCTTCCACCCCACCCACAGCCCCTACACCAGAAACAGCCTCAAAACAGCCACGTTCTGTGGCCCATGGAGGGACGCTAAGTCTCAGTCCTCCAACTCAGAAGGGTGAGAAATAACCAGTTTCCTGGTTTTGAATCACCTTAGACCTGGGCTGGCGCCCACTGCCCTGGGAGGTGCAGAGTCCTACTCAGCACGCACACCAGGCCCCTCTGGTCACTGCTTAGCTGCCAGCTCCATAGCCTCTGGGATACCTTCTGTGTCCCTGCAGGTCTGAGGCTTCAAGGCTTGAATGGGGGCCTGGGAACCTCTGGAAAGGCTGGGTCCCTGTCTCTGCAGTCCTGCCTCCCTAGATGGCCAGGAAGCCACCCATGGTTTTGGCCCTGCCCGGAGCTCTGCCACCTGACAGTATACAGCCCCACAATCTCGGGGACCTGCCTGTATCTGTTGCCCTACCCATCTTCTCATCGACCCTCCCTGTGTCCAGGGCACCAGCATCAACTCCTTAAAGGCCTTGGGTGGATGTTTAAGGCAGCAAACAGGTGACCTGCAGGCAAA
The DNA here is from genome assembly GCF_001890085.2 of Hipposideros armiger. Classification (NCBI taxonomy): domain Eukaryota; kingdom Metazoa; phylum Chordata; class Mammalia; order Chiroptera; family Hipposideridae; genus Hipposideros; species Hipposideros armiger. Next base: position 584,327 of record NW_017731682.1, on the reverse strand, counting down.
TTCTGGTCCCAAAGAGACCAGCTCCCTGATCCAAACAGGGGAAAGGGAGAATCCTAGGGAGAACAAAATAGGTTGGGTTACTATTTGAATAATGTGTCCTGCGCCCTGTAACCAAGGGGCTGGAGAAGCCGCATGCAGGCTCCTCACCTCCAGGCTCTGCCTCTCCCACCAGTTCAAGTGCTGTGGAAGCAACAGCTCGGCCGACTGGCAGCACAGTGCCTACATCCTCTCTCAGGAGGCCGAGGGCCGCCAGGTGCCCGACAGCTGCTGCAAGACGGTGGTGGCCCGCTGTGGCCAGAGGGCACACCCCTCCAACATCTACAAGGTGGAGGTGAGCACCGCGCTTCAGCTGGGGCATGCAGAGGGCCCCCGAAAGGCAGGCTCGGGCAACAGGCTGGGGGAAGCAGAGCCCAGTTATTCACTGGGGAGGAGACAATAGTGCTGGGCCTTTAAAGTTCCCCACAAAGCCTGAGGGACAAATAGCTGCTACTGGGAGACTCTGGGACATCACAGCATGTCCGCACCCCCCTCCCAGCCCTCCACTCCCAGTCACCCAAGAAGCCTGTAGGCAATTGAAAGGCTGGACCAGGCCCTGTAAGCCTTTCCTCAGCCAGTTGGTTGCAGCACCACAGCCAGCCCTTCCCTCCCTACCCTCACCCGTTGCCTGGTCAAGGTGTGCTGACTTGCTGTTGCCTTACAGGGAGGCTGCATCACCAAGCTGGAGCAGTTCCTGGCCAACCACCTGCTGCTCATGGGGGCAGTGGGCATCGGGGTGGCTTGCCTACAGGTGAGTTGAGTACGGGATGAAGAGAGGGGCCTGTCTAGAAGAGCTGTGAGCCCCTCTCCCATTGGCTGAGATCTCACACCACTAACCCTTTGCACACTGACCGTGTCCTGCCCTCCCCTCCTCTCCTCTCCTCTCCCCTTCCATTTGCAGCCAAGGGTGAGTCACATGGTCACTCTCTTCCCCAGACACAGGAAGGAAAATGCCTGGGGCCTGGGGGCCAACTTGAACTTGTAAGGAAGAAACCTGGGAGGAGTATGAGTGTGGGCTCAGGTATGTGCATGCACCCTCTGTGTGTGCACATGCGGGTGGGTACATGTGCAGCCTGCCGTAGTATGTGTGGGGCCATGGGTGTGTCCACATGCATCGTGGTGAGGGTTGTATGCACATATATGTGTTTCGGTGTGCTTGTGCATGAGTGTATGTATGAGTGCATGGCATGCACTCATTGCTCTGTGTGTGTGCATGTATGCACACACATGCACGCCTGTGGATATGTGCTCCCTGTGTACACTCAGCTCTCTGCTCTGAGCATGAGCCATGCCCTCTGGTTCATTGTTCTACCCCTCTCCCAGTCACTATCCAGGAAGTCAACGTTACTCTCATGGGTCACTCTCGTCAAGGGTCAGGGAGAAAGGAGTCAGGAGGGGCATCCTCAGGGGCAGGGGCAGATCCAGCGAGTGAGCGCCCTGCATGCCCACTCGCCTGGCACTCCTGCTTCGGCCCAGCAGTCTCTAGAGGGAGCTCAGTCTTTTCCTGCCCCTCCCACTCCCAGTACTATAAGCGCCATCTAAGGAAGGGGTGAGAGCAGTGGCTGCGGCGTCAGAGGACCTGGGTCCAATCCTGCCTCTGCTCCTGTGCGACCCTGAGCAGTTACTTCCTTGCCCCTCAACTTCATCCACAAAATGCGGATCATTTCCCCAGTAGTGCAAGGGCTAGTTAAGAGTGAGGCGACGGGTGCGACATCGGCAGCGCCTGGTCCATATGGAGGCCTCCGTAAGCAGAAACTGTCTGTGACTTCAGAGTAGCTTCAGATACCTCCTCTCATTGGATCCCTACAACCTGAGACCCAGGCCAGGCGAGTAACGGTGTCCTCCTCATGTGACACATCAAAAAGCTGAGACCCAGAGAAGTGACTCACCGAGGGTCTCACCCAGGTCTCCTAGCCCTCGGTCCTTTGCTTTCCCAGACTCCCTCCCCCAACACAGAGAGCCATGGAGAGAAAAATGAGTGGTGGCAGGGCTCCTTCCAGACCACCATGCTGCTGGCCCACATCTGTGCAGGGAGAGTCCAGCTGCAGCCCAGCCCGCTGGGCCTGACCCTCTGGAGGGAGACCAGACAACCTGCGTATTTCCTCTCGGAGCCATCATTCCTCATGTGTAAAATGAGGCTCATTTTGCCTAGTTTGGTGACTAGTGAGGATTAGCAATGTACATGTAAATCACATAGCTCATTGCCAAGCAGATAGCAGGTGTTCACTAAACGGTCTCCATTGTTATTTTTATCATTTCCACATGGCACGTTGTGTCCAAAAAGCCCTAGAGGTTTCCAGGCCAGCCTGCCCCTCACCTCCACTCAAGAGCAAGCCTGGTGAGCCCCAGGTGGCATCAGCATGGCCCCCCTTTTACTTCCCAGGGCAGGCCTTCTGCCCCACATACTGAACCCCAGAGAGCTGCCAGTGGGGTCTGGTAAAGGGGCCGCTCTGTGCCCCAGCTCCTGGCTCAGCTGAGGTTTCTGGAAACCTGATCTCTACTTTGGGTATCATTACTGCAGGGGAGTCCACTCTGCATGGACACTCACCAGGCCTGGACCGTACTCTCCGTCCATTTCTTCCTGACCTCTCTGGCCTGGAGAACCTGTAGAAGCTGAAGACAAGGGCAGTGAGGCCAAGGGCAGTGAGTGGGATTACCAATGCCCTAAGCCTAAGTAACACCTGTGGGAGTAACATCGAGGAGGCCAGGTTGTCGGGTGGGGAGCCTGCAGGCCCCCAGATGCCTCCTCCCCACTCACACCCCCATCATGAAAAGCCTTGGTCCAGCTCACTATGGAATTGCTCATGGTGTCCCTCAGAGAGCGCTTCTCCTGGCCACCACTGTAGACCCCAACCCCTCTCCCAGTTTCTCCCCTCTGTTCAGCTGAGGCCTGCCCTGCAGCGGCCAAGCCTCGGGTTAAAGCTCCCTCTTCTGGCCAGTGCTGGAACTAAGTCCAGGCCAGCCACCAGCCTTGCAGGAGGGCTCAGACCAGACCTGTCCCCAGGCTCAGTCGTCCTCCTGCTGGAGCAGGCACCAGGCTCCTTCCCCACACACGTCCAGCTTAGCACTTAGAAGACCCCCCAAGGTTCAGGATATAGAAGGTCCCGATGATGTCATAATGTTTCTGTGGTCCCCAGGAACTGGAGGAAATCTTGACGTCACAGGTTTTCCTATTGATACAGGGGGATTTGAGGCGCAGAGGGGATGCAACTATACCTGAGATCACACAGCCCCAAATAGAAGTTAGTCCACTCCCACCCTGACATTCCCACACTGCAGGATAGAAACACGTTGCAGAGCCTAGAAAACTCACAAGAAGTGACGTGGGGATCTGAAGGCATTAAAAGGGAAACCAAAGGTCATTGTGGAATGGCTTCCTGGGACCTCGTTGACCCTTCTTCAGTGCTCTTGATGACAGCCAGGTGCTTGCTCAAAAATCTCAAAATAAGCGGAAAGCGTGACAGCTTCCCTGTTGAAAATGTGTGCCAAGTGCTACATGCAGGCAAGCTGTCCGAAGGGGACACCATGTCCCATGTAGGCCGGGCCCAGACAGCCTGTCCAGACCCATCATCTGCCATCTCCTGCCCCTGTGGTCAACTTGTGTGTTTTCTCTGCTCACATCGGTGCTTTCCTCTTGAGTATCTGTGTTGATTTCTCCACCTCCTCTGTGAGGAAAGAGACACTGCTGCTCCCTCGAGGAGCTGATAGTAAGCATCCATTACCCCTCTGCATGAATCTGGATGGTGTGTGTGGACGTGTGTGTGGACCTGTGTACACGCTGATGAGCGCATCCTTTACCCCTCTGAACTGCATGCATCAGGGCGGGGTGTGCGTGTGTGTGTGTGTGTGTGTGTGTGTGTGTGTGCGTGCGCGTGTGTGTGTCTGCACTGATGGGATTCTGGCCAGCACACCTCCACCCTCACTGTGCCTTCCCTGGGAGGCGCCCTAAGAACACACATCTCATACAAAAGTGAGCATGGTAGGGGAGCTCAGTTCTCCGGTCCTCCTCCGGCATGAGATGCACACTGTAGGAGATGCAGCCCCAAGTCTGTGCTGGTCCACCTGCTCCCTTCTGGCGTCCCCCTTAGCAAGGGCCAGAAAGATCCAGAGAACTCCACAGGAACAGCCTTCAAATCATAGGGGCCTGGGGGGCAGGGGAAGGGCATGCCTCATGACCCCTGGGAGGAACGGCTGTGACCGCCGCCTGCTTAAAGCCAGTGGGAAACAAGGCAACCTCCTCAGCCGTCTTCCAGCTTGTGGCTCTGAGTCCCCGAAGTGGATTAGCACTGCTCTCAGCTCCAAGTCTGAAGGCTGAAAGCTGTGTTCCTGGATCTCCACTGTCCTCCCACATGGGGATGGAGATGGGGCGGGGAGGAAGAGGAAGGACATATCCTGTGCTGCCGCCCTGAGCGCCTTGCCTACCAAGGAACTGAGTGCCCACCGGCCCATAGGCATCTTCACCAGTTGGTCCTCCTCCCATTTGACAGCTATTGGAAAGTTTGGGGATGATGGGGCATTGTTGCAATATTTGGGGACATATACCTTTGCCCATGTCCACAGGACAGTCATGGGGCTGCCCTGGCAGTGACCCCAGTCCAGCAGGGGTGGAGAGTTGGGGTCCAGCAGTATCATTATCAGGAGCAGGAGCGGGGGCCTCCTAGGTCTGCCACATCCTTGCCCTGTCTTGGAGGAATCCTTAGCTGGGAGGGAGGAGAGGAAGAGGCAAATGAAGAGCAGAGCTGGGGAATAAAGATCCTCTGCATTCTAGAAATGGGAAAGTGAGACCAGGAAGAAGTGGCCTCCCAGACCCGTCCTGCCCCGGGCAGGGTCCTCAGCCCCCCCAGGTTCAGGTAGTGGGCACGACAGAGGAGCTGTCGGGCCGGCTTTTAGGGCCTGGTTTGGTGCTGAGTTCCAAGCTGATTTATAGGATGAGCTGGTGACAGCTCTGAGTGTTCCTCCCCGAGCCTTGGTTTCCCCAGTGGCTCCTGTACATCAACCAAAGAGTCCACTGTGGCCCTTGATTTTGCTCTGGAGTCTGAGCAGCAGGGTGCACACTCTCTCCTAGAAAAAGGCTGCTCAGGCAGCAATCGGGCCATCTCTGGAGAGGCTCTGGCCAGCAGCACTGACTGGGAGCTTGTCAGCAATGCAGACTCTCGGCCCCCACCCAGGCCTACAGAAGTGTAATCTGCCCTATCACGAGGCCCCCGGGTGATTCGTGCCCATTAAAGTGTGAGAAATTTGCTCTTGAATAGTAGTTCCCAAAGTGTGTTCCCCCCTTCACCCCCAGTATCACCGGGCGCTTGTTAGGACTGCAGAGTCTCAGGCCCGCTCCTAAACCTCCTGAGTTGGAATCGGCTCTTTATCAGGTCCCCAGGTGTGCACTCAGTGCGAGAAGCCGCACTGTGGGGCACTGCCCGCCTGCAGCTTAGTGGGGGCCTAATCTCTCTGCCCCTCTGCTCTCTCCACCTGGCAGACCTGCGGAATGGTTCTCACCTGCTGCTTACACCGGAGGCTCCAGCTGCATTTTCACTAATGGCCAACCGTGTACCCCCCTGACTGCCCCTTACAAGGACAGGCACCCAAATCCCATCTGCCAGGCCTGCAGAGTCAGCACCGGCTCACCTAGAAACTCCCAGAAAGTCCCCGTCACCTGTACCAGCCCCCTTCCGACCCAGCAAGTGGCCAAGACCTTGGCTCCTGCGGTTCCCACCCTGGCCAGGGACTCTTGGTCCCTCCCTCCTCTTTGAGTGTTCACTGCCCGAATCCCTGGGCAGGGACCAACCCTCTGGGGGCACAATAGCCGAAGCCCCTCATCAGACATTGAGCTCCCATGGATCACAAGAGGATAAGAGAGAGCTGGGCTCTCTGCTCCCTCCCAGCTCCTGAACCTAGAGCAAAGGGCTACAAACCTTAACCCTCTGGGATGCCTGCATTCAGTGTGATGCCCACCGGTGCCGAGTAGCCCTCCCTTTGCCTCTGCCGTAGGCTTTGGATGCTTTGCTCTCCCCTCCAGAAACTGTATTGGAGTAGGGCAGTTAAGGTTGTCTCTGCCCCCCAGAAGACTCAGCCCTTCTATCTGCCCACCCTCAATGTCTTCTCACCAGGAAAGGAGTGTCCTGATGACCTGGTTCCTTCCTGCATGGCCTGGGAGTGGAGAGGGCTGAGGTGAGGCAGCCAGGAGCCGGGGTTGGGCAGCTGTAGGTCTGGTGGAGCTGCCAGGCATAAGAATGAGATGGGAAGGTGGGGGCATTGACTGCACCAGGACCTGCTGCACCAAGAGCCTGCACCTGCTGCAGACCTTCCCCAGGACAGGTGCCCCTGGGAAACATGGCCCCAAGCCTCAGCCTCCAGTAATCTGCCCTTCAGGGGTCTCCTGTCTATGGCCTGATTCTTAGGACTGCCAGGGATTTAAAACCATCTTCAACTCTTAATGTGGATGGGTGTAAAACTCCTTCCTGATGAGACCAAATCACAGACCCTGCAAAGTTGGAGCCACTGAGAAGGTGGAGCTCTGTCCTGAACCTCCCTTGTCTTGGGCCCACACTCCCTGACCATGAGACCACTACCAGGCAGCCTCCCGGCACCCCGCCCTGCTTCTCAGTCAATCCATTCCCCTCCTTTGGTTCTCTCTAGCATCTCTGTATCAGGCAGGGAATTTTCAGGAAGAAATGTCCCAAATACTGAGGGAGAACAGAAAGCAAGTCCTAGAAAATGCAGAGTATGGATGTTGGCAGTTTTCCAAAGAACAGGTGTCAACTCCTAAGGCAGCCGTAGGCTACCCCTCCAAGAAAATGGCTGTGACAAGTGGGCAGCTCTAACAGGAGAACCTCACACTGGCTTCTACACCTCCCTGGTGCTGCACCCCAACCCTGGGGACCCTCTTACATCCCACCCATGGGAGGTGGCCCCTTGTTATGCTAAGACCAAGGCTAAGAAAGGTCATCCCTTGTCTCCCTGCCCATTCCAGTCCCCAGACTGATGAGCTCAGCTCTTGCTGACCTGGGTCAGTCCTGGTGAAGGGCATTCTCTCTCCCATAGAGGTCACTGCTGTCCCCAACAAAGCCCTCAACTGCACACCCTCAGAACAAGGATTACCCCATGCACAGGGGGAAGGCCAGCTTCCCGGGGCAGATTACCACCCTGCCTTGAGGACTCTCCAGGGCCTATGGGAACGCTGGCTGGCTTAGCTCCTCCACCTAGAGAGCCTTGGGGTGGCCGATGTAAATGCATTCAAAGGGAGACCAGCTTTCCCAGCCATCCCAGGCTACATCAAGGACAAAAGAAACGGTGGTGTGCTCGTCTTTTCTGCCTTCTAACTTCCCAGGATTCGTGCAGATAAATAAAAAATGACCGCGACCCCCAAGCTCTGTGCAGAGCTAGACCTCAGGCTGGCAAGCTTCACCAAGGGAGGGCCCAGAAAGAGAGAACTGTGCTCTTCCTGCTGAGGCTCCTGAGGGAGGCGGCAGTGGGCAGGGAAGTGCTGTAGCCTGTATATGTCCGCCCCTAGTGGGGTCCCCTCTTTCATTACTGAGGTCAGCCAGGCCTGTAGCGATGGGGACAGGGGTGATGGGAGGTTATCACTTGCTCAGCTTTGTCACTAGGGAAGGCCCAGGAGAACCCGACTTGCCTGCCGCAGCCCTGTTTTGAGTTAGGCCTGAATAGCAGAGGGCAGGATGAGCTGCCCTGGGCATCGTTCTGTCCAGACTGCTGTGGGAGGATGGCTGGTGCAGGCTGCAGAGAGGGAGAGAACAGCCCAGAGCTTTCTGAAACTGTGCGCTCTTCGTCCATGCATATAGTCTGATTGATGAGACACGGTTAGATGAAACAGAGGTCTAGGATGTGGCAACTTCCCCTAGGAGACGCTCCAAGGGAGCTCAGAGCTGGGGTGCCGTCCCCTGCGGGGTGTGCCGGTCCTGCCTATGAGAGTGCAGATCTGTACCCTGGACAGTTCCTCCCAGTTTCCTGCTTGGAGGCTGTCACAGTCATGAGTTCCTAGGAGAGAGAAGGGCATGCCTGTTGAAGACCATCACGATCCTGGGTGGATAAAAGGCCCCGGCACACTGGGGTCCAGAAAGAAGTCAGCATTCTGCAGAGGCCTGGCCATGGCAAGTACTGGAATACCACATAGCCGCAGTCACCACACCCTCACCTTGAACCCACCGAGCTACCCTTCCCCTCCCCGCAGCTCAGGGGGGCAGCCACCCTGAGGAGGAACGGCACGTCTCCCCACTTCCTGGATGACGTGTTTTGGGGGAGACTGGCATGTAACTTGGCCTTTGGTGAAGGGATGAAGGCTTGTTTAAAATGTGTGTGACCATTCTTCTCTTCCTCCCTACACCCTCCCCAACTCCGGGAGCTCCTCAGGCATAGCTATATGGGTGTCAAGGGCCTTGTGTTTACTGAAGGCCTACTGTGTGCTTAGAATGTGTTAGTCACATAAATATATCATCTCATAGCGATTGAAACGAGGGGGCATATTCCCCCATTCTACAGATGAGGAAATTGAGACTCCTAAGTTAAGAGGCTTGCCAGTCAACAACAGTGGCTGTTGTCACGCCACCCCCAGCCGATGGGACCAAGGGAAGCTGGCCTGGGAACCCCCTCTCCCCAGTGTCCCGCAGTCCCCCATCTCTGTAACAAAATGTCAGGCTTCCATTCAGGTATGACGTGTTCCCCTGCTGGTACTGTGGAATAGCAGCAGCCTCACCCCCGTCCCAGGCTGGACGAAACCCTCTGTCTGGCCCCAGCCCTAATGCCCTGCACGTCTACAGTTGGGAAAGAAGTCTGGCTTCCTTCAGGCTGGCAGCTGGGCCCTCCTGGCAGAGTGGCTCAAGTAGCAGGCAGGAGCCTGGGGGGCCATGGCTCATGGAAACGCCTGGCCTATCACCTCAGGTGCCAGCGCTGACACCAAAGTGAGGGCAGACCCTCAGCAATCAGAATCCTCAAGCAGGATGTGGGAGCTCATGCCTGCATGCCAACCATCGTCTGGGGGCATGGAGGGCTGACAAGAGAGCAGGGAGCACCTCTCCCTGCCCCATGAGGCCTCATGCACTCACAGAGCCACCTTGGGCAGGTTGGAGGGGCTCTGGGTGGTGATGCCCACCGCCTGCCCTCCTTCCCTCCCCTCAGCTGCTGACGCTGGGGTTCTGGGTAGGCACAGTGTGAGCTCGGCCTTGGGCCTGGGATTTCATCAGGCCGCCCACCTGTGCAGGACCACAGGCCTGGCACTGAGGAGGGGTGGGGCGATATGCCAGGACCCTCATGCCCTACAGCCAGTTTTGGTCTTAGAGTCTACCACTCCGGGTCCATCTTCAGGGTTTTGAGGTACAGGAAGTGAATTAAAACAGTTCCCTTCGGGCCGGCCGAGTGGCGTGTTGTTAAGAGTAGGCTTGGGAGCACCAGCTCTGAGCAGCGGGGCCCTGGTTCAGATCCCACATGAGGGCCAGTGACGCTGCACCCTCTACAGCTAAGATGGTGAACAACAGCTCGACCTGGAACTGGGCTGAGATGAGTCACCAGCTACGGTGTAGGCTGCAGCGGGGCTGCAGTGAGCTCCTGTAAGCGCCGTGAGCTGCTGTGAGCCGCCGTGATCTGCCGTCCAATGGTCGGCAAGCAACTGACTCACCCAGGAAGAGCGCAATGATAACACCAACATGGGCCAGTGAAGCGACGTCCTCCACAATTAGAATAAAGAACAACTTATCTGTTCCCCTTCCCCAATTCTCCAATGCTGTTCCCCTCCCCCAATTTCCCAATAAAATCTTTAAAAAAAAAAAACCAGTTCCTTTCATCACCACCCATCCTAGTATTGACCTTGAAAACATTCTCAGCCTCCTGGTCACTTTGGGCCTGGGGCCAGAAATGGAGGAGAAGGGGGAGGTGGTTTGATTGACTAAGGAGAACGCCCTCCCTCGCCCCGTTTTCTGTGTCACCACTGGGTGGCGCTCACATCTGCCAAGGTCTAAACCAGAAGCTCTCAAACTTGAGCATCATCAGGATCACTGAAGGGCTTTTTAACACAGATAGCTGAGCCCCTCCCCCACGCTTCAGATCGGAAGGGTAAGGCCAAGGATTTGCATTTCTAGTGAGTTCCCAGGTGATGTTCATGCTGCTGGCCCTGGAACCACACTTCGAGAACCCCTGCTTTAGACCACAACACAAAGGAGGAAACTTTGTCCCCTTCCTTTGTATATCACAGCCCTTAAGTTTCAAAAGTCCCTCAGGATGTCTAGCTTGGGTCCCACCCCATTCACTGTGAGAGGGTGGGGTGACGTGGTGCCACTGGGCAGTTCACAGCCCACCAGGAAGTGCCTCTCCTGCTGTGCATTCTTGCAGCTCCTGGCCTGCCCTCTGAGTGGGATTCAAAGCGGGGTGCTCTGAGTGGGTCTGTGACCTTGGCTGGGAGATCTGGTGACTGGGTGCTCTTCCCGGAAGGGACAGGATACGGTCCAGCCCCATTTTCCCACCATCTTCTGTGTGCCTTGGGAGACCCCCGTTCCATTCTTGTTGCCCCATCTTCTCTTTCAGCACACTGCACAGCCCTGTCCTCCCGTCCTACAGCCTCCCGTGTGCACCTCCCCCTCCCGCTTACACACCAGAGACGCCCAGAGCAAGTGCCACAAGTGTTTCCAGGCAGCCCAATATTAGTGAGGCCAGATGGGCTCCCGGAACCAGCTGGCCCGGGGATATGGGTTGTCACAATATTCTAGAAACAGAGAAGTTGCCTTAACCTACTGCATACAGAGAAGTTGCTCTAGTTGTAAACACGGCCCCTCCTCAGCTGGCCACCACATAAGCCCAGCCGCATATGCTAAGGGGGCATGATAATAAAGGAACTCTATCCAGAACTGCCTTCTGTTGCTGTTTTTCCTCCTCTACAGGGAAATCCCAGGCCATCGGTTCATCAGATGTGTTGTGACCCCCTCTACACGCTGAGGCGGGTTCTAGTCATGGGGAGGGGGAGAAGGGGAGGGCCTGTTAGGAACCCACTGACCACGCTGATTGGAGTCCTGCTTGCCCTTCTTGTCTCAGCTCCCACATTTATTGTTTGCGCTGACCTCACCTGCCCATGAGAGTTATTAGCTCTGGGCTGCAGTGAGAGTCAGGCTCAAATAAGCGTGCTTGAGTTGTGTTCCTCTTTTTTTGTTGTTGTTTTTTTTTTGTTTTTTGTTTTTTGTTTTTTGTTTTTTTTTGTTTTTTAGCTGAGCCATCCTGCTACCTGTTGGCAGCTCAGCGGCTGCTCAGCTCGGGCTGGACTCGAACTGCTGTTGCTCAGAGCTCAAACTCTTGAGCGAGCTCTTAACCAACTGAGCCACTCGGCCGGCCCCCGAGTTGTGTTCCTCTTAAAGTTCTCTGCCCTTGATAGCCAGTATTCCCATTCCACTGACCATAATGCCCAGCCCGCCTCTGTCAATGAGCCTGAGGTTTGCTTGTCCTGCTGTGGGCATCATCCTGGCTGCCTGCAGCCGATGCAGGATGTGGGGAGAGGTCAGGAGCGAGGGGCCCCTCTGGCATCTGGTCCAGCCAAGCGTTTCAAGCTGAGACACATCCCCTACTGCTCCTTGGACCCCCCCAGACCATCTCCCACCAGAGTGCTAGTGTCTCCCCACCTGGAGCACTAATTTGTTCTCATCCCAAACCAGAGTAAGGCACTTTTTCATCACAATGCAAAAAGACTTTAGTCTTAGGATTCAGAGGAGCTGAGGGCACCAGGTTGCCCAGTGAGGAGCTAAAAAGGAAATAAATGCTTTGCCTTTTATGACATAAAACACCCATTCTATTTCATTCGCTATTCTGTCTAGAAAAGTTGCTTGAGGTGAGGTGGGTCAATGAGGGGGCCTGAAGAGTACCTGGGTAAGCTGGATGCTGGGGATCCCAAGACAGGGGAACTTGGGGTGGGTTGGGGGTTGGGACGGCAGGCTGGGAGTGAGCCACCAACTGGCGTGAATCTGAAGGGGGTCTCCTTCCTTGCTGTGTAAGCAGGCCCAGATCTGTCCACCCAGGTGCAGCTCACCTTGCAGGGGGTCTACACCCCCTGGCCCCTCTCCTGTGTCTCCCGGCCTGTTTGGTGAAGATCATTCACTGCATAATCACAGTGGCAGTCCCCAATGGCTTGGAACTCAGGCCAGGGATGACCCAGTCTGGGGCACGTCTGCAGTCATCTGTCTCACTGGCTCTGATGTCTGCTCACCTCCACCATCGCTGAGTGTAAGTGTGAGTGTGCGTGTATGCACAAGCACACAAGTGTGCCCAAGGAGGGGCAAGCACCCCTCCAGGCCCCTCCCTGCCGCACACGGGCAGTGCTGTGGGTGGCTACCAATGCTGTCTAAATGGCCCGGGCTGCCATGGGGACCTGGTCGGGGGCGGGCAGTGGAAGCCTCTGCTGAAGCTGTCCCCCTCTGGCTGCCACTAGCCTGTCAGCTGCCACTACTTCCCAGCAGCTGCTGATGCCTCTTCAGCTGCAGCAGGGTGGGCTGTGTCAAGCTGTGTCGCACTCTGGCTCCCACTCCCTGTACCCAGCTGAGAATAGAGAGGCTGCCAGTGGGGTGGGCGAGATGCAGGGGCCAAAAGCCAAGGTCATTCCATTTATTGTCTTCTTAAAAATAAATCCATGAGAACCCGTCTTCCCTTCTTCTCCTGCTTCTCTCACTGGCTCAAACCCTGTCTGGCAATGAGGAACAGGAAGGAGAGGGCGCTGCAGGGGGCGGGGAGCAGGGGTGGGATCCTTTGGCTCAGGCCAACCGTGAAGAGGGCAGTGAGGAAAGCTTGAATCTGGCCCTTTCCACAGCCAGGTGTAACCCATGTCACTGCACTGAGGACAGAGCCAGGCCAGCCAGAGCCAAGAGGGTTATTGTCCTGTTAGCCCGGGCACTCTATGCAGAGGTCATGGACAGTTTCCACCAGAGTTTTCAAACATCTAAGTAGTTCATGGAGCCTACTTGGGGCTTAGAGAACCCCAAGTTGGGGGCCAGAGATCAAATTCAACACGCTCTCGCTGAGCTGCCAACCAGTAAAATAAGAAGGCTGAGTTCTTCAGGAACTGGGGTCTCTTGACAGAGTAAAAGAAATATATTGAGACTATATTGGTATTGCAGGAATTCAGTGGGGAAGAGTTAGGGTGGGAGGAGGGAGACAAAGGGCAAGGCAAGGGGCTTCCTGATGCCGTTAGGTGGCAGAATATGGGCTCGTCTTGCCCACATGTTACATCGGCCCTGCTCTGGATGATGGGTGTGGCTAGGTCCCAGAACTCTGCAGCCACCAGAGGAAAAATCTCAGGGCAATAGGCTCTCCCCTCCAGACCCGGCTACAGACCATGATGTGACCTTGCTATACCCGCTCTCCTCTGCATAAACGGACACCAAGGGGACCCGGGCGGCGTCCCAGGTGGGCTCCAGAAGCTCTCCGCTACCTGGCAGCCTGGCAGTCTCTAGGATCCCAGAAGGGAAACCAGCTTCAGTCAGAGAGCCTAGCTCAAGTGTGTCCTGTGGAGTGTTGCTTTTCTTTTTGTTAGGTTAAGGAGGCACAGTAATAGTCCATCTCCACAGCTGTCATTAAACTCAGCAAAATGAGATGGCTAAATCAATAGTCTCCCAATCTTTACTGAATGCTGTAAGAAGGAACCATTACAATGCCAATATTTTTGTGCCCCAAATGACATTCATTAAACCTGACTTCCCTCTTGCTTCCGTGGATTACTGAGTGCTGCTATGGACCAGCCCAGAGCACAACTGTGGCATGAGAGAAGCTAGCCCACCGAGCCCGCCCACACATCTCCTTTTGACAGCGCATTCCCCAGATACACCACCTCCCCCTTCCAGGTCACTCCCCTATGACCCGGCTTTTAGCCAGGAGGAATGTTTTCCTTTGGGACCCCTGAGAACCCAGATGTGACCACTTTCTTGCCAAGCACCTATCCTGGTCCAAGAACAAGCTGGTTATCTTTATATACAAGCCTTCATGTAATCCTCACAGCAAGTCTGTAAAATAGGTATTATCCTCATTTTGCAGATGACGAAACCAAGTTCAATGGCTGCACAAGGCTCACGTGGACACCAGCTGCAGAGTGGAAATTTACCCAGGCCCTCCAACTCCCAAACCAGTGCTCTTCCCACCCAGACCTGGTACATCTCTAACAGTGAAAGTCCAGGCACACTGACAGCTGATAACATAGTGTGGTCAGAAGAAACCTAGATAATGTCTACGAAAGCATTTTGCAAGCCGTGACGCTCAATACAAACAAAAGGAGAGAGATAATTACACCATGCTGGTCTCTGCCTGTCTCCTGTTCATGAGCACTGAGCCCAGAAAACACACTCATCCTCCATTTGGTGCAAAGCAATTAGTCAGCTACCTGTCCAGAGCGAGGGATGTCATGCCACGTGAACGCTCCTTCTCCCACAATAGGTCTAGTCACCAAGGTTTGTCATTTCTCCTGTGTGTCTCTCCAATCTGTTTTTTTTTTTCTTTCTCCCCCGTCTCATTGGTGCATCCCTTTGGGCTCCTTCATCTCTCTCATGTACATCACCGGGGCAGCCTCTCCCTGATGTCCTTGCAGCCGCCCTGTCACCTCTAACCAATCTCCACTCCACAGCCAGAGGGACGGTTCTCAAGGGCGGATCTGAGCGGTCACACTGGGCTGCATGCCTCTCAGCAGCTCCTACTGCTCTTAGCTTAAAGCTGACCCGGCTCACCAACTTGTCATCTGCTGGCCGCCTGCCCCTCTCCAGACATCCCTTCACCTCTGCAGGCCAGCCCCAGTGACCTCCACAGGACATAGCTCCTTCCACTCTTTGCCAGGCTAACTCCTCCTGTGTATAGCTCTCAGCTTCAGCACCACCTCCCCAGGAGGCCTGGCCCGCCCTGAGTTGGGGTCAGTGCCTCTCCTTCCCAGTGACATCGCTGTCACAGCACTGAGCTGCAATCCCATTTACTCCTCCATGGCCCCGTCTGTGAGCACAGGATTGGGTCTGGGCTGCTCACCACTGTGTTCAAGCTGCTTGGCCCATTTAGTATTCAAGACGTCTTAAAGTAATAAACATCTTGTCTCTGTAAGCCCTGGATGGGCTGTTTTGAGGGAGTTCTCGTATGTCCACCAAGCCTGTTCTGCTGCGGCTCGCAAACCATCCTTTCTCACTTGCCCTTTGCTGAGTGCCGACGGAGGCAGCTCTCCCACCACCTCACACAAGAATGGGGGAGCAAGGGAGGGGCCCTTAGGGTCATCTCAGTCACCCCATCCCATGGACTGGAGAGCCCAGAACCCATTCCAGAAGGCCCTAGCCTAGTCATTAGAAGTCCCCAGGGAAAATATATGCCTAGTTCTGTCCTCACATGGATATCTCCTCTCCTGCCCAGCCAGGGTGGCCTGCCTTTCACAGCTTAGCTCACCTGACCAGAGCCCAGTGGTAATAGAGCAGTCAGTGCATTCCAGTGCCCTGGGAGCCAATGGATTTCACAGAAGCAGACAGCACAGGGACCCAGGGGGCCATCCCAGGTGTGTCCTCAGGCTGGGGAACAGGAGTGAGAGCAAGAACGGGCAGAGAGGAAGTGGCTTCCACCCACATTCCTAGAATTAGCTGGTCCTCAGAGAATGATGGAATCCCCCATCCCTCAGCCATGACCAACTGATGCCACAGCCACCAGACCCCCTCGGGCAGATCTCCTTGTGGAGGCTCTCAGGGACCCCAGGCCAGCTGGACCTTTGACAGAGGGTCGCCTCAGACTCAATCCTCAGCAAATCCCTGGAGGCTTTGGGACACAACAGCTATAGAATGGGCCCCCAAAGGATGACGCTCTGGGACAATTGCCAAGCTGGCCTCTCCCCTGAGGAGGAGGCGGGGAACCAGACCTCCACTCGTATTGGGGTTTAAGGATGCCCCTCCCGCTACCATCGCACCTACAGCCACACATTCACACTTCATTCCTGCCCCCAGCCTCCCAGCCTGGTACATCAGGTAGAGCAATGGCCCAGGGCAGGATGACATCTGAGCTTGTCACTGTGGCAAGCCTATGGCAGCCGAGGAAAAATCCACAAACCAGAACCCAACCAAGGAAGCTAGGGGGCTTCTCCTATGGCGAGGAAGCACAATCAGTGGGCTCACCTGGTTTCCAGTGCCTCTTTCCCTCCCTGCTAACCGTCTCATACTGACTTGGTATTTCTGTGCCCACTTTGAGGCCACCTCAGAGCCACCCAAGGCTGTAGCCTGGGCAAGTCACATCGCAAGGTCCCCACTCCTGGAAGAGACATCAAATGAACCCCAGGAAATCAGAGGGACTGACAGCCTCTACCCCAACAAGAAGCCATGAATGACTCTGTGCTTGCCCCGCCCCCAGTGCAATATGGGCTGGCCCACATGACTGGTGCTCTGTGACAGGCAACAAGCACGCAGGTGGGAGCTGGTCTCTCACACAGAGGGCTTGGGACACTTGGTCTGGCCCCTGACCAAGCCTGCATAAGGTCACCAAGAAAAGGGGGTGTTAGGATTACTCAGTCACCCACAGAGGGGATTCCCCTACACACACACCCATTTCTGGAACCTGGGTCCAAGAAGGGGAGACAAGGTTCTGCTGTGGTGTGAATCTTGGACAAACGATAGGACTGGTGCCTGACCCCCTCTGTTCCCTCATACTAACCACGACATGAAGTCACAGTCCACGACATGAAGTCACAGTCATGACTGAGTGAACAAACACACCACAGAGACAGTCTGCTTGTGCTTTTGACACATTATCAGTTTTTATTTAAAAACATGCTAAAAACATGGCGTTCAATAAAGCCAGGACCAGGATGAAGGAAATGCAGATATGGTATTGCAAGCAGAAAAGTGCATTTGAAACCATCAGGGGGTGCTCCCTGCCCTCCCAGGCTGCCCTCGGGGCTGGACAAGGTGTGCACACCAGCCCCAAGGCCTCGTCCTCAGAGCACCCTTTCAGGGAGGGAGGCCAGGCCCTGCCCTGACTACCGCCTCACTGGGGAGGCAGGAGGGCAACGGGAGAGCAGGAACATGAGAGGCTGGCTGCTGAAGGGCCGAGGGACGAAGAGCAGACCCCACACACGTGGCCCCAGCTCCCCTCCTGCGCCAGGTCCCTGCTAGTTAGCACCTCCACCAGTGGGTGGGCAGGGGGCCGGAGAGCCGGGACAGTCATTTCCATCCATCTAGACTGCTCTTTGGCCACTAAAGCAAGGAGGGATGGCGACCTCATTCCAAGTCAGACAGGAATATCTGCGTGAGCATCTGGGGTGGGCTCAGCAGCCTTTCCAGAGAGAGCCCAAGATGCAGGCCCATGCCTCGGGGACAGGGGTGACAGTGCTCCAGCTGGGGGTGCAGGTAGAGACTTGTGCCCCGACACCTGCTGCAGCCCCCCGGAAGCAGTTGTCAGCCCCTGCTCACCTACCTCCCCTGCAATGGCTGCAGAGAGAGAGGCCATGGCAGGCATTCCCTTGAAGTCGTCTACAGGACCTTGACCTTCTGAGTCAAGTCTATAAACTGCCCACATCAGACCTGATTAAACTAACTCTGACTTTGGTGAGGAAAGCCACAAGTGAAGCCTTCTGTGCAGAGTGGAGGCCACTTTGCAGGCCAGGCAAGGGGCTTGAAAGAGCATCCCTGGCCCATGCACGGCGCTTTCCACCCAGTGTAGACTCCACCAGATGACGGAACAATCAAGCAGAAGGGGAGGCAAAAAGGCAGTTTGGGAACTGTGGACAAGGCTCTGTGAACAGATGGATGAGGTGGGGGACTGGCAGGAGGGCGGACTGTGGCAAGGGCTCCAGGGCCAGAGGATGCCCCTGAAGCTCCGGGGAGGCTGCACACCCCCCAAGGTGCTAGGCTTTTGCTGCGGATTTTAACAAAAATTAAAAATTGCATTGATAGGCATAAACAAACCCGCCCCACCCCCACCCCCAGCATAAACTCATTATGCGCTAGGTCCCACTGTGCGCCTTGAATGCTTGTTTGCTGAGTGTCTCTCCTCAGTGGCATGGTGGTGGCAAGTCTGTCTGCTCTGAGCTCTGCAGGTTAGGGTTCCCGGGGAGGTTGGCTGAAGCGCCTTACCAGGAAGATGGGCCAAAGGACCCAGAAGGCAGTTCTGCTCGTGTGTTTGCTCGCCCATCCTCCACCCAAGGCCCCACCTTCCCAGCTTTCACATCAGCACCAGTGCTCCCATTCCAGGAAGGCAACTTCACTCTGCCCAGCCCACTGAGGCCACCCTACTCTCTACTCCTTATCCTGCAAAAACGAGAATCCTGAGCTCACCAAAGGTTCTGTGCTCTAGTCCCCACTGCACTGCATTTAAGGTGAGCAGAGGAGTTGCTGGCTGCATGGCCAGGTCTCAGCTCTTGGAACAGATAGGTAGAGGCTGGAAAGGAGACGCGGGCCCAGTGGGAAGCCAAGGTATCAGAGTCAAATAGTGTTAAAAAAAGGCAGCCTCCCCATGCAAGGCCCCACCTGCAGAAGTGCATCGGATCCTAGCTAGCTTGTGGGGAAACGTTTCAAGCTTCATCCCATGGATTCTTGACTTTTTTCTTTAACTGCAAAACGCTAGCTTAGACCAGCAGAAGTTCTGGTGGGGTGCCCCGCTACAGTCAAATGCCCTACCCGACTGCTCACCTCCCAGGTCCTAACTCACCCTGCTTTCATCCTGGGCTACTTAACAGGATCCAATCTGACCTGTCTCGGTTTTATGCACTTTTCCTTGGGGTCCTAGAGGACGGACATGACTGTCACCCACCCCAGCATCAATGAGCCCCCGAGGAAGGAGAGGAGGGTCCTGGGACCCGGATGGACATCTCTCCCTCCCTCCCAGCTGGGAATCAGCAGCCTGGTGAATCGGGCTGGAATGATCAAGGGCACCATTTCTACCTGCCTCTCCTGACTGTCATGGGTCCTCTGCCACTGTCTGAGCAGCAACATGTAAGGACTGCGTCCCCTTCCAGAAGCAATGTGAGAAAGTGAGCAGCAGCTGAACTAGAGAGGTATGTGTCCGAGAGTTTCTAGCAGGAATGTCTGTGAAATCGCTGGGGTTTGCAGAACCTGATGCGGGAAGGCCCGCGTGGGGGAGGGATGGGGTGGCAGGGGGGAGCCTCCGTTCCAGCAGCAGCAGGAGGAAGGAGGAAGGAAGGAAAAACAACTGCTCATCAGTGAAGTGTAAGGACCCACGACGGCTTCAGCCATGTTCCTGGCAGAGCACTTCGCCAGCCCTCAGGAGCCCCCATGCTCTGGCCTCTTGCACCAGCACTATTAGCAAACACGCTGCTCCCATGCAGGCATCCCCCACATTGCTTCCTGCGCCTCCATTTCACCTCCTCTTTCAGGCTTCTGGGCCACAGACACTGGGCCACGGACAGCAGTCCTGGCCAGGCCCTCCTTTCAGTGCTACCCAAATGCTGGCCGGCGCACCCCACCCGAGAGCCTCCTGAGGATTGCACAGTGGTTTGTCCTGATTGAAACCCACAGACATCCTCTCTCCCCACCCATCTCCCACCCTCAGGAAAAACAAAAAAAATCAAACCGTTACAGAAATCAAAGCAGTAAAAAGTTATAAATCAGAAAGCTAACCCTAAACTTATCTGAGATAATATTCCTGAATAATCATAATCAGAGTAAAATAAAATAAAAAAGTTACACTGTAAGGTATAAAAAGCCTGGGCAAGGTGCTCCCTGGGGCTTGGCCAGAGGCGGTCTCTCCCACTCTCACACAGGGTGGCCTCCGCTGGGCAGTCTCTCCATCAGGAGGGAGCAGTCTGCTGCACCCCCACGTGGGGAAGGGCAGGGTCAATGCCATCAGTGCTGGGGCCTCCTGGATCATATCCCCTGGCCCACCCTGTCTTCTTTGGCAAATACACAGATGCAGGAATCCAGGCGCCCCAGCACCCCCAAGGTCTCCGCGCCTCCTCCTCCCTGGCCCTCCACCCCAAAAAGGCTGAGGCAGGGTGGGTGGGGAGGACGGCTGGGGGTGGGGGAGCAGGGGTCAGCAGTCTGGAGTGCGGGCAGGCAACACAAAGCTCAAATCTTCTTCTCTGGCACAGTGTCCACGTGGGGGCTGGGACTCCCGTCAGACGCTCAGGCATCATACTTTTTCCCAGTCCGGTGGATGTGCTGGAAGAGGGTCATAGAGAAGGCCATGCCCAGAATCTGAAAGACATGGGGAAAAGGCCTTAGACAGACGCCCCACAGCTGGGGTCTGACAGCCCCCCCAGAGCAAGCCATACAACCACTTGTGTGCTAGAAAAATGCTGCTGGAGTGAAGACAATGGTGAACAGAGGAGGGCACCCGGTGATGAGCTCAGGGCCGCACAGATGAGCCCGGCCCCCTCAGAGCTGTCTGTACAGAAGGTCATCGAACCTCTCCGAGGCGTGGTAACCTGCCTACTTCGGAGCACTGTAGTAAGGCCTCAATGCACCAAGCACCTGACCCTAAATGGTAGCTAATAAGGAAGTGAGGACGGGGAGAGGAAGGTGCCAGGAACATGAAAACTCATGCTCTGAGTCATTTCTGTTTGGTTCTGGAATACATGACGTGATGTCTTTGGCCGGAGTACAACATTAATGCTTGTTTGTGTTCCCTCAACTCCTGAATCCTGATAGGGGGTGGTGGCCCAGAGCAGTGCCGGAGGCAGGAGGAAGCCAGCCTGTGGCCCCACAGTCACCACCGATAGTGTGCCATGCGCACAGGCCGTAGAGCAGGTGACACGGTGCCTCTCACAGCTCTTGCCCTTAAGGTTTAGGCATAGAGGAGGAGAGGAGACGGTGGCTGGTGAGCCGGGCTCCGGTGTCCTGGTCCAGGCCCAGGCCTGAGCACAGGCAGACCTGAGATGAGCCCCAGTCTCCATATGAAACAGAACCTTGCTCTCTGTGAGCGCATCTCACATCCGAGCTCTGTAACGACAGTGGGCTCGCCTGCTAAGCTCATAAGCGCTAAGACAGATCAGAAACAATCAGACCCCCAGGTCCAAGAGTGTAGGGAAAAAAGGATAACTTCATGCAGGATGTCGACCATCTTCCCATGGACCAACCGATCAAGTTCAAGTGCTCTGAGAGGAGTCAGGCACTGAAGACTCCTGCTAACCAGGAGTAAGAGCCACGCAGAAGTGGGCAAAGGAGGGAGCCCAGGAAACGCTCACCCCCAGAAAGGTCGGGGGGCTCTTGCGCCTGGCCAGCTGTGTCAGCCTCAAATTCAAGACAGGAGGCAAGGATCACCCCTCTTCTGCCCTCTCCATCATCTATGCTAGGCCTTACACAGAACGACTGTCATTAAGTGCTTGCTCATGAAAGCTAACATTGACGGGACACTTCCTATGTGCCTGGCACTGCTCTTTGTCCTGTTAGACTCACTTCAGGCTAAGAAGTGACATGATGGTCGTGCCCATTATACTGATGTGGAAATTAAGGCACAGAAGCTAAGCAACGTGCCTAGGTCACATATATCTAGTGGACGGTGAAGCCAGGACTGACACCTGTGGAGTCTGGCTCAGGAGCCCGTGCTCACAATCATTACTGAGGACTCGGATTTCACTCAGTTCAGTCACAGATAAAGGTCCATCTGGAATGGGGACAGGTGTGTTCCAGGAAACCCACTCGGGGGCTCCACACAGTGCCGGCACCAGGCCCGGGGCTCAAATGGAATGCGAGGAAGCAGTGCCCTATGGCGCCTGCAGGGTTGGAACCAGCATGGAAAGAGAGGCCTCAGGGTGGGCGGAGCAGGTAACCTCACGGCCGTCAGGCTGCCTCGGGCAGTGAGTTGGCCTCTGGTGTGTTTTCCAGCTGGGGTGCAGCGAGGCTCGGGGGCCCTCTCACCTGCATGATAAGGACGCACATTCCCACCGTGCCAAGCACATGCTTGTTGTCATCAAACCACATCTTCACCTTCTCATAGCAGCCCTAGGGATCAAGGACCCCAAGGTTAAGGCCCAGCGTGACGACAAGTCCCTCCAGCCCCATCCCTGCGCTTTCCTCCTGTCCCTCCCTGACCCTCAGCCTGGCCCTCCTGCCTTTGAGCGGCCCTGTCCTGCCCATGGTTCCACCCACGAGACCCCACTGCACGGCCTCAGACCCCATTCACCCTCCCACCCCCTGACGCTCCCAGCTGTGGGTCCAGGCCCCCCATTTGCCCCCCGCCTTTTGACTTCAGTCCTGTGTGCTCCCCACCCCATGTGAAGCCGACTCCTTGGTGTTCTCCTGCCAGACCATCCACCGCACAGGCTCCTGGGAGGAGGAGCAGGGGAAGTGGCCTCAGGCCTCACCGTTCGCCACAGGGGGGTGGTACTGTTGCGTCCACAGCCCTGGGAGTTCTCCATGCAGCACCGGTCGGGGACCGTATTCTCGCCCAGCACCGGGTACCAGTCTGTGTAGTCGGTGACGCCACAGCAGCGCATCTGTGGGTGGGACACACAGGGTCAGACATGCCATAGCCCACTGTCCTTCTCTGGGCCTTCCCCTGCCCAGGCCAACCCAGCCCACAAAGCTGCCACCCTGGAGCTCAGCGGAGGAGACAAAGGCCTTCTTCTTGTTCCTTCTGTTGGCCTCAGCCGAAAGTGAGAGCTTCCTCCTGGCGGCCAGAGCAGGGAGATGGGAGTGCTGCCTGCCCCTCGGAGCTGGGCACTGGACACCGGGCAGGAGTGCTCAGCCCTCCATTCCCCGCCAGCACCTCTGGCTCTGTGCTTGGTGGACGGTCCTGTGCTGGCTGCCAGCCCCTCCCCAGGGCTTAACACGGGGCGTGAGGGCTGTACTGACTTGTTTTCCTTTTAGCATCAGAGCCTCCTTGCCTGAGCCATGAACAGGCGGCATACCTGTTGCCAAACTAAATTCTGTAATTCATTCCAAATCTTCAGAAAAGGAGTTGGATGGTCTGTCCTTCTCGATTATCCATCCTTCCTGGTTCCCTGTGCCCACTTAGCCACTCATATGGCTCCGTCAGGCCTGTCTGCTCCTGCGTCCAGGTCCTGCTCACCCTCCTTCACTCACCACTATATCCCACTGCATGGCATCTGGCCCAGCAGCTCTCAGGTGAAATCCAGAAAGCACAGGGGTCCAACTCGGTCACCCGGGTGGAGTCTGAGGCCCAGGCGCCCGCCC
>NW_017731682.1:539963-560658 GCF_001890085.2 Hipposideros armiger | reverse complement strand
GCCTGGCCTGGCCCCTGCTGCGGGCAGTGGGCAGAGCTGCCCGACCCCTCACCTCGGCCTGGATGATATTCCAAGCATTCTTCAGCCCCACGTTGTTCTCTGTGTTGTACAGCAGGAGGCCTTCCTTCAGGTCCTTCTTGGCGTTCTCATTTACCTGTCAGATGGAGGTGAGACAGGATGGTTGGGACCGGGAGGCAACCTGCCCCAGTCGCCTAGGACTACTGGCCACTGCTCCTGCAGACAAGGGGAAGGCCCTGGGAGTCGGCTCTGCTGGGGGCAGGGGAGGTTCTGACTGCACCTGCTGATTCCCAGGACAGCTAAGCTCTGTGGGCCGGGGCTGTAACACTCAGAGGCACAGAGGCCAGCCACACACACAGGCCACTCTGCCACCCCACCCACAACATCTTCCCCCATGCCACCCCTGTCCAAACACACCCTGGGAACCAGAGGGTGGCAGATTAGTCATTTTGATCTTAGGTCCACCTCTCGCTAGCAAGTAACTTCACCTTTCTTGCCTCTGCTTTATCTGCAATATACTGGAATAATAACATCTACCTCTGGGATTGTGAGAATTAAAAGAACCAATTTTTATAAACAGCCAAGCACAGAGCTGGCACAGAGGGAGGGATCTCTGAATATTATTATTTCTTCCCTTTCATAAATGCAAAAGAATCCTAATAGGGACTCTGCCTTTCAGTGCGGGGCAAGTACTTCAAGAATCTAAGGAACAAACAGCTACTTAGTCCCTGGGTACAGTGCATCCAAAAGCCTGCTTAGCCCTGAGGGAGACACTGAGTGCTGGGCCAGCCATTCTTGGTGGTATCAATAAGAAGTTCTCCAATATGACTGGGAACTCTCTAGTCTGGCGAGGTTGCCAGGGGTCCCCCCACCATCCTCCCAAACCCCAAGGTGTGGCCTGGGAGCAGCCGCTCTGTCCTCAGAGGTCTCTGGAAAAGGAAACATAGCTACCCTCCACTGTTAGCCCTACTCATGGTGTCACCTGCAAAGTTCCTCCATGTTTCTGATGGGTTATCCTCAAATCACCCAGTCCAACCACCTAGTAAGGTCTGAATCCCTTCTCCCAGTGGCCAACACAAGTATGCTTGAATGCCCCCAGCGATGGGGAGCTCACTAATGCCAAGGCAGCCCATTGCATGCCTGTGTGACTTACAGGACTCTACTTCCTAAGGTACAAAAGGTAATAAACCGTCCCAAACTTGCCTTTCCATGCTGCCCCCATCTAGTTCTCTGGTTCCATTCGCCTTTCCTCACCAGTACTACGTATCAGCACTTTTCCTCTGGCTTGCCCCAGCTTGGCCCAACCCCAAGGGCACTGAAATTCTATACGCCCCTCCCTTTCTGTAAGCCTTACCTTGTCCATGTAGACGAAGAAGAGGATAAGTAAGATCAGCTCTGCTAGGAGGATGATCAACAGGACGATGAAAAACTGGAAAGAGAAGGTCCTGGTGTGGGCGCACGGTGGTGGCCGCAGCCAGGGACGGGGTACACACAAGAAGGACGGCAGGGAGGCAGGGTCAGGCAGCACCTAGACAGGGCTTCCCAGGTATAGGACAGGACACCTACTACTCCTGAGGAAACCCAGCGAGGTGGGGGAGGGGACAAAGACAGCCAATCAAGGAGTGGGAGGATAACTAGGGCAGGAATAGCCAATCATGAGGAAGAGGGGTGTGACTGGACAAAGAACATTCTAGAAGCAATTTCCCTGGTCTCAGGTAGCTATGTCCCCAGGCCTTTCCTGTCTCTGTGGCCCTAATGCAGGGTGGTCCAGAGTTCAGAGGGTTGGGAACATGGGGTCCAACTTACACTGAGGAGGAGGCACTTGTTTTCCTTGATGGCCCCCAGACAGCCAAGGAAGCCCGTCACCATGACAATGGTGCCCATGGCAATGACGAGGTTGGCTGCGGACAGCGAGGGAAAGCTGGGGGAGAAGGTGGCAAAGTTGCCTTGGGACACGGAGAGCCAAATGCCCACTCCAAGCAGCCCACAGCCACAGAGCTGGAGAGAAAGAAAAGCCTGTTAGACGGACACTGCTCTTGCGTCCATTGCCACAGAACTCAAATGACCCCACATCCCGACCCCCAACTCTGAGACACAGAAAGGGTGAGAACTGGGCTACTGGTCAGATACGGCCGCAGCCTCAAATCATGTCAGCTGTGTGACCCAAACAAATCCCTTCATCCTCACTGTGTCTCAGTCTCCCCATCTGGCAAATGGGGTTATACTAGCTTCACAGACCCCATAGGGTCACTCTGAGGATCAAATTAAATAAGTTACAGGCAGAATCATGGGACAAATATTGCAGGTCCTAGGTGCATATTAGTAGTTGCAGTTTTTCCACTTGGCAGAGGAAAGGCCCTGGAGGTTAGAAAAGAGTCCAGGCGAGGGGCACGTGGTGGTCACGGGAAGCAAGTCAGGACTTGCCTCAGGCCGGAGCCAGGCCTTCCAGTGACTGTGACCTGCTGCCCTGACCCGAAGGACCATTTGTCCACTGATCTCTGGAGCCTGAGGAACAAATTTCCCACAGATGGGAAAATAAAAGTACTAAGGCTGGCTGAGGGGCTGGCTGAGGGGCTGGCTGAGGGGCTAGCCAGCGCGTAGGATGTAGGAACCCATCACTGCCTCCGCCATCCATCCGGTAAGCCAGAAACCAGCACTAGGGGCCCGAGATGCCGACTCTCCTCAACAGCACCCCTGGGCCACCGACACCACCAGCTCCACCCAGGAAGCTTCAGTTTCATTGGCTGCAAACCTCCACGTCTGCCTTCTTGTGTTATGCTCATGGCCCTGGCCCTGGCAGCTCCGAGTATGTCTGCTGAGTCTGAGGAGCCAATCAATCAGTCCACCGAAGTTTACTGAGTACCTACAGCATGCAGCACCCTGTGCCAGGACAGCTACCAGCACTTCAGAGACCTGCCTTTCCTGGGCCTCTGCTTGAGCTGGACGGGAGAGACAAAAAAGCAACACCCGCCCCTGGCGGTATACATTGGTGCCAAATAAATGGCACAGGAGTTCAGAGGAGGCCATCACTGCCCTGGTCCGAGATGCCAGTTGGAGGAGGCAGTCCCTCACTGCTGGTGGACGCGAGGCAGGCGGAGGGCAAGAACATCCCATGCAGGGTGGAAGTGCAAGCGTAAGGACTGGGGAGGCCAGCTGGGCCTAACACCCAGCTCCAGCTTGTCCTGGTTGTACGACCTTGCAAACTCCTTTTATGCCAAATGAGAATAACAGCACCTACCTTCTAGATTGTTGTAAGAGTTTAAGTGGAAGCAAGCATGGGGAGTGGGTGGCCCTGACTGAAAGGCATTTACTGAGCAGTTCCTATGCACAAGGAGCTGTGCTGTGACCCCCAGGAAGCAAGCACGGGCCTGCCCTCAAGCTGCTCTCACTCAGAGAGGAGACGCGGATGTAGCAGTGAGGACCAGGGAGCCAGCAAACCCACACTAAGCCCCTACTTAATAAGCTGGGCCCCTGCTGAGAGCTGGGGAGCCATAAAGCTCCCATAAAGGCTCCACCCTCATGCAGAGGGAATCCCCACACAAGACACTGATATTACATGAGCAAACATATAGAATTTCAGGTTCTTGCATGTGCTGTGAAGAAAAATAAAGGTGGCTAAGGAGTTAGAAAGTAACTGGGGACAAAGTGGTCACGGAAGACCTCTCGGAAAGCTGGCACCTGAGCAGGTGAAGTGAGTCTCAAAATACCTGGGGGAAGGGTGTACTAGATGAGGGGCCGCAGATGCAAAGCCCCGCAGTGGGAGTGAACCTGGGCAGCCACAGCGCAGCAAGGCGCCCACGTGGCTCCAACAGGGTGAAGGAGGTGACACGTGGTAGGGGGCCCACAGGTGGGCTGGCAGGGGACAGATGAGACAATGCCTCGTGGGCCTCGGGAAAGAAAATGTGGGTGCTGTGCTTAGAGGGATGGGACACTTCCAGAGCAGGGGAATGACGTGAACTACGTTTTCAACAGGTTAGTCTGGCTGCTGTTGAGAGAACAGACAATGCAAGGG
The DNA here is from genome assembly GCF_001890085.2 of Hipposideros armiger. Lineage (NCBI taxonomy): Eukaryota > Metazoa > Chordata > Mammalia > Chiroptera > Hipposideridae > Hipposideros > Hipposideros armiger. The sequence goes on along the minus strand of NW_017731682.1, from coordinate 556,628 downwards.
CCAAGCGGGAAGCCGGGGAGCAGTGCGGTGACCAGGCTGGCAGCAACCCGCACCAGGTGCGTACAGGAGTGGTAGGAAATGGTCTAATCTGAGATCTATTTGGAAGGTAGTGTTGACAGGGCTTGCCGGGCTTCAATGAGTGATCAGGACTTTGATACATGGGGGAACAAAGGGGGTCCAGACTGGGCATGACAAAAGAAGAGGGGAGAGTCCCACGTGTTACTAAACCAGCAACTTCAGAGGAGCAGCGAGGGGATGGAGTTCGGTAAGTGGAGCAGCTGCCTGAACCCCCATACTGTGGAGAGGGGTCCTGCACATCGGATACCCTGCAGCAGGCCCAGGTGGCACTAGGGCAAGGCCCCCAAGGTGTGGGCACACTCGCCCGGGTCATCCATCCACCCAAAAGGGCATCTCTAAGCTTTGCTGTGGGGAATGACCCCTTGAAACCACTAGGTGGCGCTCTATACCAGGTCAGGAGCTCTGGGTTTGCCAGTCAGGCGCTGAAACTTTCATCCAACTTGTCACTGACTTTCTTCAATCTGATCAGTTTCTATGCTGCCGGCTCAATTTTTCTTTCATTAATCATACCATGGAAATTCATGATCTTCATGTTGAAGATTTGTGTCTCTAAAAGCCAGAACCTGGAATGAATAAGAGGAAAACCCGCTGCTGCCCGATCACTCCCTACAGGTAGAGGAACTTGCTAAAAAGAGCTGGCCTTGGACCCCGAGAGCTGTAGGGTGCCACCACCATCCTGCAGCTGGAGATGCCAGGGTCCCCCAGGACCCTCCCCAGAGAGTACAGCTTTCCTCAGAAGCCAGTTCCCACTGGGAGTAGGCCTGGTGGGGTCCCCTCTGTACCTCCATTCTCCACTTCCCTCCTGGGGGAAACTGATGTGAGTTCAAGGGGCCTCCATCTAGGAAAACCTCAACAGCTCAGAAGCTCTCGGGAGCTGGTCATTTCTCCCAGCACTGCTTCTCTGACTTTGTACTGCATGTTCTGTGATTTAGTCTGCAAGCTTCCCAAGGACCCACCGGGAGCCTCCCTCCATCACCTTGAGAGATCGGTGTCCCTAACTGCTTCCCTCCACACTTCCGGTCAGAGGTCCTGCCGTGTCTCAGGCTAGACACCAGGGGAGATCTGCTGCCCCCAGGTAGGGCAACCCCATCCAACCCCACCCACAGCCTGTACCTAAGTCAGGGGGTGGGGAGAAAGGCGTCATACACAATGTCTGCTAAGTGAATGAGGCCCCTACAGGGCAACGAGGGGTTACTGCACACCCCACGGCCACTCTTCTATGTCCTCAGGGGTCTCTGCTGAGATGGACGTGTGCTCCCATCTCGGATGACCCAGAATCAGCAGAGACCCCAGGCAGGAAGAAAACACAAACATCAGGCCCTAAGTTTACAGATAAGGACACTGCAGCTGCCACACTGCCAGGATGGGCTCAGAACCTGGTTTCCTGGCATTTGGAACAGGGTCCCTTCCACACTGCCACTCCAAGGAGACTGTGAGTGTGCCCTGAGCCCCAGCAGGTGAAAGGCACCAATCTCACGCCCCGTCTCACGCCCAGATCCCAGCCATGCTCCTCGCCCTGCCTCTGGCCTGTTTTTCAGCCCAGACTGCATTGAGCCGTCTGAATCCTTTTTCTAAAATGCCTCTTTCATCAGACTGCTCCCCTAGGTGACCTTGAGATTCTTCAGCTCTCTGAGGCCCAATTTCCTTTAAAATGTGGGATTTGGACTAGAGAATTCTCAGGTCCATTCCAGCACAGGCTTAGCCAAGCCTGAGACAGTGCTTTCATCTCCTAGCCCAGTGGTTCTCAACTGGGAGCAACTTTGCTCCCCAGAGGACATCTGGCCATGTCTAGAGACATTTTTGGTTGACACAATGTGGGGAGGGGACTGCTACTGGAGTCTTAGTGAGTAGAGGTCAGGGATGCTGCTAAACATCCAACAATACATAGAGCAGACCCCCCAATAAAGAACTATCCAGTCCAAAATGTTAGTACAGGTTGGGAAACCCTGCCCTAGCCCCATCCCATGGCAGGTGTCCACCCTCCGGCTCTCGACTCCCTGCGACTACACCATCAGAGGAAAAACCCGGTGTGTTCCCTCCAAAGGTGGGGCAGCGTCCTGCGCTGAGAGGGTCAGCACAGCATAAGAGGAGGAAAGTGCTGGGAAGGCTCTTATCTGGGGCACTGGTGAGGGCCGGGGCAGGAGCAGGTAAGAGACCAACATCTGGTGCCTGGCAATGGGCACGAGGGAGAGCTGACAGCAGGAAAGCGTTGCTGGGCAGGAGGGCAAAAAGACAGGAAGCCAGTTTCCGTGGGCAGAGCAGGGGGCAAGGCAGGAATGGGAGAGGGGAGGGCCAGGGAGGGGAGGTGCCCCCTGCGGAGGGTGCCAAGCACAGGAAGGTGGCAAGGCCTGCAGTGGCACAGCCAAACCTCAGTGCCGAAGAGCTTAACTGGTGGCATTCAGGAAAATTCCCTTCCAAAACTAGAGGGTTGTCTCAGCTGAGATGATCGAGCTATAGTCAGCCCCAGGCAGGAAGAGGCCAGGCGAGGCAGGGTGACTCAGGGGCCAGGACCCAGCCCACGCTAGCACCAACCGACCCGAGGTCATCGGCAGGGCCTAGCTGGCACCCGTCTCCAAGCAGGGACTAGCCCAGGGACCACCCCGACTATCAAGCCTCCCCCACCTTTTATTCCCTCCCCCCAACAAATGAGGGCATTTTAAAATATTTTTAGGGCCGGCCAAGTGGCGTGATGGTTAAGAACTGGCTTGGGACGCCAGAGGGCCCCGGTTCGGATCCCACATATGAGGGCCAGTGACACTGCCTTCCACAGCTAAGATGCTGAACAACAGCTCAACCTGGAGCTGGGCTGCCTTGAGTTGCCGGCGACGGCGTAGGCTACAGCCCCTGCTGTAGTCAGTTGCCATGGGCTACTGTGTGTAGCCAGCAGCCAGCATGAGCGGCCAGCAGCCAGCGTGAGCGGCCAGCAGCCGCCGTAAGCGGCCGTCCAGAAGCCAGCGACCGATCTGTCTCAGCCGGGAAGAGCGCAATGATGGTGCCAACTTGGGCCAGTGAAGCAACGTCCTCCACAACTAGACTGAAGAACAAAACAACAGCAACTTGTCTGTTCCCCCTCCCCCAATTCCCCAGCACTGTTCCCATCCCCCAATTCCCCAATAAAAAAATTTTTTTTTAAATAAAATTTTAAAAAGTGAACTAAAATATTTTCAATTTAGGGCTCCAAATAAGTCACATGAAAACTTGAGAAAACGAGTTCCTACCCTTGCATTTGCCCATGGCCTTGATCTCTACTCAGGCTGGGACTTGGGTCTGTTTGTTCATTGCTAAGTACCCAGAGCCAGGAACAGCACCTCACCCTTGGCAATACCTTTGGGCCTCCTTCCTACAGAGCCGTCCTGCCTGGGCCCCTTCAGAGGGCCGTCTCAAGATCTCCCATCACCCTTGGGCCCATCCACCAGATGCACGGCAAGTAAGCTGAGGCCTAGGGGGCTATGGCCGTGTAGTGAACAAGCATCCAGACTTATCTCATTTATGAAGACTGCTGTAATTAGCCAATATCCCCATGGCATTTTTCCCCATCTTCAGTTTGAACATATTGATTTGTAGTTTTAATATATGCATCTGCCATGTATCCTTATGTATTTTTCATGCAGGCATCCCATTTCTCTGGGGTGAGGCCCATCATTTCCCCTTCAAACCAACTTCCCTCTTGAGCTTCTACCCTCACTGGCACACCGCTTAGAGCTCAAGGACAGTCCCCTCCTAATTGCCAACAGCCTCTCTCCTGTTTAGGGGTGGCCCTCCCCGGGGCTGATCTTCTGTGTCAGGGCTGTACCCAGAGCTGAGCACCTCAGGGACCTGCCCAGCTTTCTGTGTGGACTGCTGCCCACCCTCATGAAAACAGCAGCACTCCCAGGGCCAGCTTCACGTCCCAGCCATTTCTCTTCCGCTGGAGGGCCCACAACATGCTACATAAATATTTGTTAGATGGATGAACGGACGGGAAGGGTCTGAGCAGGCCGCATCCTGGGAACAGGACCAGACCCAGACATACAAACCCACCTGAAAAATAAGCCACCCATGCATCCCTTCTTCCCCACTCCTAGAACACCCAGTGCCCCGTTATCCCCAATTCAGCCCCCCTAGTCCCTCATTGGCCTGTGAGTCCCCTGCTGCCCCCGCCCCAGCCCCCCTCAGAGCCCATCACACCCTCTGGCTAGTTCCATCCTGCAGCGTCACGTATGAGTCTCCGCAGAGCCCCCCAACCTGGCCCCTGGCCCCCCGCCCAGCCTCATCCCCTCTTTGCCTTGCAGGAGCTTTTCCCGAAAGCTCTCTGTGAGCCAGAGCAAGCACAATGTTTAAAGGCATTTAATAAATTAGTGGATGTAGAGAATAAAAAAGAAAACCAAAGTGACTTCAATTTCGCAGCCTGACATGCGGCTAGTAATGATCCTGCCTGGCCCGGGAGAAGCAGTCTGCCAAGAGCTTCATCACTGGGAGAAAGGACAATATGTCAGTGCAGGAGTGGGGCGCTGCTTTCCATTTCAGACGCCCCTTGCCTCTAAGGGGCTTCTGCAGCTCACTCACCGGCATACCTATAAATGGGGGAGGGGGTGGCTGGGACAACGCTTCTAATTCTAATTCTGCAGGGAGCGAAAGGAAAGTGTGGGACAGAGTCCCAAAGCTGTCTTTGCCAAAGTCACCCAGCAGGCAGGAGGATCAGAGCAAGGAGAGGGAGGTGGCCACTCAGTGAGAAGTCTCCCCTGTGAACTGTCCCTGGCCTCAGGCCATCTGGCCTCTGCTTGAGCACCCCCAGGGTCCCAGTGCTCACCATCCCACAATATGCTCCATTCCATTTCTGCACAACTCTAATTAGTCAAAAATTCTTTCTTCTTAAATCAAGAATCTACTTTCCTGTGGCTAACAGCCTCAGTCCTTGTTTTGCCCAAGAAGCACACCCAGAATGAGTATGACAGAACTTTAGATATTTAAAGGCTGGTAGCTAACGTTCTTTCCAGAGTCTTCTCCGGGCCTATGAAAGGGCTATTAGATCTTCCACCTCTGAGTCACCCTCCACTGCTCCTCTCTGTCCCAGACTGAATGTTAGATTCCAGCTAGGGAGGGACCAGCACAGAGTATAAAGCTACCACTCTCCCCTCCTACACTCTGAGTTCTGTATTTCTAGTAATCCGGCCTAAGCTTCCAATGTGCTGGCTGGCAGCCACAGCACAACTTTGGCTCACATTGAGTTTGTGTATAATTTAAAGCTAAACAGCATGATCTCTCAGTCATTCTTTTTTTGATCCCACACTCTCTCAAAACGTCCAATTTCTTCACAACTTCACTTCACAGCCCCCAATATCACCAGCTGGCATAGGTGATAGGGAGATGACACCCATATTTCTGAGCTGAATTGTCCTACAAATAACCATTACATAAAGTATTTGCATATCTAAAACCCAGTTACATTCTGATGACGGCAGAATGAGGTTATTTCCTATCTAAGATGGGTCCAGGGGAGAGCATTTCAACATGGCCAAACATAAGGGATGTGTTGGGAGCCGCAAGTCTCAGAGGTTAATAAAGCTCTTAAATTCCATGTTTCCAGAGTCTAATTCTCTCCAGCAAACTTTGTAGAGACATTGAAAACATGGTAAACCCGACCCCAATTCACCAGAACACCCCATCTGTTGAGAGTGGGTCCCGTTACAATACCTCTGACAGTCTAAAACTCTAAGAAGTCCATGGGGCTGAGAGTCTGTGATGAGGGAGAGCCCAATCTGAGACTCTGAGGACAGCCCCTTGTCACCGTCCAATGGGTTGAGGGTCGAGGGGATCATGTTCAGGCCTAGCAGTCCAGGCCAAGCGGGCTACCCAAAGGACCTGGTGTCTCTGATCCTGGTGGGGCAGGATGGGGTGGGTGGGGAGAGGAATTTGGCTTTACTGAAGCACTGGCTGGCCTCAGCACGGAGGGCACCTGCCCTGCCAGGGGCTCATTCCAGACAAGGCATCTGTGGGATCCAGGGTGACACAACTCTGGGGGCAGGGAGAGTCTGAGTCGGTCCCTGGGCTTCAAAGGCCAGGGCAGGGGTACCAGGATCAGGCCCAGTCCCCAACACAGCTGATGCCTAGAGAGCAAGGGGCAAGGACTAGACATGGGGAGCAGAGGGGGCACCCACCTGTGCTCTCCTGACATGGCCCTTTTAAACTCCTGTCTCCATAACCCTTCCTATGTGGGAGAAAGGCAGCTCACCTCCCTCACCTCCACCTGTACTCCAGTTCTCAGGCCATCACAACTCCTCAAATGCGACAGCAGGTTGCAGATCAACTTTCTCAGATGCCACCTTCTCAAACTGACCCACAGGCCTACTCACTCGGTGGGGGAATAGAAAAGGAGGTAGAAACAGCTCAGAACCCTGCAAAGGGGCCTGAAGTGCAACTGAGACTGCCGGAAGGAACGAAGCCTGAGGCACAGGCCCCAGGACCACAGAATGATGTGTGGCTGGGGTGCCAAAGAGCAGCAGATGATACAAAGCACCTGCCAGCCTTGTGGAGAAGGAGCGATCACTCACCCGTCCATAACATCAAGTCACGCCACCACCGCAGCCCTTCCGGGCCAGGCCCGGACAGGCGGCAGAACTGCACTTTCTTCCATCAAGCACATCCCAGGTCAGGTGGGGTGGGTGGGTGGAGGGAAGGAGGGACACAGGGGAGCAACTGTAACCCAGCATCCCCAAGCTTAGTCCAGCCCGTTCCGCCCCTGCTCACTGCTGGTCACGGGAGATGGAGGCCCCAACAGTGAGATTCTGCTCAAGGACATGGATGGATCACACACGGGAAGCACACAGCTGTTTTCCATCCCTGTGCAGGAACACACAGAGAATACGGGCTACAACGCTGAGGGGGCAGGGGGCAGGCTGGGAAGAGCTTCCCAGGAGGGAGGCTGACAGTCCGCTGGCCTGGCCCCCCCGAAGGTTCTGTTCCCTGACCTAGTCGGAGGACTGCCATTTGCTGGGAGTTGGGGGAGGATGGCCCTTGGACTTGTCTTTTCCCCAAACTCCAGAACTTGTCAACACTCAACAGGAAACAGCTTGGAGCCTCAGGCCACCCACGCCAGTAACTCTCAGGCAGGGTGCTAGTGCTGGAAGGGGTGCTCTTTATGCTGGGGTGGTGGGGGGTGGTTCATACGCATGTAGCTCTCCTTACCTGTGCCCCCACCAGCCATGGCTGCCTGAGCTCCTGGGCCCAAGGGGGAGCCCTGGGGAGATGGCCTGGGACCACAGTGAGAGGCCGTCTGAACTCCCAAGGTCACTGGAAATTGGGAGGGAAGGCGCCAAGGACTCAGAATAGCTTGTCAGAGGAGTCTGCAGAAAGGATTTTCCAATCACCAGCATATTTTTTTCCTTCCTGCCCTTGTTTTACTTTGTGCATCTGGGGAGAAAGACATTTCTGACAGCATCAAAGCACAGAGTAATACATGAAGACGGGGCTGCTGCAGGAGGCAGACATGGGCTTAAGAAACCAACCTTCTAAGATCACATTGACACTGGGGCCACCTGGGCTTCCCTGGGAAGGCATAGCTGTCAACAGCCCAGATCTCAGGACCTGGAGCCCAGGGGACAGGGATGTGCTGTGTGGCTCTGGGAGCCACTCAGCATTCCTGAGATGTGTCTCCGCTAGAAGACTGAGGTGGGAAGAGCACCTGCCCAGCACTGGGGGACACCAGGAGGATGAACAGGATTATGCCTGCCGAGCACTTTGTGTTCCTCAGAATATAAATGTCACACAAGGTTTTGTGCTATTATTCAAACTCCTTGGAAAAGGTAAGGGGAACAGGACAACGATACCTTTGAATTCACATCACATCTCTCTGGCAAAGAGCTCAAATGATCTGAGAGACTATAAACTCATCCTATAGAATGGGGAGAGGTGGGGCCCATGCTCCCTGATTGAGGAAAGGAGCCCCCCCCCACCCCCAGAGGTGAAGAAAAGTCACTGTGAAAATCCTCTCCTCAGGGAGGCTGCCTCCATTCCGCCCATCACAGAAAGGAGACCCTTTAATAATGGAAAAAGGACCATCTCCTACGGCTCGAGTTTAGCAAATCACTCTATAATTACACACATAAATATGAGAAAAGATTATAGCTGACAACCAGGTGCATCTCTGGCCCCAGGACAGCCACCCACACACATCTTTGCTGTAGCCCTTGGACAAGGCCAACACGGGACTGGCCTTCATTCTAAGGAGCCTATGCCCATGAACCGATTATTTATACTGCCAGCCAGGAGCCATGTCCACCCACGCCAGGATTTGGCATTTCTGACATGCTTTGTGGGGGGCACAGGCCGGTTAAGTTCAGGTCTCTCTGCCAGAGACGGTCTCAGCACCAACTTAGTGACAACCTGAGAGTCCTCCCCATCCTGTGCCAAGCTCTGACCATCTCTTCATCCTCTGGGTAGAACTGGGAGACTACAGCCCACCCTCTACTATTCGACATGTGCCCCGCAATTCAGTTACTCTGCTGAAAGCTGCTTGTGCACAGTCTCGCCAGATGAGCTTGTGCAAGATCACAGAGCTCGCAAATGGAGGAGCCTCCTCGCCCCTACCCGGCACCTTACCCAGCACGGCCCAACTTCCCATCTTAACTCCCCCCTGCTGTGCTGCCTGCCAGGGGACAATAAAGCACTTGCTCTCGTGAGCACCGACCATGTGCCAGTGTGGTCCTGAGAGCTTTGCCTCTTCTGCCTCATTTAATCCTCCCAGCCCAACAGCGAGGCTGAGAACAGATTATTTTTGTCCTCGTTTTAGAGATGAGATAATAGAGGTTCAGTGGTGAGAGAACATAGGCAGCCTGGCTGCAAAACCATGTGTTGACCCACCGTGCTCCACTGCTTAGATCTAGGTCACCCCAAATAAGCCAGAAAGGTGTCACCTAGACATGTGCCTGCTTGGAGAAAGGACGGTTAGCCATGGCGTGATGGGTGGGAGTGAGGCTCTGTGGCCGGGAAGCCTATGTGCAGACTAGGAGGGCAGGAAAGCAAAGCTGTGTTGGGGATAATAACGGTGGTGGTGACGTAGTGGTGATGAGGGCGCTGGTGATGACAAAGATGGCATTTACTGAGCCCGTATTCCATTCCAGGAGCTGTGCCAACCCCTTCCCACAAAAACCACACGAGCTAGTTACTATTATTTCCCCCCACCTTGCAAAGGAGAAAACTAAAGGATAGGAGTTTAGGTATGTTGTCTAAGCTCACATGTGGAGTTGGCAGACCCAGGATTTGAATCCAGTTTGTGATTGTGACCTCTCCGTGCCTATTACAGACCTAAGAAAACAAATTCCGAATCTCATTTTATTAAACACTTTCCAACAACTTTCTAGCCCAGTCTGAGTTGAAGGAGGTAGGAATGCGCGCCCAAGAGTGCAGGGGCCCAGAAACGCAGTCCAGCGTGAGGGCGAGAAGCACAGCCCCAGCTGGGAGGGGGCAGGGTCTCGGCCTCAGGTGCCTGGCTGGTGGTGATGGCGGGAATGGCAGTGCTGGGGGCAGAGAAGGCGGGCAAGGACAGGACACGTGTTAGGGGAGGACATGTCACCTGTGGAGAGGGGTGTGTGTCCGGGCGTACACATGTCGAAGGGGAAGCCCAGCCAAAGTTGTCCATACTTCATTGATCTTATCAGAGTTGTAAAAACTGCTGGGCATTCCTCTGCAAGAGGTAGCAAGAAGGAACAAAATAAACTAATTTGGCGCTCAATGGACATTTCGAAACAACAGAGGAGCCTGTGGAAATCATCACAGTCCTGTGCATTACTTTTCTGGAGAGTGCCTTCACATACCCCATCTCAGGCACACAGTCCCAAAAGACTCATGTGAGCTGTCACCCCATTTTATAGACGAGGATGTTGCAGCTCACAGGAGCCGAGCTCTCGTCCCCTTCGTACCTGTAATGAACCTATGTGGCAAGCAGGGACACAAGGAATGTCCACATTGGACCCACCAGGAAACAGCTTCAGAGGAACACACAGAAGTGACTCACAGACTTCCCACTTTTCAGAAGGGAACGACAAGGAAGGCTCATTAGCCCCTTCAGCCACCAGTCTCTCAGCAGGCGTCTCAGGGTACCTGCCCTGAGCTGGCACTGTGGGGCCATAAGGACACATGAAGCAGGAGACGGGGTCCATGCTCCAGACATCCAAGCTGACGGGACCAGCAGTTCCAGGCAAAAACCAGCAGCCACAACGCAGAAGAGCACACGGGCCAGTGCTGAGTGTCTGCGTCAGGGAGGGCCGGGGACGACGCTGGCATTGGGACCAGGCAGACCAGGATCAAGTCCTGAGTTCCCTCATTCACCAGCCAGATGAATCCTAGAGAACAACTTCCCCAGTGCTGGTTTTTTAAATGGCACCTACCACATGGAGTTGCAGTCAGGATTACATGAGATTCATGAAAATAAACTTGCTAGCACAGCGCCTTGGACAAAGCCATAAATGTTCCCGCTCAGGTTGCTGAGAACAGGCGGAACACCTGTAAGCCAGGGGCCAGCGGCTGGAGAGAGGCCCAGCTGTTCCCAGCCCCAGCCCACGGCCCCTCCTTGGCCGTGCAGCACGCATCCCGTCCGCCCAGACATGCTTTACTCACTCTGCATCCTCCCAATCCCCAGCCACCCATCTCCGGGAGCCAGCTCACTTTCCCGATTTGCGAGCCTGCTTTCTTTTGGCAGGGAGCTGATGCCGTCTGTGCTGTGGACCGTAAAACAAGTTTTCATCAATAAATTAAGATAAGCGGAAAGCCAGCTCCGGAGGAGGCGGACTGAGGCAGGCAGGCGGGTGGGCGAGAAGTGGCTCTGTGACCCAGAAGGGACCATAGTGAATCCAAAGCAAGACAGGCTCACCAGCTCCTCTCCCTGGACCCCAAGGCCCCACTGGACCTGCGCTTCTCAGAGAGGGGGGCTCGGGAAGTCGTTGTGCCCCTCGGGTCCCATTCCATCCTTGGGGCCAGTTGGCAAGTGTCTGTCTCAGGTAGAGTCAGGTCTCAGCAAGGCTCTGGGCCAAAATCATGATGCTGGCCACTGTGTTAGACAAGCTAAATCTAATCAGACACTTGTCTGCCTAATCACTAACCCTGGTGAGCAGCTCCTGCAATGACACCGTTCTCACAGAGCTTCGCCACTTCTCAGTGTGAGGCTTCGGGCCCCTCAAATGCACTTTCCACACATCTGCCTCCATGTCTTGCTCACAGCTTCTCCCCGCAACCCAAAAGGTCTTCCTCTTTCCACCTTTCTCAATCCAACCCAGGGTCTTCAAGGCCCTCTGACACCCACCTCTTCTTCCAGGCCGGCCAACCCCACCCTGACCCCCACCTAACACACAGTCTGCGGTGGCTCCGACTATCTGACTACTCATCAGCCGTAGAAGCTTCTCCCACGTGGCTAGTACCAACCTTTGCACCTGGTGTGTGTCCAGCCTGCAAATGGCTGCGCAGGGCAGGCCTGTCCCTTCACCCCTCTCTGTGCACTTCCCTGGCACCAAACTCAGTGTTGGCTACAGAGATGCCCTTGTTTATCAACAGCCAGGTATTGGGTCCGTGAGCCCAGGTGACGGAGGGATGTGGGATATGAAGCCAGGCAGGTTTTCAGCTCAGCCACAGGCGTGCCTCCCCACCCTATGCGATGGTCCACACCCCCCTTTAGTCCCCGAGGCTCATAAACAGGCCGGAGCATATGGCAGCAGAAGGGCCATCTGTCCGTCCACCACCACACACAGAGAGGTGTGTGGCTCTGCATATGTTTATGAGTTAATGGACAGAGCGGTGTGATGAACCCCAAACAGCACAGCACTCTGGCCACGTGCTGCTAACGGCCAGGAACCTTGGGCAAGTCGATTCATTCACTCCTCTGAGCCTCAGTTTCCCTGCCTATAAAACAAAAGGTTGAACCTAATAATATGCCAAACTCCTTCCAAGCCCAAGGTCCTAGGGTTTCACTTCTGCTCAGCCCTCGCCCTGGCTGTGTGAGGTAGGTAAGATGGCTGCAATGGGTCCACTTTATGGTGAAGAAGATGAGTGATCTGCCCACGAGCTGGGGGGCTGGAACCCACCGCCTATCTCACTAAGAGTGGCCCCACTTCTCTCAGGGGAGGGACAGAAAGGGCAAGTGCCAGGCCCTGAGCTGAGCCTGAGACGTGCTCTGTGATTCACCCTCACCCCTTGGGAGGTGACATCATGATCCAAGTTCCCCAGGTGAGGAATGGAAGCTCGGAGATGAGACTTCCTCAGGGTCCCATGGGCGAGGGCCCTGTCTGATGCCAGCCAATTCAGCACCCTACCTCGGGAATCACCATTTAAATACACCCAAACAGAGAGGGACCAGGTAGAAAAGTTTCAGGCCTCAATGACATTAAATCAAGACTGCTAATTATACCCCAACCTGAATATAAATCAGAATCGATTACTTCTGAGTCCAGGCACTTCCCATACCTGGAAGGAGGAGAATGACGAGAGGCCTTTGATCAAGTCCAGCTGGAGGAGGCCTAGGTCTAAAGCATATCCCAGGGGCCTCCTCACTTACCACCCGACTGCTGCACCGCACACACTCCCACACACCACATACACACCATGCATACACACACACACCACACACACCACACACACACCACACATGTACACACACCACACATGCACACACATGTACGCACCACACACATACACACATGTACATACACCACACGTGTACATGCCACGTGTATGTACATACACCCCACACGTGTACACGCACCACACATGTACACACACCACCCGTACACATGTGTACATACACACACCACACATGTACACGCACCACACACGTACACTCACACCACATGTGTACACACCCACACATGTACACACACACACACACCACACAGGTACACACACATCACACACACCACATACACCACGTATGTACATACACACACACCACACATGTATACACACACCACACATGTACACACACCACACATGTACACATGTACACACAGACCACATACACATACACACACACACACACAGATAGGCACTCCCTCTCCCAAGACCTGGAGGGGAAAATGACACCATTTTATGAAGGGCAAACGGGGAAATAACCTATATGTTAAGTTATGAGCTGGCAGGAGGAGCTGGGAACAAAGTTCAGTGAACGGAACAGAAACATATTGACAATAGCAAAAAGAAACAATCACTACACATTTTCATACGAGATCCTGAGGAATAAATTTGCTCTTACTTTTGCTTATTCAACAGAAAAAGAAAAAAAAGAGCAGTCACCAGGGAGGATGAGGACACAGCAGAATGCAGACGCTTGCACTTTGTGGCTCCACACTTCCCCTAAGCTCTCAAGAGTGCTTTCTGAGATGCAGGCTGACACAGGAGTCAGAGAAATAGAAGAAACAACACTGGAGTGGTGATTTAGGGTGCTGTCTCCACAAGAGACCCTCAAATTCACAGGGAGACATGCCACTCCCATCCACTTGGCAGCTTTGCATCTTTGAAAGTAGACGTTACTAAAAAGAGAACGAAAAAAGACTTCACTTGGAGGTGGAACCTTTAAGATTTCTGGCACCAGCTGCTCAGGGGAGCTAGAGGCTGGCTTCATTTCAGGAAAACTCTGCCCTCTTGCAAAAGTAAGCCTCTGAGACAGTCCGACAGATCCTGCCGCTTCTGCAGCCAGGGCCAGGACCACTGCCGTGGGAGGGCGCACAGTTCCATGTCGGAAGCTCACCTGCCTTGCAGAGCAACGTGTCACGGGTCTGTGGTCCTAACACTGTGAACACTGGAGACACAGGACTCGGGTGGGGATCTTGCCACCTGCTGCAGGTGCACCAGGACGGTAGTCACGGTTCACCACCCAGGCACCCACACTGCCCCTTAGGTCACAAAATGCCCGAGGCCCTTTGCTTGCACTGAAAGTCAGTGTTTCTTTTCCATGATGTCATATACTCTCTGACAAACACCATCTGGACCAGGTATCTGTCCAGACTCCTGAAAATGTGCTTCTCCACCATGTCCCCCTTCCTGGGGGCCTGTTCCTCCATCTTCCAGCCAGGAAGCAAAACTAGTCTCTGTGGCCAGCAGTTAAGAGCACAGGCTCTGGAGGGGACGCCTGGGGTTTGAATCCCAGCTCTGTCCCTTCCCAAATGGAACCTTGGGCCAGATGACCTCTGTGATGCTGACTCCTCCTCTGCAAAATGGGGATAATACTACTATCTCCCCAAAATACATGTAAATACTGGCCTTACAAAGTTGTTGTGAGGATTAAATAGGATAAAACTGCTAAAGCTCTTAGAGCAAGAACAGGCCCTCACATCATACATGTTTACTATCACCGTCATCATGGTGACCCTTCTGCACCTCATCCATCTCAAATCCTTCGGCCCTCTTACTGCAAACTCCCTGCATCCACCTCGTCCTCTCCACTCCCACAGTGCAGTTCTTGGCCTCCTGTCTTTGGCATAAACACTGGGAAGCATCCCTGTTGGTCACGACCCCTCCCCCCACCCCCGTCACCACCACAATCCAAGTGCTCTCCTGAGGCACATCAGGCCTCCTCTGCCAGACCCTGGAGGCTCTTGCAGCCCTCAGATGTGGCTGGAACCCCTCAGCATGGTATTCACTGGAGACCCACAGGTCATCACTTTGTGATCAGCACGCCACTATCCCCTACAATCCAGGGTGCTCGCCCCTCTGTGATGTACCCGGTGCCTTGGCCTGCATGCCTCTCCTCCAGCTCTTCCCCGACCAGCTGGGCCCCTCCCTTCACCCCACCACTCAGCAATGCCTACCCTTCCCATGAAGGGTCTGTGACCTCCCCCTCCCTTCTTCCCACCGCTGTACACCAGGAGCACCTGCCCCTTTCCTCACAGCACCCAACACACTGTGCCCGACACAGTCCATTCCTTGCTGGTTTTGCCTAAGTCACTCTTGTTTCCGTCCCCTACAGTGCCTCGCGTAGAGCAGGCCCCCACGAGATAGTTTTCAAGTTGAACTGTTTCCACACAGGCAAACGCCCAGCAGCATGGGACTAAGATGGTAAAACGTGTTCTGTGCAGCACCCAGCTGGTGCCCTGGGGAAGAGGGTACCCCTGTCAAGGACAATAAGGTTCAAGCAGGCCCCACCTCCATGAGTACCGAGAACATCAAACTCTTCAGTGGGACAGAAATGTTGTCATATCAAATGCAGCCACACCCCCACCCCCGCCCCAAGGCATGTGATCACAGGGACGACTTATGTGCTTCTGTGTGGCTCATCCATGCCATCATCGCGCTTTCTTTCCATAGTCAGGATTAAGCACAAACTACACCGAGAACTACGTGTGTGTCTAGCAGTGCTGGAGCCCCACCGCATCGCAGGGGATCCCGAGGAGCCGCTCCCCCTGACTACCACTGGGCACAAGCCCCGTCTCCCAGCTCCAGACGCGTGCTTCCGCGTGCTTCCCTGGTGTCTCCACTTGGATGCCTCACAGGCATCGCTCACTTAAAGGCTCACAACAGAAATGCTGATGCTCACGCCACAGAGCTTCAGAGTCACCAGTGGCTCTGTCCCCTTCATGTCCCACGTCATCCACCAGCAAGTCCTGCCAGTTCTCCCTCCAAGTTCTGTCTCCAGTCCATCCATTTCTCTCCATCTCCACTGCTACCACCGTCTCTTCTCTGAAACTCTGCAATCATTTTCTGTTTCCCAGCTGCCACCCTTGCCCTTCTATAGCCCATTCTCACAGAGCCACAATGGTCCTTGTTCAAATTTCCAATGGGTCCCCTTTCGCAGCCTTAGTGGGAGGGGGATGAGGAGGGATAAGAACCAGCTTGACTGACGTCTTGGTCTCAAATACCAGACAACAGATCATGACCCAGGGGGCGGGGTCAAGGCTCCCTCTGCCCTTAGTCACTCCCTGAAGGAGATGACAAGCTACACTGCCCAGCCAGAGATGCTCCCTCCAGGCCCCTAGGGCCTGCGTCTCCTCCCCATCCCAAAGGAGAGCACACCGGGGAAATTTTCGAGCCCCAGAATATCTCCTAGTCCCAAGGCACTCAGGCACAAACTAAATCTTGCCCAGGCCCTCCCTTCTCACGCCCCCGAAGACTGTGGGCTGACACCAGGGTGCAGATCCCACCCCAGGCAGGGTCAAACTGCACCTGCAGGTAGCTCAGCTCTCAACTAGCCCACGAGACCCTGTCCTTGCCAACACCATCCCAGCACCCCTCTCCTCCCTGCCCCTCAATTATTCCTTCTAAAGCTGCTTGTACCCCGCCATTTCCGTGCTCAGGAGCTGCACCAGCTCTCCACTGCCCACAGGAGGAGTCCAAACCCTCTGGCCTGACAGTCAAGGTCCCCCATGAGCTGACCACAGGCTCACCTCCCAGCGTGCCCCAGTGTGAGCCATTTCACTCTACAAAATGGAGTAGCAAGTGCCATTATCACCAAATATTCCCTTGCTCATGCCCAGCCTCTGTCTGGAAGACGTTCTTCTGTCTCCCAGTTCACCCTGCAAGATAAGCTAAGATCTTCCTCCTTCGGAGGGATCTTTCTCTGGTGAACAGCATTAAAAACCCCAAAGGAACAGAATCCAATACTCTCCATTTCTTTTTTTTTTTTTTTTTTTT
>NW_017731682.1:525653-539628 GCF_001890085.2 Hipposideros armiger | reverse complement strand
ATCTTAGCTGTGGAGGGCAGTGTCACTGGCCCTCATATGTGGGATCCGAACCGGGGCCCTCTGGCATCCCAAGCGAGTTCTTAACCATCGCGCCACTCAGCCGGCCCAATACTCTCCATTTCTGGGCACCCTCAGCCTAAGTCCTCTGTCTGAAGTCTCCTGACATGTCACACTTGGTGATTAGAAAGAAATTGTGGCAGCAGGTAAAAAGGGCACTTGGATGGGGACGGAGAGCAGGCTGGCTCCAGAAACCCTGCAGAGATACCAGCCAGAGGGGGGAGGGGAGGCAGTGGAGGGGCCTGGGCTTTTAACAGGAGAGCTCGTTGGGGATAATTTATTCCCACAGTGTCTCAGCGGGTTTCAGCCAGTTGAGTTTATAATGGAACAAGCCGTCACTGTTGTTCTTGGATGCCGCGGCCCTGTGACGGCCCTGTGACGGGGAGCACTGCAGAGAGACAGCAGCCACAAAGCAGGGGACAGCCCATCAGGGTGGCGACACTCCACGGTGACCAGGTTTTACAGTCCTGGGGAGGGGAGGTTCCAAGAAACCCATGAGCGTGAACTATGAATCACAGCGGGAACTAGAGTGGGGCTCCCAGCTCAGCGAAGGAAGGGATCGGGTTTGGAGGAGAAAGCCAGGCCAGAAACACAGGCACATGAAGAGGAGTGAGTCCCTCCCACGCGGCTGCCCCCAGGGCCCCAGGGCTACAACCCTCCCCTTACTCTGCAGAAAAGGCGAGGTGTTATGCTTCCAGCAAACTATAGTGAGACCAGGAAACCCCAAAATCCAGAGAACTGCAGAGGGGGAGCTCTCTGCTTTTACTTGCTAGAGTCATTGGAACCTTGGTGGGGCAGGGTCTCCTAACTCAGACCATGGAGGAAGTTGACAGATGGGACTGGTAGAAGGAACCAAACCTTCAATGTCGCCTGCTTAGCACCTGTCACCCAGCTCACCCCTGATACTCAACAAAGCCAGGTTCCCCTGGGCCTAAGTAAGCTATTTCCCGGGAGAAGTCGTTTCTCTCCTCATTAACTACGGGGCTGTCCCAGAACAGTCCTCCCTGTGGGACGGCCTTGTCGGAGAGACAGCCGCACAGCGGAGTCCAGTCTGTATTTCAGGAACCGGCCCTCCTTGGATGGACCCGCTTGAAATCCAGCTCCATGATGGCTGCTGCTCTGTTTCAGGCAACGTGGAGTAGTCACAACTTTGGGGTTCTTCTGCAGTCCCCCTGGAAGAGTTAACCTGGCCTCAAAGTCAAGATCAGGGGCGCCGCTAGGGAGCTTATCTGACCTCCTGAAGGGATTAGCACCCTGCTCAAGAAATGCCAATCAGCCAACAGGGCCGAATTTAACCTCAGCCATTCCTCCCAACCCTCGCCAGGGCACTCTCAAAATCGACAATTACGCTAGAGGCAGCTTGCACTGCAGCCTGTCATTGGCTATTTATAACCCACTCGCCTTTTGGGGAGAACCAGATACCTCCAGATACCTCCCATCACAGCGAGGTGCTGAGCGCCAGGCCTGTGGCCTTGGCCTCCGGCATGCCGCCACATGGGCTGCTCCTGCTAGCACCCCTAAAGGAGTGCCTTCCCCAGGTTCCCAGTGGCCCTGCCCCAACATCTCAGGGACTGAGTGCCGTGTTCAGCAGTGCCTGACACTTCCTGGGCAGCTCCTCGGGAAGACCCCAGGCCTGCCATTGGGTGTAGCTCGGCTCCTGCGGCCACTCACACCGGCGCACCGATAGGTGCCCCCTGCTCCCGCTGCTGGCTCCTCCAACTGCTCTCTTCCCTCTTTCTCATTCCTTTATTGCCTCCCTGGCTCCTACAACCCAATAAATCTGAAGAAGGGGCAAACCAATGAAAGGTGCAGGAGTAGGGACACTTATACAAACGAGCCTTGAACTGCGGACAGATCTAGTCCTGGATGTAGGTCTCCCCACCTTCTGTAAAAGAGATGAATACACAATGGTGGTCTATCCAGACAATGGAATAGTGTTCAGCACTAAACAGAAATGAGCTTTTGAACCATGAAAAGTCATGCAGGGGCCTTAAATGCATTTTACCAAGTGAAAGAGGCCAGTCTGATAAGGCTACATACTGCACGATTCCAACCGTATGACACTTTGGAAAAGGCAAAACTATGGAGACAGTGAAAGGATTAATGGTAGCCAGGAGTGGGGGGATGACTAGGTGAGCTCAGGGGATTTTGAGGCAATGAAAATATTCTGTGTGATATTATAATGGTGGGTACATGCATTATACATTTGTCCAAACCCACAGAATTCACAGGAAGAGTGAGCCCTAAGGACAACTGTGGACTCTGGGTTATGATGTGTCAGTGCAGGTTCATCCTTGGTTAAAAAATGTACCACTCTGGGGGCTGGCCGAGTGGCTCAGTTGGTTAAGAGCGTGCAAACTCTGAGCAACAGGGTAGGAGGTTCAATTCCCACATGGGCCAGTGAGCTGCGCCCAAGCTGAGCTGCACCCGAGCTGAGCTGCCAACAAGTGGCAGGATGGCTTAGCTGGTGAGACCACGTGCTCCTAACGAGAAGGTTGCTGGTTTGACTCCCGCATGGGATGGTGGGCTACACCCACCCGCAACTAAGATTGAACACAGCACCTTGAACTGAGCGGCCACGAGCTGCCAACAGGCAGCCAGATGATGACTGAACTTGGAGCTGAGCTTGCTGTGCCCTCCACAACTAAGACTGAAGAACAACAACTTGGCTGTTCCCCTTCCCCAATTCCCCAATAAAATCTTAAAAAAGAAAAAAAAAGAAAAGACATGTACCACTCTGGTGAGTGATATTGATAATGGGGGAGGCCGTGCATGTGTGGTGTTAGGGGTACGTGGGAAATCCCTGCACCTTCCTCTCAGTTTTGTTCTAAACCTAAAACTGCTCTAAAAAATAAGCTCTTAAAAAATAACAATAAAAAGAGGTGGGTGACCAGCAAACAGCTCTGCCCACAAGGATGTAACTGGCAAGAGAAACTGCTCTTCAGCTCAAGGAAACGGACATTAGATACCTGTCCCTTGGAGATACTGAGGGGGCATCCAGCTTTGTTCCTGCACAGTCTGCACCTCTACTGGACCTTACCTCATAGCTGAACCAGTGAGGATGCTGACTTCGCAGCACTGCAGATCCTCGAGGGCTCACTGATTTGCCTGCACAAAGACTTCATCTAAAGCATGTCCGTCTAAAAGATGCTCGCCTGATTTAAGGGTAACCTGAAAGGAAGCGTTCTTTGGCTTTTGGATTATCGGCCAGATGCCCCAAGAAGTTCCTTCTGAAAGCTCGTCGTTCTTTTGTCACCCAAAAAGGGAAATCCCATTGGTGATTCTATGCCACTAAAACAGGCCCCCTGTTGTCCTCCCCAGACCAGCTTTCAGTGACCACAGCCCGTTGGGGTGGAACAGGGACAATCGCACGAAAATGGTGGCAAAGGGCTGAGTGGGGAGAAAGTGCTAGAGAAAAGTTTAATAATAGAGCTGGGTTGGGCACAGCCGGTTCCTTTTTCAGTTGCCCTGACCGGCTGCTCCCGTTACACGACGTGGCTGCGGGCAGGGCGAGTCAGCTGCTATGGAGGCTCAAACCCAGGTCAGCCCAAGGGCCACGTCTCCTCAAGCCACCTCTGTGAAGGGTCCACATGGCGCAGTCAGATGAGGCCCATGCACAAACTCACTGGGCTCACCTAACAACTCAGCCTCTCTATAAAAAGCCCCAAGCTGGCGGGGCAGGCAGGGCCAGGCCACAGCCCCAAGGTGGACTGTCCTGCACCCACTGGCCCGCTAGCCCAGCCACGTGCCTTGCTCCTCATTGTCTCTCTTGACTGTAGACTGATGTTCTGGGCTCTGGGGGACAAAGGGGAGCTGATGACTACAAGAAGAAGCCCCCATGGTCGGCAGGTTGGCATCAGGGCAGCTGTCCTGGTGACTGGGCAGCTGCTGCCCTCTTTCTGGTCTCTCCCAACCCTGTCTGACCCTGCCCAACAGTCAACATATATGTGTGCATGAGGTATCCACCCCGTACAGTGGTTACAGGCTGCGGAGAAAAATGTCCACGTGAACATACGTGGTCACCATCAATGGGCCGTGAATGGAAACTGACTTGGAATCCATATTAAAGGACAGGACTGGGGAAAGGCAAGCTTGAAAGCATAGCCCCTGGCAATTCACAGGACATCCGTGACTCATTTTTCCTATCTGTTAAATGGGCTTACTAACAGTACCTTCTTCAGGGTTGTCATAAAGCTAAAATGAGTTAACGTACAAAAAGCACTGAAAATAGTGCCTGGTCCCTAGTAAATGCTCGCTCGAACGGCACTGGATACCATCATCGTCATCATCGTCATCATCGTCATCATCATCATCATCAGGATGGACAAGACAGAAAAACCCAAGTCATTCACTTTAGCCCTCTTTTCGGTGGAGAAAAGTGTTGAGCATTTGGTCTGGAGCCTGGGACTCGGGCGCAGGCAGGTTTAGAAGGTGCCTACAAACCCGACCCAAAAGGAGGGCCAAGCCGGGCACCAGGGTCCGACGCTTGGTGGACCTGCAGATCACTTTCCCTGCTTCTCCTCACCTCCAGAATGAGAAGACCCCCTCAGAATTCAGGCCTCTGACGTGGGGCGACAGGGAGGGAAGGGGTGAGGGCCCCTAGGCAATGAAAAGGTGTGGGGGAAGAAGCCTGAGTCCTGAAGGCAGTCAGCACCTGGTCCAAAGAAAGCAGGGCCGGGCAGAGGAGCGGCCCCGTCGAGCCTGGCTTCAAGCAGCACCACCACTACCGCCAGCTGGGGAAGGGGACCTGTGCACTAGGCTCTGGGTGGGGGGCTTCCAGTGCATTATTCCATTTACTCTCACGCCAGTCTGAGGAGATAGACCCCATTATCCAAGACCAACCAGCAGGGCCAGGGGCAGCTCCCAGCTCTTTCTGACTCCGCTCCCCTGGGGCTCATCAGAATAACCCAGAAGGTTTCTGACACTGCGGATGCCCAGGCCCCACACTGGACCTGCTGTGCCATCAGGATCTCCAGAGCTGTCACCACCCATCTGCCCAGCCAGGGGTGGGCTCCACTAGGCTGACGCACAGCAGAGAGGAAACTCCCCAGAGACACGCTGCCCCTGGAGGCCTGACAGGCTGTGGCCGCTCCCCACTTCTCCTCAGGAATGAACACCCTGTCACCACTCCCACTAGCATCCTACCCCCATCATAGGGCTCCTGGGGGCAGCCCAAGTTCCAATTCCCCACTGGTGCTCTGCGGACCTTTACTATACAGTGACTATCCTCCACCTCAGTTGATCCTAGGCCGATCGGTGACCTGTCCTCTATGGGCTCAGCATCGCTGCAGGTACAGTCTGTCCATGATGACATTCTGTGAATCCTACATGGGCAACGAAAGTCACAGCAGTGGTCGTTGCAGTGGACAAGCATTTACTGTGGCAGGTCCCCGTCCTTTGGACCATTACCTAATGGCACCCCTACTGCAGCTGACGAGGTGGATGTCATTATCATCCCCATTCACAGATGAGAAACTGAGGCTCAGAGAGATTAAGAAGCTTGCCCAGTAAGAGGCTTCGTAAGTCCAACCCAGGATCCAAGATCTTAAGCACCAAGTTACACTGGATCCTTCATGAGTGATTATTATTACTTTATTCATTGAGCCAGCAGGCAGCATCATACGTAATTGAAAAGCCTTGCTGCCTACTTCTATCATCTTTTCAGTTGGTTTTCTTAGGAACTTGTCTGCTCAGACAGAATAGGCTGTGCCTGCGGGGGCACGGGAAGAGTGACGTTAGCAAATGAAGCAGGACAAGTGAGGCTCGGTAGATGTCCCGGTACGGACGTGTTGAGAACCACTCTCTGGGTCACAGGAGCACTCTGACAGGCAGGACAGATCCACGTGAGTCCCCATTTTCCAGGTGGGGACAATAAACTGGGTGGGCGAGTGGCTGGCTCATATAACGATCACAGCAATGCAGAGGGGGAGTGGGACAACACGGTCCCCCAAGCCCATTCAGAGCCCACCATGTAATTGTGAAAACCCTCCTACGGACTGCCCTGAAACAGCCCCATCTCCCACCTCACGCCCTCCCCCCAAAACAGGTGTCCATTGGCCCATGGAGAAAGGGACAAGCCCCAGCAGCCCCACACAGCCCCACGTGGGAAGGGTCCTCAGCTCAGCCTGAGAGGAACCTCTCCACTCCCTTCAGTTTAAAATAGGCCATGAGGATGCCTGCCAAGATCCAGTGCTCTTGGCAAACAGGACGGTTATATTTCTGGCTGCGCACCGTGAAACGCTGGACCGAGGAAGGCTTCCCAAACCAACAGCTGACTCCGGCTGTGATGACAAGACGATCCTGAGAGAGTCGGCCCCAGGCCCAGCTAGCAGCAGGCTCCCCACATGAGTACAGTAGGGGAGGGGGGGGGGGGGCTCTGGGAGCACGCTCTGGCGACTGCTATATAAGGGCATGGGGTTGGGGGGAGCCCAGGGGGCTGGGATTTCTCCCTGGCCCCAGCAAGAGCTCACACTCGCACAGGCATGTACACACACCTGCCCCGGATGAACATTCCTGCATGCCATTCCCTGGCCTGGAATGGGCTTCCCCATCTCGCTGCCATCACCATACCCTCCCAACACCGTTCTCATCTCACCTGCTCCAGGAAGCCTTGCCAGAGGCTCCACCTCTCTCTAGCCACACCAGCACCAAAGGGTGTGAAAATCATGTTGCCCTCAGGAGTGGGTGTGGGAACTGGAGGTGTTTGGCCTGAGAGTGCTGGGGGGGTGTGGCGAGGTACATGGGTGCAAGTTTTAAGTACAAAAAGAACTGCCATGGTTCACAGCGTCTGTCGGTACTTATTCCATGAGGCTCTGGAGGGCAGAACAGGGGCCCCAAGGCTTAGAACCTACGAGGTGAAAAATGATCCCTCAGCCTCACTCACCCAGAGACCCAGAGCTGACCAACATGGCGGCTACCACTAGAAGGATGGGCAGAAACCACATGGCCTCCTGCAGGAACCTCTGCTTTTGGGCAGGGGCTATCCCAGCCATTTTCTGCTCTGTATTTCCACATTACATAAACACTCCTTGAAAACAGGGTCCTCTTTTCATGTCAGCTCTCCTAACTCAGAGCCCAATGGGCACTCAAGCATGGTGCTGAGTGGCTGCCCTGTTCCCCGGGCCAGGCAGCTCGTGCTGGTCAAAGTGGGAGGCCCCAGGCAGGATGGGGGAGGAGTTTCCTCTGCATCCTTCTATTCTTTATAACTAAAGGTGTCCTTTGCAACAAAAGACTCTCCTCTGACATACAAACCTAGAAGCTCATCAAATGGTGAACAGTGGTTATCTCTGGATGAAGGCATTATGAATGATTTTAATTTATGCTTTTTTTTTACCTCTCTATTCTTTCTTTTTTTTTAATTTTTTAAATTTTTTAAGATTTTATTGGGGAATCAGGGAAGGGGAACAGACAAGTTGCTGTCCTTTTGTTCTTCAGTCTAGTTGTGGAGGATGTCGCTTCACTGGCCCATGTTGGTATTATCATTGCACTCTTCCCGGATGAGGCAAGTCGCTCGCTGGCCATTCGACGGCAGCTCACGGCAGCTCACAAAAGCTCACGCCCGCTGCCAGCCAGCCTACGCCGTCTATTGCAGCCTACGCCATCGCCAGTGACTCATGGCAGCCCAGCTCCAGGTCGAGCTGTTGTTCACCATCTTAGCTGTAGAGGGTGCAGCGTCACTGGCCCTCATGTGGGATCCGAACTGGGGCCCTACTGCTCAGAACTGGCGTCCCAAGCCAACTCCTAACCAACGCGCCACCCAGTTGGCCCTCTCCATTCTTTCTAATGCTCTCCAATGACCATATATTAGTTTTATAATCAGAAATAAACTTTTTAAAAAGAAGAACCAGCTTCCTTCTCCCCTCTAAGACCCCCCCCCATCATTAGTCAAGACTAGGCACTCAGAAACCTCTACCTTCCCGTTTCCCATTCCCCTGGGACAGGCACATACACCAGGGGAGAATGGCACAATGCAGGTTCTAGGGTAACATATCCCAGAAAAGTAACAGCATTTCAGCTCCCTGTTTTTCATGTGCTGGAAGCCTGTGTGACAGCATGTGGCACACAGTAGCCACATATTGAATGTTATTTCCTTCCCAAGGTCCCAGTGGTCTCTGCTGTTGCTTTTCGTTCTGCCAGGGCTCCCTAAACACTCCCAAAACAGCCTTCCATCTTTAACATGCCTGCAGCCTCTTTAAGGAACCCATTGTGGTATAAAGCCAACAATCAGGAGATCCTTCAGAACTCTGATCTTGGGATAGGATAGTACTAGATCACTGTAACAACTCCCAAAACATGGGGGAGGAAAAAGAGAACCATGAGGAAGAAATGGGACGAGAAGGAAGGGGAGGCCGAAATAGGATGAGAGGGTATGTGAACCAGGGCACGGTGCCATCCCCACGTTACCCTGTCCACCTCACTCTACCTTCAGTCCCTCCCAGCTCCAAACCTCTTCTTCAGGGCAGGTCGACGTGCCCATCGTGGTCATTACCCTGGCTGTCCTGGGCCTGGCAACTTACAATTGGCACAGAAGTCCAAAAGCCAAGCTCTGCATGCCTCCAGCGCTCCGTCATAGCACCAGGAAAGGGTTCTCATGTCACAGACACAATGCCTGAGCCAGCTAACCTGGGATAGGCCATATCTGTGGCTGCTCAGAAGCTGACCTCAGCATGGGTGGCTGGGCCTTGGGGTGGGAGCAGAGGCAGGGCTTCTTGTGGTGCATCTGTGCAGTGAGAGGTTCTCCTGTGTGTGTCAGCTATGGCAGAGCCAGGAAAGGGGCATAATGACCCTGCCCTCAGGGTGCCCCAGCTCCAATGGGGAGACTCACTCTCACACAGCAAACACACCAGACACACAGAGGCAAGTGAGAAAGTGATACATGTCAGCTGACGCCTAAAAAGCTATGAACTCCTCATTCTGGAAAAACAAAGCTGAAAGGGAATTTGATCAAAGTTTGCAAAATCATGAAAGACAACAATAGAGCCAACACAGACCTACCCGACAGATCCCGAAATAGAACCTCAGGCATCCCTTGAAGCTTGAAAGAAATTATCTGAGGACAAATAAAAGGCACTTCAGCTTTACACAATGGGCAGAAGCAAGGGACTCCCCACTAGGCAGGTGGCACAAGATAAAAACACAGCTAAGATAAAAACAGGTAAACTTATGAATGACAGAGCCACGTGGATGGTTAAAGGAAGCAGGGATGCTGGGGTGCTTGTGACCTTCACAGACAGCCGGCCCTGTGGCAAACACTGAGAGATGGGCTGCTCACCTAGCATGGGAGCCCTGCCCATGTGCCATGTGAGAGGAGCAGTCACACCACTCATCACCCAAGTATGGAGTGAGAGGAAAGCACGCAGGATTTGGACTCAGACATCCAGGGTCAAACTCCTAGCTCCATCCCTCACTCGAAGGCTTTGAGTAGATGACATAACCTCTCTGGGGCTATTCCCTCATTTGTAAAATGAAGGTAGAGATGTCTTCTGTGTTGAGATGATGTGAGGATGAAACCAAGTAACACATGTGAACCCTGGGGACAGTGCCTGTTATGTGGGAGGAGCACAGCAAGCAGCTGCTAACCATAATCCCCATTCACCTTATAGACAAATCAGATGTGAATCTGCCCACAGGAACATCAGACACACACCTAAATAACCAAGGCCCAAAACTACTAAGGACTGTGGGAGAGAGATAAAGTAGAAGAGGAGCTCAGAGGTTCTACCTTGAGGAATTAGAGATGGTTTCATGGAAGAAGTGGCACTTGAGATGGAACCTTCAATAAAAAGGGAATGGGGCTTGTAAGGCGCAGAGGTAATTGGTATGGAAAAAATCACAGGCAGGAAGGAAAGTGTGAGCCATACAGCAACATGGAAAGGAAGTGGAACAGGAAATGACATCTGAGCACTTCCTGTGGGCCACCCAGGGAGCTGTGTGACAGGTGGGAACAGGGAACAGTGAGGGGTGGACCTAAACTCATGAAGGGAGTGACCTAGATTGAAAGGTTCAGGAGATAGAGATGGAAGAGCATGAACTCTGCTGGTTTCTGGGTGGTGGTGGCAGTGGCGGCGGTGGTGGAAGCTGGTGTGAAGTGGAGAGGACTATTAACAAGGCTGAGGGACTGGGAAGCGAATGGACTAAGAGAAACTGGAAACAGGGAAGAACCTAATGAGTGGGCAAGTGAGTGAGTCCTGACCTAGGGAAGTGGCAATAAAAATGGACAGGTGGGACGATGGGAGGGGCAGACAGAGGTTTCGAGCCTGGGAGCTGGGCAGACAGTGGGACCTGTTACTGAACCATAGAACAGAGGACAAAGGAGGGCTTCTGAAGCAAGAAGATGAAAATGGTGTGAAAACCAATGGAAGGCGCACATGGAGATGCCAGGATGCAGCCGGAAGTGTGCATAGAGAGGGCTGCAGCTCTGGTATCAGAAGACCCGGCTCAGCCACGTCCTGCATAGCCTCAAAGTCAAATCCTTTCGGTAGTGGGGTACAACCAAACAAACTGTGTCTTCATCATTCTGTGCTTCAGTTTTATCAGCCGAAAAATGAATGAACTGTCCCGTTGCACAGGCTGTTGTAAAGAGCAAATGTAATGCAAGTGAAGATGCACCATCAACTACAAAAGCACTTTATAAATGTAAGATGTTACTGTCAGAGTTCATGGCTGAAACCAAGAGGCTGCATAGGTTTGTCATGGGAGAGAGAGAAGAGCAAGAGGAGAGAGGACCAAACGGGGAATGTTCACAGGTGTCATGTCAGGGCAAGAAGCAGCCCTGGAGAAAGAGAAGTAGGGAAAACAAAAACAACAATCAGGAGAGAGCAACATCTCAAAAGTCAAAGAAAGAGAGGGGTCTCTCTAAGGAAGCCCTCTCGCCCGCCCTGCAGCCCTCACCCTGCATCTGTGCTGCCAGCCCTAGCCAGCACCACCCAATGCCCCACAAGGAATGACTCCCTGGATCTGTCCTGAAAAGGAGGACAAGCTCAGAGGTAAGTAGACTATGTGCCAAGGGGAACCGCAGCACTTTGAAGGAAGTAACTATTGCAAATGTAACCATGGGGTGTAAGCACCCCTGTGAGGGAGATCTCATCAAACTCCCAGGGGGCAGATACTGTCAGCAAAGAGGCATTCAGGAGCGATTCGCTGCCTGATTACAATGAAGGGGCTGTTGCTCTGATGGGCAGAGATGGAGCAGGTCTATGTGAGAGACAGCAGGAAGCCGGCAGTCTGTCATTTGACTAAGAGGCAGTCTTTTAATCCATCATCCTCCATGCCCCACCGTGCTCCCCATTGGCGCACGTGCACGCAAGGTACACACTGCACTGTTCTGGCAGCACAAGCCAATAGGCTGCGGTGGGGGGGAGTCGAAGAGAGCAGGGGGGCATCTCTGCAGGGTAGTAAAGGAGGTTCTCCTCCCACCCTGTGATCTGGGAGGCCAGCATCAGGACAGAAACAGCCCAGAGGGAGGTCCACAAAAGAAGCAGCGTCCAGTGGGCTGGTGCTGACATGGATGGAGCGGGGGCTGGGCAGACACCAGGGCGGCAGCTCACCGGGCTCTGAACCTTCCAGTACAGCCTGTCCTCAAAACCAGACAGCCAACACGGAGGAAAGGTGAGTGAGACATGAAGCTGGCCACGTCGCTCAGTAGGTGCTCCAGGGTGCTTCTCTATGGACTGGGACACCCCATTTCTCTCAAGGTGTCTTCCCCTCCATGTCTGTCACAGGCGGGGGCTTTGAGACCTTGCCTTTCATTAGGCCTAACACTCTCGAAGGCCTTCCTGTGCTTTTTCCTGCTCTGAAGACCTAGAGACTCGAAGCAGAAAGGACCTCAAAAGGGCCTCTGGTTCCGTCTCCTGCCTCCACGCTGGCCTACATTCCAACATCACAGATGGCTGGCAACCATCGGGTTGGGTGGGCCAGCCAATCCCATCAGCCAGAGTGACTGAACGGCCGCTCTCTGACTCTGCCTATAGTAACTTCCACAGGCCTGTCAAGTCATTTCTGCTATAACTTTCATTACTCATGGCCAGGCCTAGGAGAGGCCCACCATCATTCCCAAGATGCCTTCTCAATAAACTCAATGGCCTTCAATACAGTATACAATTATTGGGCACCTTCAGTGAGACACTCTTCTTCTCTGCCCTGGACAAAACCACACCCTTTCTCCCACCATTCCTCTAGGACCACGCTCTTTTCAGATCACCCTTCACCCAGAAGCTACAAACACACCGCAGACAACCTACCCTGGAAGTGGCCCCACTTCGCCCAGGACTCCCACCGCCCACAGAGCAGGCTCAGCCTCCTTCACCTGTGCCCTCAGGAGCAGAGATGAACTCCCCGCCAGCCCCGGGGCCCTCTCTGTGAGCTGCCCTGAGGGCCAGGCTGGCAGGATGGCCGGCAGTTCTCAGAGAAGGGAGGTAGGGAAGATGCCAGGGTTTTTCTAAATAGCCACCAACTCCAGTTTTGCTCTGCCCTGCCCCAAATGGCGCTATTACTAGACCCAGGAATTGGGAGGGCTGTGGTCGGGAAGGACAAGGGTGCATTGGCCCAGATAACAGATTTGGAACAATTGGGCTACTGCTCACTGTACCAAGAAGAGAATGGTCTCAGAATCCCAAACTTTTCAAGTGGGAAATTTTGCTAGATGTCCCCCTGCCTCCTCCGCTCTCCACAGCAGGGGCCATCTCAGTGGGTAAATGGGGCTCAAGCCCTCTGCCACATGCAGCCACAGTCCTCCTACTCCCAGAGTGGCTACAGAGAGCTCATCCTGGGTGGGGTGGCGCTGAAGCTGGGAAAGGAGGGGCAGACGGGCTGGGGTGGGCAGCTCAGTCCTCCATAGATTGAAGAGAATGCCCAAGTCTGCCCAGCAGACTCTTCAGTGCACGAAACTAGGGTACTTCCACTGATCACAAAAGCGCACAAACGAGACACAGAATCGGCCCTGATCCAGCTATGCCTCTTAGCCCCACCAACCAAACCAGGGCACCCGCCGTGAGCAGAGGACGTCTGTGGGTGGGAAATGTGGCCTAGGCCTCCATCACCACTCATCTGACTGTTTTGGTGCCTCTGGTTCCATAGTACACTTCGAGGAAGCAGAGGGGAGGGAGGGGGAGGAAACAAGGCAGCCTCTCCCTCCCCAGTCACAGGCGGCTGGGGCCCAGGGAGGTGGTCCACACCACGTGGCAAATCAAGGGCAGCGCTGGAACCACCTCCCGCCTTTTCCCTCCAACATGGCTGGGCTTCCACTCCACTTCCTTCCTTCCTTTGGAACACTCTAACGAGGTTTGAGAAAAAGAAAACTGAAAAATGTTTCTCTCTCTTGGAAAGCCAGCTTTCCACTTTCCATTTTCTGGGTGGAAGCCCAGGGACAGCCTCAAAGACATCCGTCTGTCCTTCCTGCGCTCCCTGGGCACTTCCCTCTGGCAGCAGCCCAACAACGGGAAATGGGCCTGGCACCTTCCGGGACCGGCTGGCAGGTGCAAGAAACATGCCTTGATCCAGGCATCTGCTCACTCACTTGGCCACCTCAGGACAGTCCGGTCAGAGTGGGGCCGAGTTCCAGAGCCAGGTGCTGCCAGCGAGAGGCGGATGAGCAGAGTCTACCTGGGGCTAGAGAGGGGTGTGATGGTACCTGGGACTCAGGGAGGTCTGCTGTCCTCCCTTCACCACAGGAACACAGCGCCTAGGTGAGCTGCACTGCAGCGCACAGGTTTGTTTTCCCCAGAAGCCTGGAAGCACTGCCCTTGGAATCGAGAAGCTAAGGCAGGGAGAGGGAGAAAGGCTTGGCAGGGGTGGGCCCATGAAGCTCCAACAGCATGGTGCCGGATACCGAGAGCCAAGCTGGGGTGGCTGTCCTCAGAAAGGGGCGGGGAGAGCCAGCCACTCTCAGCAGGAAAAGGCTCCAGAGCCTGGCGGGGGCGGG
>NW_017731682.1:475790-525468 GCF_001890085.2 Hipposideros armiger | reverse complement strand
TTCACACCCATGACTAAAGAGACCATCAAGCAGGTGGTCCCCTTCAGGGCAGCGGCTGGGGGCTCGCCATCTGGTGGGACCTGCTGCCGCTGATGCTCCCTGCCCACAGTGCAGGGGCCAGCAAAGCACTGGGTGATGCAAGAGCACGCGCTCCCAAAGCAGACATAGCCAGGCACCCCTCAGAAGCCCCAGCATGCACCACCAGCAGCTTCTCCTGCCCCCATCTTTGTACCTTGGGCCATCTGGGGAAAACTGGGACCCAGCTCCAGGATGGTGACTGGCACAGAATCAGGACCTGGCAGAGAGGTAGCAGGTGGGGCCTCCACACACCTCACTTCCTGAGATAACCACAGGCTTAAGGGGCTTTGGAAGCTCAGGGACAGAAAGGGAGGCCCAGAGGAAGAAGGAGACTTGCTCATCCATGGGGAGCAGAGTCCCTGTGGCCGACAGTCTCATGGAGAAGGGACAGGGTTTGGGTCAAGAAAGTTGAGTCACAAAGACATTTCCCTGTCTCCAAGCAGACTGCTGGGGTCAAAAATAGCATCACATGAGCATACATGACCTTGGAGTACACAATTTGGGGCAAAGTGCCCCAGACAGGGTCTGTTGCTAAAGCTCATACCCAGCAGTGCACAGTAGGCAAGCTGAGAGGGCACAGCCTTGCCCCTGGGCCCAGGCATGGCAAATGGAGGCCAGAGCACTTACAGTGTCAGCCAAAGCCTGGTCAGAAAGACTGGTTCCCAGAGGTGCACAACCAGGGGCTGTGTGGGGACAGAGGAGTCCAGGATGGCTGACAGCGTAGCTCAATCAGAGAAGGCTTCCTACTGCCCCTCGCAGGTCACGGGGCCAGGCTCTCTGCCGGCCTGACGGCCTGTATCAGAGGAGACAGGGAATCAGTGGGGTCATGTCCTTTCTCAGCCAAACCTGCACAAGCAGACCCAGGGAGATGGAGCCAGAGGAGGGTGGCAGAGGCAGGGCCTGAAGCCTGGCTGCCCCCCCTCGCTGATGCCTTGTCAGTGATCGGGTCTGCCACTAAGCAGCTTAGCCAACGGCCCTATCTCCTAGGCTCCAGGCTCAGCCGTCGGGGGGTGAAGGGAGCCGGGCAGCCCAGTGGGAAGTGTGGACCCTAGCCGGACAGAGCTGGTGCGACCTGAGCTACTGTGAGTTACTGCGCTTCTCTGAGGCTATTTGCGCAAAACGAAGGACAGCAGTGGTCTCACCGCATGGGGGCTGCAACGGGAATTCAGTGAGGTGGCAGGACGCGAGGCCCACAGGCGAGGCTCCACAAATGGTGGCTGTGACGGCAATGGTGGACATGATGGGGGAGACCAACAGAAAATGTGACGGGGGATTCAGCCACTGCCCAGTGATTCAAGAAGGAAAAGAAGGTGAAAGGCTGGAGGGGGGCCTCTGTGTTGGGTAGTCTTCTTTATGATGGATGTTAAGACCCATCCTATGTCCTCAAACCCCCAACATATCAGTCTACCTGCACCCCAACTTTCTCAGGCTAATCCAGAGGCTGTGCTAGGAGGCCTGAGACACTCCGTCCTCCTATGGAGTTCTCACTTGGATGTGCCGCCTGTAAGGACAGGCTCACATGTACCTGCGTGACAGGGGACACATGCGGGGTGTGGGAACAGCCACCACAGAGGGACACACGATGCCTAATGGTCAGTGTGCCTGCAAATCCTGTGAGAAAGAAGCCAGCACAAAGGGTCCTTGGAGATCACACATATAGGCAGTGGGGGCCCAGGCCCAGGGATAACTCGCCCAAGCCCTCAGGCACACTTGGGGTGGAGCTGGGGCTCCCCACTCCAGCAGCTGCCCCTCTGCTAGGGTATGAGTGAGGCCAGAGGAGTCCTGGAGCCCCGTGCTTGTCCGCTGCACTCTCTGCGCAGAGTCCTGCGTGTATGCTGAACACACAAAGAAGGGGGGGGACAGCCAGTAGGCACAGGGGGAAGAAAACACCTGCCATCGAGGACTCTGCCCAGAACAGGCTGGGAGGTGCCCTAGTGGTAGTTAAGAATGCGTGAGTCACTGCTGGAGGTGGGTGGGAGAGGAAGCTTAGTACCAAAAGGCAGGCTGGGTATAATCCCAGGGCGCCAGGCAGAAGGCGCACCCAGGCCTCAGGGTTCAGCCATGCCAACCCCAACCCGGGAAAGGGCAGGTGGCAGAGCCCCTCCCCACCCTGGCTCAGGCTTTAAATGAGCAGCTCCTAGACGCTGGGGCCAGCCTCATTTATAGGTTTCTCCCTGCCTGCTGAGAACAAATTACAATACTGCCGGCCCCAGGCGACCCAGAAAGCCTTGAGAAGGAGACCCTTGAAGATGGCCTGGGGAGCCCCAGAGGTGGCAGGCGGGCAGCACGAGGGCAGTACTGCACAATACTCTGGCTCTTGGTCCGAAGCGGGAGGAGTCCTAGGTCTTTAGGGGAACAGGGGAACTTCTCCTCCCTCAGGACCAGCAGCCCCTACATGCTGGAGCCCCAACTCTGAGCAGCTGCCTGGCAGACATGGTGAGGAGGGGGCAGGGGCGAGCACTCTGCCCTCCACTGCTGTTCACTCAGGACACGGCCCCGGCTAGCAGCATTCCATTCTATACTGAGCCGAGTGACACACCAGGGCCCCAGGCTGGCAGTGCCCGGCTGCCTCCCCGGCCCCACTGGGCACACCCAGAAGGCCAGTCCCTCTGCCCAAGGTCAGGGCCCATCACCCGCCATGCTGACCATGACTGGGGTAAGAGCACTGCACAAAGTCAGGGCTCCAGAGCCCAGTTTCACCATGTTACAGAAAAGACACCGAGGCTCGGAAGGACGACGCTTGTTTAAAAACTACAAAGCCCGCTTCTCCAGGGCCATTTTGTTTGATCATCTTTCGTGACGTCCTTCCAGTCATATGCATATACATACATATTTTTTAAATTTAGGAATTTTAAATTCCTATTATATATATACACTGCAGTAAGCTATTCTTCCTCACTTAAACTTATACTATGTGGTGACAGTCCCACGACTGCCTGCATTTGTCAAAACCCAGAACTATACCCCCAAAAGAGTGGATTTTATAGTCTATACAATATACTATATTGTCACCATTTTCCCCATGTCATTTCCCAAACTCACCCACAGACATAGCATACTTTAACTGTTCCCCTAATGTAGGGCATTTAAGCTGTTTTTAATTCTCCTTCATCACCAGTTGCTCTTCAGTGAGCACCCTAACTAACATATAACATATTTGACAGCATTTCTGATTATGTTCTAAAATGGATTCTTAGACGTGCAGTCACGGGTCAGAGGCCACGGCCCACTCGATACCGTCTGCCACGCTGTTTGGTGTGAAGGCTTCAACATTGACACTCCCCCCACTGCTGTGTTACAGGGTTGCATCATATTAGCAATTATCGGTTTAAAAATCTATGTACATTGAAAAGGCAAGCGATAGCACACTACTATTGTTATCGTTTGGATTTCTGTGATTACTAGGGATGCTATGTTTTCTTTCTTATGTTTATTGATCACTAATAATTCTTAACACAAACCTAATTACAGCAACAGCCACCAAGCCGCAACTCTCAAACGTCCATGCCACTTTAGTGTTATTGTTATAATATATCAAATACATATTAAATCTCAGGAGTTGATATTATGCTCGTATTTAACACCACAGTACAGTAGAGACAGGCGTGGGGAGGCATAAGGAACACTAGGTCTGAAGCCAGACAGCCCTGAATTTAAATGCTGACACCCTGGCGTACCAGATGTGTGACCTTGGGAAAGTTACTTAACCTCTCTTAGCCTGTTTCATCTGCTGTAGAACTACAAAATGGAGTGATAGTAACTACCTTTCAGGGTCCCCATGAGAACCAGAATTCAGTGCAGGGCCACACGCCTCTGTGTGCTGAACAACAAGCAACAATCACCATAATGGATGCTACGGAATGGCCCGTATGCGAAGCTCCCACCCTGACCAAGGGGAGGGAGACGCCAGTGATCCTGTGCTATGCTGCTATGATGGTGAATTACAGTGTGGCGTTCAAAAGAAGGTCCTCCCACTAGGTGCTTGACAGACAGAGCACTTCTCCTTTGAGGGTCACCAGTGGGAAGGCAGAGGAATGGACCCAACGACTCTGGCTTTTCCCCCCCAGGAGAAGAGAAGAAAACTCAGTGTCACTGTAAGATTCAAAAGGCAGCAGGGAGCTAAACGGGTAATCTCTCTCTGGCGTAGGGGTTCCAGCCCCTGTGTAGAGGACCCAGCCCTAATGAAACAGAGAGAGTAGCGGGAAGGAGAGATGGCTGGGGTGATGGGGGACTAGGCTGTCCTGATGGGCAAGGCCGGTGCTCTTGGTGGAGGCTGGACTGGGTGCATCTGCAGCTACTGAACATGGAAGGTCATCAAGGAAATCCCGAGACACAGCCTTGTGGCTTAGCTCCCTCTCCCGCCCCTTCTTTAAGGGCTGGTGGTCAAGAGTATATATTCTGCAAACTTGAGAGCTTACTAATGTCAGGAAGCCCAGAGCCTCCCTTCTGATCCACCTCCCATCAAGAAAGGTCATCCGTGGGGGCCCCAAACAGACAAGTCCAATCAGCCTGTACACAGACAGGTGGGGAGAGGTGCCAGCGGCCCACCTGGGCAAGAGATCAGACTCAAATAGCCCCTTTAAGTACGAAAATAGCCTTTTAATGGGCAAAGGAGACCCCTCTCCCAGTCAGAACACTGGGCTACCCTGAAAGCCATGACATGGGCAGGTAGAAAATGGCTCTGATGCATTTGCCTATGTTAACACCTTTAAAAGGTAGCGTAACAACATAGGAGAAGGGGGTTTGGGAGGCCTGAGGCCTGCATTCAAATCCTGGTTTCCTGCTGCCCAGCTGTGCGAGCTTGAACACGTGATTTGACTTACCTAACCTCTATGAGCCTCCATTCTACGTCCATAAAACGGGAACGTGGACAGACTCGTCCTCACAGGACTGCATGAGGATTATGTGAGGTAAAGCATGTGAAGGGCCTAGAACAATGCCTAACATATAGCAAGCCATTAATAGGAGCTATTGCTGGTGTCCACCCATGCAGATGGAGGAGTGGAGATCACAGGAAATGCCCCGTGGGGCTAAGCTCGGACTCCTCATGGACTGTCCACTTTCCAGATGACCACCATCCTCCCAGGGCTGCCCCTCTGGTAAGAGCTGGCCTCTCATCCTCGCCTTATCCACAAAACTCACACTTACCTTGCCTGCAGCAGGGCCTTGTGAATTCCAACACACCCCTGAAAGGGTTCAAAAAGTAGCTATGGGTGAAATGGTAGGAGGTCTGGCATCTACTTTTAAACATTCCCGAAGAAGGGTGGGGGTGAGAGTAGATGAAATAAAGGAAGAGTAGGATGTTGAAGCCGGGTGATGGGTACACGAGGGCTCATTCCACTATTCCATGTGCAGCTTTGAAAATTTCCACAGTGAGAAGTTAGAAGGAGAAAAGGAGCTCTTTCACAGTTCCTGGCCCCTCCCTTCTCAGACCTCTTCTCTGTACTTAAGGTCTTGGGGAAGCCCTCCCTCTTCCGAATCTATAAATCAGGGTTATTTTGCCTTTGTGCCATTCCAAAATGTCCCAAACCCCAGCTGTCCTCCTCACCCCCACTCAGCTCCTTCCTTCTCTCCCGCCACAGCCTCCTCCCTATCAGATGCTATCAGAAGCTCCCGGTGACCCTCCACGAAGGCCAAGGCCAGGGCAGCAGACCAGGAGCCGGAACACCTGGGTTTCCGTCCCGGTCACGCCAAGGTCTGCGCTGACCTATGCAACCAACCTCTCTCTTCAGACCAAATGGAAGCTTGGCAGAGAGATTTCCAACAGTTGCTGCTGCTGCTATTTCTAAAAGGTAAAAAAAAAGAGCCCCTCTCTGTGAGCCTGTTCGGGGCATCAGGTGTGGGCACTGGAGCTGTGGTAAGGTGATTCCCATGGCAGACACTCCCCACTGCAGCTGGGGAAACAGGAATACAGGTACATGATCTTATTAACAAGGTACAAATGAAAAGATAGAGGGGGAAGGGGTGCTCGCCCCTGCACAGGTATGTGAGTGTGTGCCTTGCACAGATGATAAGCCTAAGGCAATGAAAGCTATCAAATAAGTTGTGAACACATCACCTCATAAAGACTAGAAGAAATGCATACATAATCCTAAAAGAATTGTGCACTCAGATTGTTTCATATGTGAGTTTAAGTTCTTTCTCCATTCTGAAGCCAACTTTGCAAACCACAGGTGATATAGAAAGGGTATAAGCCATGAAAAAAAGTAAAAGATAAAGGTAGAAATCCAACCTGGAGGTAAGACTCAAGTAGAGGCCTTACCTTTAGATCAAAAGATTAGCAAGAAATGTTTTAAGTTGAAATAGTTTCAGGTTTGTGTGATATATGTGCAGGATTTTAGTGATGCGTGCTTCATCCAGCTTTTTTGATTAACCAATTAACTGGTTCTGATCGCATCAGACAAGAAAGTTGTTATTTGAAATGTTGTGTGTTTGGGTGCTTGTTATGTGCCAAGCCCTCTGCAAAACTCTGAATGTATAATCATCTAACTCCTACAAGAACCTTCTGGAGTATTCTTTCATCCAGGAAAAAAACAATAAGCTATTTTATACCCCCCCCACACACAAAAAAACACAAAACAGCCTGAGTCAGGGAGGCAGTGTTCTCAGTAAGGATCGCCCCCACCCTCCCCAACCCACCTGCCCCCTGGGCCCAGGCTTTGTCGCTCCTTTCCCTCCTAAGATGACGGGAGTCAAACCTGGATCACAGGAGGGGTCAGGAGCCCCTGGGTCTCATCCCCGCCACGTCCTGCTGTGTGGGTGGCTGTGGAGGAACGCCCCTGCCCATCTCTGGGCTGAACAGACAGCTAGCTGACCCTCTCTGGGGGGTGGTACAGTGCCCTTGGGGAAACCCGGGAGAAAACACAGCAGGAGACCTTGGGGATGAAAGTGCTACACAAGCACAAGGGGTCCATCTCACAGCCCCCCAGTGTTACTGTGTGCAGCCTGCATGCCCCAGGACTAGTGGCCATCGGTTGCCCAAGGGCACCAGGAGCTAAGCATTAACTGCTCCGTCTGCTGCTGTGGTCGAAATGGCCTCGGCTGACTTCTCCCGGTGTATCCATACATTGCCCCTCCAGGGACTGGGGTTCGAGGTGGTAACGATCTTCACCCCCATCTTTTAGTGAGGAAATGAGAGCATGTGACTTTGCCCCAGAACAGAGGATAAAGGATAGTTGGCTTTGGGGCCAAAACCCAGGAGTCCCAATTCCCAGCCAGGGCTCTCCTCAGGAGATGTGGAAGAGCTGATGTGGTTTTCTGGGGGAAGAGCACCCTTTGGGGTTCACTTTTCCTGCTTGCAAAGGAGAAGGAGACAGCCCTGATAATTCAATGACATTCACAAAGGGCACCGTGGGAACAAACAAAACAAAAGCCATAAACCACAATTCAGCACAAAGCAGGCTGGCCCCTGGCAGCTGCAGACTGTGCTCAGCTGGACATGTCCCAGGGTAGGGAAGGAGGGGACGCTGCTGAGTCCCAGGAAGGAGTCTGTCACGCCAGCCAGATCAAGGCAGCACGGCACAGCGAGAACAGCAAAGGACGCAGACTCGGGACCAGGGTTTGAGGCTCAGCTCAGATGCTTCTAATCATCAGCCTGGGCCACATCACTGGTCTCTCCGACCCTCCAATTTCTTACCTATAAAATGAGAATAATGCACCTTCTCTATAGGAAAGATAAAAGCGCTTTGTAATCTGTAAGCAGCATGCAAAACTACGAGAATGTTCTAGTCTTCCTGTTGAGGATGAGAGGAGAAGGGAAGGAGAGGAAGGGGCAGAGGAGAGGAACTCAGAGGACGGATCCCCGGTGAGGCTGAGATTTTGAAACACAACCTGCTGGTTTTACGGCTCAGCCCTGTCATCATCACAGGAAACCCAACCTGCAGCAAATGTACGCAAAGTTCATAAACATGATTAAAAAGGTACTTTGCAAAATCCACACAGTGGAATGAGCTGCAGATGGCGGCAGCACTGCCCTTCCACAGCAGGCAACAGCTGGCTGTGTGGACTGGGGACAGCCGGAGGGGAGCCGCGCTGATGCCCACTTTTGTCTCTGGAAGGGAGGGGGCATGCTGACTGTGCCCTGTCTGTGAGGGACAGGAAGACCTCCAGAAAGTGAAACCCTAAGCCATAAAACTGCCATTCGTTCCTGAGAGATCAAATCAGGTTTTCAATTCTGACAAAGGAGGGCAGGCCAACCCAAGAGGGAGACATGGGCTGGGATGACTGGCTTCTTGGACAGGAGCCTGCCTCACTCAGGTGGGACTCGGCCAGGGTGGCTCAGGCAGCCCAGCTCTGAGAGCGTCCTTGGTGAGGGGCGGTTAACAGATCTGAGGTCTCCCCCTGCTCTGAGGCCAACAGGTTTCCCTGGTCTGAGGAGAAGGGGTGGGAAATGCAGGGACCAGAACCTTCTGTCCTGCTCATGGCTCCACAGGGTGCTTTGTAGGTCACATTTCACCTAAGTGGGCATCAGCCTGTCTGTCTTTGACAGTGAGCCACCAGGACACAGGGTCCCAGGGCTCTATGTCATTGGCTCCCTCTTAGAGCAGCCAACACAGGATACTTTAAAAACGTGATGACTGGGACAACACTGGTCAGGATAATACAATGAGCCCTCAGCCCCAGTTCAAGGTGCGCCCTCTCTTTTGATACATTTCACTGCCTCAGCCCCTTCCCTCTCCTGGCCACACTCCACTGTGCTTCGAGCTCCAGCAGCAGTCCCACCTCCCTGATGAGGCATCCACAGCAGCGGCCCCTCCCTGCACTGCTCACGTGCCCCAGCTGCTCATCCCCAGTCACTTCAGGTGTCTGTCAGACCATCAGGTGCTCCCTATGGGCAGGGCCCCAGCTCTATGACCTTTCTCAAATGTCCCCTGTAGTCTGAGGAACCCAGAGAGCGCCCAGCGACGACCTCCAAGTCTGGATCTGAGCCTGCAGAGCTCTTCAGAAACTCGCAGAATGAGCTGGGTCCTTGTGCATCATTACCCATCCTCTGCCTCCTGCCAAGCTCAGAGAAGAGTCATCAGCCTGCTACCAGAGCATGCCAAGGCCTGGACTCACAGATGATCCCCTACAAAGCTAGGGAGCACAGACTCAGGCTTACTGGTCTCTTCTCTACCCCCACCCCCATTTTTTCCGGTTCCCAGAAAGCCCCAACTAATCTCTCAGTAAATACCACAGGCTGTGTCAGCTTCAGATTCCAGCCAACTGTATGCCAGACACTCTTCACATATCATCTTCTTTACTGAGAAAAGCAACATGGCGGTAGGGAAGGGCACGGCACCAACTGTGCTACCTGGGGCAAGTTCCCTAACCTCTCTGAGCTGCAGCTGCCTCGGCTGTAACATGGAGGTCCATGCCACCTCTCTCTCAGGTTTATTGCTGAAATAATGTTTGTAAAGTTTTACGAAGTGTCTGGCACTTTTGGAAAGCAGTCAATAAATGGCAATTTACTGTCTTCTCTCTACCAGTGAGGAGGGTAAAGCTCAGAGATGGCAGGCAACTGGTTCAGAGTCACAGAGCCACGGTTAAGGAGACAGATGTGGATCCAAACCCAGGTCTCCTGACTTCAGGTGCAACACCATGGGCTTACAGAGGACACTAAAGGGACAGAGAGAGGCAGCAGGGTGTGCCCTCAGCCCTGGGGAAGTTCACAGCCTAAAGTCATGGGGACCGAGCAGCTCCAGGACCATGGGTCAGCTACCTCCACTCCTCCCTAAATTCAGCAGGTCCCCAGGAAACTGGAAAATGAGGCATGGCCTTAGCAAATCTCTACCTGAGAGGATTGGCTGGGCTCCCCCAAATTAAATGCTGTTGTACCAGCTAGGCCAAGCTCCCCAAAACTAATTCAACTAGCACCTGCCCTCCCCACACAGGCAAACTGAGAAGGTGCCTTGACTGGAGCCAAGCATCAGGCTTCACACATTCTAGCTCCATGGGACAGCAACAGCTCAACACTGGCTGCAGTGCAAGCCTGGCCTGTAGGGGCACCGCCTTCTCCACCTGCAAATAGCCAGGGGGCAGGAGAGGGGATGCAGTGGGCACTTCTCTCACCACAACCCACTCGATGGAGAAAATCACACACATGCACCCATCACACCCTGAGTCTTGCCAGTCCACTGAGACCCTGGCTACATTCGACATGGCCTCAAGGGGAGTAGGCACCTTCACAAACATATCCCCTTTGGTCTTCTGGACCACCCTGGAGAAGGACATACTTTTGCCCCATTTTACAGATGAGGAAACTACGAAAACATTAGGTGATTTTTCAGCATCACACAAACAGAAAGGAAAATGCTATGAATAAATAAAACACTAGAAATAAGAATTCCATGTCTTCAGGTTCCAAGCCAGGGTCTTTTCCCCTACAGCATGCTGTTCATTTGCCCTCTTGTTCATTCATTAATTCATCCATCCATCCATCCTTCATTCCACTCATTCCTTCACTCACTCATCTCTACTTTTTTTCCAAAACTGCTAGAGATTATGACCCTCCAGGTTGTTTATTTACTGCTACCTTCTCTAGCTGCCTGAGAAAACCTGGGAGGCTGCGATGATGTTTTTCTTTTTGCAGACCTGCCAGGATACCGCCTCCTCCCAGCCTTACCAGCAGAGCCTACCCAGCCACCAGCAGCACATCCTGCATCCTGGCGTGAGTATGGGGCACAGCACAGACCACTCCACACTTCAGCTCTGACTGCAGCCCCCCTAGCATGTGCCCCTCCAGTGCACAACTCAACTAAAAGCCTAGTAAAAAAAAAGTGTCTGAACCTCCCAGAAGTATGGCCCTGGGAATGTTATTTTTGGACGGGGCATGGGGTAAGGAATAGGAAAGAAAGTAGCCTGTCATCCAGCTCACGGCAGGTGCATGTGGCTGGAGTGGCTCCAGCCAATTAATTAGTCAATTAATGGTAGTATTTATTGAGTACCTACTACTGTGCCCGGTGCTGTGGGGGGGCGCACAGAGCAGGAGAAAAAAGCCTTGTCCTCAAGAGTCTGGCTGCAGGAAAGAGACACACACACGTGTGAAACAAACCATCTGATCAGGCAGGAACCACCATAGTCTCCACTACAACACAGGCACCAAGTGCCACTGAGAAACTGAGAGGAAGAAAGGTGCCTGCACCTGGGGGCAGAGAGAATCCATTCACACCGTAGCAGATAAGGTAGCCATCAGGATAGCCAGGATTTAAATCTGGGATCGTAAGGAAGGAGATGATTCAGGCTACCATGGATAATTCAAAAGATTGCCTTGACCCTTCCTTCCCTGATCTTAACGAAATATTTCACCTTTTTTATAAGGCGCTTGGCAGAGGCTCCAGGATGGGAAAGCAGAGCAGTAAACTAGGTCTGTGAGACCATCTCAGCCCCGACGCACTTGGGCTCGCACACTCCATTCATCCCTGCTCTGCTGTGAAGCAACACCGCTATTCTCCACAGCTGCTCTGGGCTCGGACCAGGGGTGCTGCAGAGAACCTGCTCATGCTGCTCAGCTTTGGGACTGTCCCTGCAGAGGCCTGGCTGCTCATCAGGCCGGGACAGACCCAGCCTCTCACCCCACCTGACCTAGGCCGGCTAGCAGGACGGGGCTTGTCTTTCTTTGAGATCGGATGTACTTCTCAAAAGATGAGCCTGCCCTTGCCCCACAATCCAGCCATTCTGCTCCTAGGGATATGCCCTCAAGAAACTCGTACACACATGCACTGAAGAGAAGCCCACACTCAGGAAATCTCCCAGCAGCTTTGGCCATGAGCACCAAAAACTGGTAATAGAGGATAAACTGTACATATTCACACAGTGAAATAGTATAAGTAGGGAAAATGAGTGAACTACAGCTACAAACAAGACATGGATCAATCTTAGAAACGTAACACTGAGTACAAGAAAAGCAAGCTACAGAAAGCTCCATAGAGCACAATATCGTCTCATATAGCTCATAAAGGCAAGTAAAACTGTTGTGTGCGGGTACATGAATGGCAACATTATAAAACCAAGGCAAAAGAATAATAAAAACGCCATCAGGAAAGGGGTCCCCTCTGGGGGGGAGGCCAGGGAAGCACAGGAACGAGCAATGATGAAAGCAACATGTGGGTGAGGCTCTGGCCTTAGGCTGGGTGCGGGTGCTGCTATCCTTAATAACTTATACGTGTCTCCTGTATTTATCAAATACTACTTAATAAACTAACTTAATGTGCTGGCTAATTTGTTAAATGAATAATTTAACATGGCTGTGGAAGCTCTAGAATTCAAAGAAGACAACTCACTGATGGTTACTCAGATGCTGAAAGTAATGGCTGATGGGTGGTGTTGGGGAGAAAAGACTGCCCTGGCTCAGCCAGAGCGTTTGGGGCTCTTGAGCCCAGAACCCTTTCCTGGGCCCCTCCCCTCGGTTTTCCTCCCATGCGCCTATGGTGAGGGGAAGACATCTGAGAAGGAGCAGGGGCATATAGGCTGGATAAGCCTGGATGGGATGGGAAAGCTGTCATTACATGAGAAGGCTGGCCGCAGGGATAAAGAAGGACAATCTTTCTGTGTAACCCTGGGGAGTAGACCAGGACCAAGGAGAAAAAGTTTCCCACCGCTAAACCATCCTCAGGTGGAGTGAGCAGGCCCAGGCGGCGGTGGGCATCCATCTTGGTGGCGACACTTGGAGAAGCTGGAGCTGGGCCGTCTGCACCTGATAAGGGAGAGGGCCAGGGCGGCACGACAGCACATGAACCAACTGCCACTCCAAGGACCAGGGAGGGCTGGCTGTGCCAGAATCACCCGGGGTGCTGGTTAAACAAACTGAGCCCCATTTTCCACTCCTGACCAACGAAAGGCATCTCCAGGGTGGGACCCGCAAATCTGAAGTCGGCAAGCTTCCCAGGTGATTCTAATACATAGCTAGGCTCAAAACCAACAGATTTCATGTCCTCTAAGTTTTCTTTTAGTTCAAGAATCTGTGCACCAATGGCGGGGAGGCAAGGGGTGGAAAAGGAAAGGCATCAGGGCAGGGAACGTGCTTCCAGTTCTCAGTACCTCTGATGACCGCCCCCCAAATCCTTCTTGCTGAGTCCTCACCCCCACTTCCTCTTCCTTATATTTGGTGGGGGAAAAAATTAAACTGGCTTCACATCCTCTGGTTACTGGAAGGATTTTAAAAGTAAACAAATTAATCTCATGATAAAAAGAAAACAAAATCTTATCATGGATGATCACAAAGGTCAGGAGAGAAACTGGAGAGGAGACTGCACATTTCCCAGGATTTAGCATTCTGTGCACGAGGAGCAGGTGCTTGGTTATATAAGGAACCCTGGTAGCCGGAAAATCTATGCCCAGTTCACTTCTACAGCTTGCCATCCATCCTCAGGCTTTTAAGAATCGTACCACAAAGATCAAGGAGTGCACCTCAAGGCCAGTCAGAGTGACTTCTGGGGGAGCTGGGACTGAGGTCCTACAGACTCCTGATCCCCTCCCAGGGGGCACGGAACCATGTGTTGCACTTGAGATGGGTAGGATGCTCCCAGGGAGAGGGGAGACGCCGCCCTGGCCTGAGGCCGCCCCACGGAGAGCCAGCCCCAGGCTCAGCAAGCTCACAGTGCCGGGGGGTGGAGCGGCCAACTCTGCTGGCCTGGCACGCACGCGACAGCGGGTGAAAAGGCAGTGGTGGGAGGAATCTTGGAGGCCAGACGGCCCCCAAAGTGAAAGGCCCTGCCCAGAGCCAACAAGAAACCCGACCCGGGAGACCATCTGAAGGCGCCGCCCGCCCACAGCCTGGAGCGAACCGCATCCAGGCTCCAGAGCGAACATCTGTTGCCCTGGCACCAAGGCTGGCCAATTCCACATGAATTTCCACCTGCCCCACCCCTCCCGGCTCCAGTCTTTGCTCCCTGAGGTTGACCTCCTTAAGGTGGGCCTGGCATGGGGCACAGGTGGGTCACGTTGTAAAGCGGGGCTTGGCAGCTCCCTCCTAGCCCTCGGCCACAGCATCTCTCCCTGGTGAAGTGGCCTGACGCCAGGGACTCTGCCCCGGCCAAGGCCAGAGCCAGGCCCAGCCGACTGTCCAGTCAGCGCTGTCCTCGCCGACTCCCCATCTCAGAGCACACTTGGTGTCCGCAGGGGGAGCGGCAGAACCAGAATCATCTGCCTGAAGGAATCGTATGACC
The DNA here is from genome assembly GCF_001890085.2 of Hipposideros armiger. Classification (NCBI taxonomy): domain Eukaryota; kingdom Metazoa; phylum Chordata; class Mammalia; order Chiroptera; family Hipposideridae; genus Hipposideros; species Hipposideros armiger. The sequence goes on along the minus strand of NW_017731682.1, from coordinate 511,246 downwards.
GGTGAGCTGATGGGCATCCTGAGGCCCAGGCAGGGGCTGCCTGGCCCCAGGTCACAGAGCAGGGGAACCTGGGACTGTCCCGGCCTCCCTCACTCCCACCTGCCTCTCCTGTTTCTGCACCTGCTGTTCTTTTGCCTTCTGCAGGGATAAGAGGCTTCACAGGGCAGAGAGAGAAGGAACGTATGGCGTCCCCTGGGGAGAAGTTAAAATTACTTTTAAAAACCTACAATCCTTACACACCCAGGTGTACACTCTCTTGACCAAGCGCTATCCCCAATTTGAGGCGTCTTTCACCTCCCAGGCAGCAGGCTGATGTAGGCCACACTGGGCCCTGACAGCACACACCCCCAGCCTCACCCCATCTCCACAGCTCCAGGCAAGGGGGCTGTACAGAGACCCTACTGGCTTGGGGCCTCCACCTGGGGGTCAGGGGAGCCCCACGGTGTCCTAAAGGGGTCTCTAGGGTGACCAAGGAACAGGCAAGCCTTCTGACAAATCGATCTTCCTCAGGCAACTGAGGACCAGGAGCAGTGGCTGAACAGGAAAGAGAATGGGGGTGTGCTGGAGACGGGGAACAGGGGGAGCTGGGAGCAGTTAGCAGGTCAGGCTAGGAGGGACTCTTAGCCTGACTGGTTCCGAAAGTAGCCAGGGAAAACCCCAGGGTGTGAGGCAGAGTCTCCAGGGACTAGAAACCCCTCTTCGATCCCCGTTCTAGAAGACTGTACCCCAAAGTATTGAAGAGCATTCAATAGACACCTACTGTTTGCAGAGGCAGGTGTAAAGTAAGTGCCTTACTATCTGGAAACATTCAATTCCGGGGCACAAAGGGAAAGTCCCAGTGTGGGCTGTGCTGCAACAGAAAGACTACGTGGCTGGTGGGGGGACAAGGGCCAAGGAGGGAAGAAAGAGTTGGTGACGTGTGGAGAGGGGAGTCAAGCCCACAGGGAGACAGAAGCTGGGACTTGGGACTAAGATCAGGGAGACACATGGGCTTTCCCAACGGAACCCCAGGAAGACCTGGAAAATGACTGTACCGCCTGACCTTCAAAACTGTTCATCCTCTCAGCCAATCTGTGATGCCAAACCCAAGCAGGCCCCAGAGCAATCCTGGGAGGAACAGGTGGGGTGGACGTGGGCATGCTTCTGTCAGGCGCTGCAGAGCCCATGGGGGCAGGTGCTGGGCAGCGTGGAGGAGCGGGAAAGACGGGAAACAAGCTGAAGGAAGGGAAAGGAACCACACTGCTCTCAGCCAGGTCCTTGTCTCCTGCTCAGGGACCAAGGCCGGTCCTCCCCAAGCACGAGGTGCAAATTCATCAGGCCTCGACTTACACGCAGCAGCGGGTTCCTGAGATGTCTTTGGTGCAGCCGTGCCTGCCTGCGAGAGAGCAGGATGCTGGGCCGGGCCTGTGAGGCCGGCAAGGGGCTTCATCTGCATTCAGCCCTGGCAGCCCCTGGCAGGAGGGAGATGTCACCACAAGTCTCTCTCCTCTCTCTCTCCGAGCTCAGTAAAGCCCAGCAGGGAAACAGCACTCAGCTCCGCCTCAAGGCAGCCCCACAAAGCACCCTGCCCGCATCCAGCCCTGTGTACAGGCTTCCTGTCTGGCCATGGCCCTCACTACATAGACATGTCCTGGTGACAGCAAGCCCCCGACAAGAATGCCACAGAGGGCACTTAGGCTAGAGGTAAAGAGACGGTGTCTGACCACCAGAGAGGAAAAGCAGAGGGGATAAACTGGATTTGTCTGGAGGCCAAAAGAAGAGCAAAACAGTCTGTGGGTGCTTCCTCCAGACCCAAGGTTTCAGAGTTTACAGATGGAAGGAAAGAAGGCAGAGTGAGGGCTGCCTGCCCAGTACAGGTTCAGAGCCAGAGGCACTCAAGGGTCAAGCCATGATGCCCCAGCGTGAAGACACCCAGTGCAGGGCATCAGCGTCCTGATCCTACTGGCTGCCCGTTTTGGGGAGAGCTGGTGTAGGTCCCTCCCCCCACCACCCCCACACCTGCAATGGGACCAACTCCTGTGCCCACAACACTGAGGATGCCCAGTGCAATGTGGGCTGATAGGTGCATATTCTAATCCCAGGAACCCATCAGTGTCACCTTATTTGGAAAAAGGGTCTTTGCAGATAATGACTAAGTTAAGGATCTTGAGATAAGGAGATCATCCTGGGTTACCAGGATGGGCCCTAGGTGCCCTTATGAGTGTCCTTGTAAGAGAAAAGCAGAGGGAAATTAGACACAGAGAATGTGAGGTGAAGCCGGAGGCAGAGATTGGACAGCTGAAAGATGGAGAAACAGATGTGAGTAATGCAGCCACAAGCCAAGGAACACCGCAGCCACCGGAATCTGGGAGGAAGGAAGGACTCTCTCCCAGGGCCTCCAGAAGGAGTATACACCTGCCAATTCCCTCACATTGCACTTCCAGCCTCCAGAACTGTGTGAGAATAAATGCCTGTTTTAAGCCACCACATTTGTGGTCATTTGTTACAGCAGCCACTGGAGACCGGTGCATCTTGGAGTGAGCTGTGGCAAGTTTCCACCATGACACCTGTGTGGGCATCACCTCGTGCCTGGGCTGAGAGGCTCTGCCACCTGGGGATGGCGGCCATGCCCCTCCAGGCCTGTCTCCCAGTGGGGGACCACGGAGGGCGCAGCTCTGGAGCCCAATTGCTTAGGTATTGCCTGTGTGACCTGTTATCCAACATCTCTTAGCTTTAGTTTTCTCATAGATAAAAAGGGATTAAATTAGCACCACGTCCCCAACTGGTTGTGAGGAGAGAATTTTTTGTTTCAAGGCATGTAAAGTATGCAGCACAGTAGTACCTGGCCTACAGTAATTGCTCAGTAAATATTAGCTGCTGTTGTTATGTCCTTGAAAGGAGCAAATGAGAAATTTATATGAATTTATATTTATTTACTGAACAAGGAGGTGCCACAGGAATGCCAGTTGTTAGTTCCAACTAGGCACAAGTCGAGCCCCCACCCTGCCCACGAGTGGACCAATCAGCCCTATTTCTGAAGCACCTCCCTTCTCACAACCTCAAGCCGCCCCAAGGGCACAGGGCCCAGCTGAGAGAACAACCACATCCTCCTGCCTCACACAAGTCTGGCACAGGGAGGCCATGACTCAGATGGAGCAAAGGAGCATGTGGAGGAGCAAGTGGTGTGAAACGACACGAGAGGCAGGAGGTTGGGGCTGCCTGTTGCACAGACAATCGTGCACACCCTCTCCCTGCCCAGAGAAAACAGTGTGGTCCCTTCAGGCATCTGACTTTGGTGTCTCAAGGAGTCCAGAAGTGTACAGGCCACGGGAAACGCACACGAGAGGCTGCCCCAGAGTTGCTCAGAGGCCGGCCTTGTCCGAGACTGAAGCAGCTCTCCAAAGTTCCCCCCAGCTGCGCCAAACAGCCCAGACTACATATCTTTGGGGGACACTCAGCCCCAGAAAAACCTGGGACACATGCACGGCAGACAACTTCTAATGCTGCTCTGGGGCTCCCAGTCTCCCTGTGTTGGTTGAAATTACTGTTGGCTTCAGCTCTTGCATTTAATTTCTCACCACTAAACAATCCTTTGGATTTGCCCCCTGTGGTATTTCTTACTGGTGCACAGAGGGCCAGAAATAAGATGGTACAGAGCTCAATGCATCCCTAGGCAGAGGCCTAGGAACTAAAATTCAGGGTGGACCCTGCCAGCACCCACACATCCTGGTAAGGATGTGGGTTTCTGTCTCCTCAATAACTCATTAGCCAACGGTAGGAGGACATGGCCCCTCTCTACTGTCAAAGCTACGGTGTGGAAACCCTCTAAGCTCCTTGGAAAGGATTCAGGTCACATGTTAGGAGGAACCCTAAAATCTGAACACACCTGGAGAGGCTTGAGACTTTCCATCTCTAGGAAAAGAGCAGACAGCATTCTACCCAGAGGGAGAAAATAGACTAATGACCCCTTCAGGACCATCAGGGCAAGGGGATTCCAGAGTGGTCCCTCCTAAGGTGTGAACCTGACCTTTCAAGAGCTGATAATTCCCTGAAAAATATCCTGGCTAGTCTCCTTGAACTTGTGGACAAATTGGGAACATTCCTCCTTTCAAAGCCCAAAGACCACAAACGGAAGGTTATCTTCTCTGATCTTTAAAGAATTTTCTCCCACTATGTGCAATTCTAAGAATAAAAAATAACCCACCTTCTCTTCTGACCCTGCCATCCGCCTCCCACCACCAACCACCCTCTCCTCATCACATACACATTTCCACCCCCAGTGGCCAGCCAGAGCAACTTCCTGGGCCCTCCTCCCCCCGACACACACCCCCAGTTTCCACTCCGCTCTGGCGTTCTGTCCTCCATACTGACTTCACCAAAAGAGATGCAAAACAGCCACTAGGACTCGTCTCTGCCCGGCATTAGGCCTGGGATACTGACAGGCCCTGTGTGGTTTACTATGGTCAGAAGAAAGGAAGGCAGCCCCCAACTGGCCGCCAGCTTGACCCAGCAGGTAGAACGAGCGCGGGAGAGCTGTCCCTCTCGGTGCCCCTGGTATAGGCTTGTTCTTCCAGCTGAGAAAGAGCTTGTCCGCCTTTCCTGGGAATTCAGCCTGGTGGCCCAGGGCTAAGGAGTGGCCCTGGTCACACCCCCTCTGATGAACACAACCCATATGAAAAAAGTCCCTCTTGCTCTCTCAGACTTAAGCCAATTACTTGGCCGAGCTCCTTGTTATTGTGGAGGGGAGGGGGCTGTTCGCCCACGTTTTTAAAGCTCCGGAACCCGGCATGAGTCAAGCAATGTGCAGGCACTCTTGCTCATCTTCCTGTGAGGAGGCAACAATGGCCAGCAGCCCACAGGGGCCAGCCTGGAGTGCAGCTGCCTGCGAGCTGCCCCCAGCCCGGCGTCTGCACACACGTGACTCCTGTCGTGCTCCAAAATGCCGCATCCCATCTTCAGCGTGACAGCGTTCCCACCACCTTGCCCTCACAAGTGCTGCTGACCTCCCTGGCCCGAGACTCCCCTCACTCCTGGGCTCCTTGGCTAGGCCTGCAGGCTGGGGAGGGCTCAGGGCCTCAGAAGACAAAGCCCTGCCCTGCACGAAGTCACTCACCTCTGCTCGCCTTGGGTGCAGAGAAAGCATTCCCGGAGTCCCTACCCTAAGGCTGAGTCCCTCCTGGTGCTCCTACAGCTTCCTGGTTTACCTCCATCACAGCTCTTACCACACCATGTTCACAACTGACTCCTTATCTGTCTCTTCCCACTGGAACAGGAGCTGTCTGACCACAGGGGCTGTGTCCCCTCAGAGCATCTCTGTGCCCTGCACAGAACCGGGTAAAAGGTGACGCTCACATGGTAGTGACTGACTGAAGGGCCACATGATTTCTGAAGTCCTGACCGCCACACGGAGACGAGCACCATGCCCAGCACCTACTCCCCCTGTTACTACCCCGCCCCAGGTGGGCTGATCTGGCTAAGGCAGACCTGCTTTCACCAAGCAGGAAATGCACGACTGGCGCGAAGCTGACAGAACTGGGAAATCTGTCAGGGGGCCTGCACTGACGTCAAACCAGAACCGACAGCTGTCATTCCCTCAGCCCATCACGCAGCCATCCTGGCACGTGTGTCTGAGAATGAGCCGGCGCTCTGAGAGGCTGGGTTGCTCAGTCATCCACACTGCCTCCTTGGGCGCAGCCTCCCCAGAGAAAGGGTCCAGGGACTGCTTCTCCTCCGCTGGGCTGCCATGGTGTGGGAAACAGCCTTGGGCAGGAGCCGGGGCCTGGGGTTCTAGTGCTGCCTCTGCCACCAACTGGCCAAGTCCCTTGCCTTCTCAGTCCTAGCTTCCTCGTGTGTGAACAGAAAGGGCTGCACTTGCTGTGTGCTCTTTCCCTCTGACATCCTACAGATCTGCGAGGCTCTGAACTCCACTCCCGGCTCATGAAGGGGCCCAGCACAGTTCCTAGCAGAGCAGCACGATCTTTGGTGAGCTCATGCCACTCCCACCAGAAAGCCTCACTGTCCCATCTGTAAGTCAGCAAGGGTCCCAGGAGAAACAGGATGACCCCAAGGCAGATAGTGCTGCCTGGCACCAGCCATACAGAGAGATGGAGAGACCAGGCACATACATTCAGCTTAGGGAAGATGAGTAGATTGAATCTGAAGCAAGAGGGATTCTGGTTAGATTGGAGGAGGAACTTCCTGCCTATGAATTAGTAAACCTTCTGTTTTTTACAGAGATCTTTAACATTGATTAGTATGAGTCCCACCTAAAAAAGCACAGATCCAGCTGAAGATAGGAAAGTGGACTAGGCAGTAGTTTTCAACCTTGGCCATACATAAAAATCCCCTGCAGAGCTTTCAATACCCAGATGCCCAGGACGCACCCCAGACCAATTAGACCAGAATTTCTGAAGCTGGAACCCAGCATCAGCATTTTTTTTTTAAATCTACCATGCGACTCCAATGTGCAGAGCAGACTGGGAACCCTCCTGATGCCTGGCCGCCCGTCAGCCCCTGGGCAAATCCTTCTCCTAACAAGCTCCTGCTGTTGCTGCCGCAAATTCATGTTCCAACGTTAAAATGCTCGGGCTTCCATTCTCTCAAGCAATACTGAAACCAGAGCCTAGGCAGTGTTCTCCCCGATTTACAGGTGAGAAGATGGATAGACAGATCCCAGGAGCTGCCGGAGAGGCAGGGGGCACAGTGATGATCTGGCCTCAGGTGCATATTTTTTCTCTCTAAGGCAAGACAGATACACAGATACACAGGCACACGCACATAAGGGCTGGCACACACACACATGCAGACACGCACAGTCACCACATAAGGGCTGGCACTCCAGGTTCAAAGCATCATGGCAGCAAACTGCATGGAAAACACGCAATGAAAGCTAGGGGTTTGGAGCAGGCAATGAAAAAAACAAGGTCCCTGCCCTGAACCTCCACGGGACTTCAACACGATTGTCCCTAGCTCCACTGCTGACAAACCCACTCATGACAAATTTCTGTCCATGGCCGGTCATGCTGGAGGAGGGCTTAGCAGTGAGCTGTGTTCAAATTAGCCAAGTAGAGGGTGAGGAATTTCACTATAATTGGTCGTGTTTGTTCCAAGGATGACGACTACAGCACATTTCTCATGTTAATATCGTCCAACTACCCATGTACCGCAATTACACCGCATCGATTTTAAAGCCGACTTAGCACAATAGAGGCTTCTAATTTGTAAGCGAAACCACGGTGGCATAAATCAAACTGTTAGAGGCAACGCCACAGTCGCATGCTAATGGAGCATTAATAGACAGGGGAGGGCAGCTCGGGCACTCGGTCCCGGGCAGGTCCATCCCCCACCGGTGGACCAGCACTCCCTGTCCATGTGCATTTCAGGTGGCGGCAGCTCCCTGGGTTTGGAGAGCCAGAGCTGTGATGAAGGGCCCCCTCTGCTCTCAGCTGTAGGACAAAACCCATCACGAGAAGAGGTCGGCTGGTCCTGTGCCCTGGTATGAGGCCTGGGGGATGAGTTAAGGAGAGAGCTATAAATCATGGGAGAACAGGACTCGGAGGCCAACACTGGTGAACCTGAGCCTCTGGTCCTTGCTACCAACTAATATTTCTTGAGGACCCACTAGAGAAAGGGCCCTGGATTTGGCATGCTCTTGGCAAGAACGTGGGCTTACAGAGCCAGGACACAGATGAGCCATCCGTCACACGGGACCCCATACACAATCTGATCAGGATCATCTCTGGGCAGCATCAGGCTCGGGAGAGACTGCCAGGCTTAGGAAACAGAGCTGTGGCCAAGAGCCAAGACCCTTGTGACTCTATCCCAACGCAGCTCTGTGGGTGCTGGGGTAGCCGTTAGCCTAGAAAGGGGGAAGGCCTTGGGCATGGAGACTTGTGCTGGTAAATGCCCAAAAAGCATGTGCTACCCATCCCTTTCCCACCATCACAATCGAACCTCAGCAGGGCAGCCAGGCTGGCTAGCCACTGCTGCTCCTGACTCTGGAAGGCCAAACAGGCCTCACCTGGGATGGAGCCACGGCCGGATGTGCAGGAAGTGGGGATCCCCATTCACACACGCCCCTCTTCCCAGGGTATGTGGTCATCCCCTCCCTTCTGCATCCCGGCAGGGATGAGCCCAGTGCTGTGCCTTGGGCATAGCAGAAGTTCAGTAAACGTTTATGGAAGAACTGTCAGAGAAAGACAGCAGAGGTCCCTGCACAGCTCTAAGGAAATGTGTCCATAACAGAGCAGCACCTAGGCCAGCTGCTCACTTTCTTTCCAAAATATTCTCACTCAGGGTTCCTTAAAGAACACGTTGTACAATGTGAAAAGGAAAGCTTTGATTAGGTGCACAGATAGCTTTAATATTTCCCTTTAACACAAAATAATGTCTCCATATGTCAAGGCAGTCTCATCATGATAAGACAAGGATTATATTCCATCCGTTTTTGTCAGTCCCAGCATATGCAGATATTTGAAAGAATAAGTGAGTGAACGAACGAATGAATGAATGAATGAACGAACGAACAAGGGAAGGAATGAGTAAAGAATGGGGTGAGAAATGTGAGAGTGGTCCTAACAAGAGGATGTCCTCTCGACTGCCTGCAGCTGGGGAGCCCCAGAAAGTCCTGACCGTGTGTTCATGGTAGTGGACACCCCAGTCCCCGAGGCTTCCCTTCCCTCCTCCACTCACCAAGAGCCAGCAAACCTGCAAAAGGTCAGCCTGATGCCAAGTCTCCAGGGCTCTCTTGGCCCAGAGCCATAAAAGGCGATTTGAAATATCTCTGCATCTTTAAAAAAGAGCAACAGGTAAAGGATGGCTCCAGGGTTGCGAACCCTCTCACAGGAAAAGGCCAGCGCATTCCTTATCCAAGACCTCTGACAAGCAGGGCCCTGTCCTTTGAAGGGCAGAACCCAGAAGTGGCCCCACCCTTCCTGCCTGAGGCCCTTCTGCTGGCAGCTGGTGTGCTTGTCCCCAGAGGGCAGGGAGCAGGTCCCATACCATACTGAGACAGCTCCCCACCCTCAGCGGACCTGGCATATTCCCCATAGGCCAAAACAGCAGGCGGGGGCAAAAAGTCTCTGGGCCCTCCTGTCAGTCCCAGGAAAACATCAATATCCGATTCTTCCACAGACCTCCTCACAAGCTCCCCACTCCCCAGAATATGGCCCTGTTCAGCCTGATCAACAAAAACATCACCTCTGCCTGCTCCAAAGCAGCACCTCAGCCAACATTTGCTGAGCTGCTCTGTGCTGCAGACTGTGCACGTGCCACCCAAGAGAAAGGAGGGCGCTGCCACAGGGGTTCCCACCAGTGAGACGTACAACCCACCAGCCAGCACACCCACCCACCCACACCCACCGGAGGACACCTGGGAGGATGCCCAGGGATTTACTCCAAGTCACATTCCTTGGTTGTTACCAGCCTGGGACAGTACAGGACAATATAGGGTTTAGGGTCATGGAAGGCTCTGGAATCAGCACAGATGAAGTGCTCCGACCAGGGTCCAGCAGGGTGTAAGCTCCCAGAAATGGAGGCTCTGTGGGTAACTAGGATGCATGCCGCTTCCAAGAAACCTCCTAGATTTATTCCCCCTTTTTATAATCTTTTCCACTTTCCCTCAATTTCTCCCTAAGCTTCCGTATTCCTAAATCCCAGAGTGAGGTGTACAAGCAAACCTTTATAATCCTAAAAGGACCTCAGTTTAGAAGAGCTGCCGCATGGTTGATCCTTTGCTCCTGGCACAAAAGGTAAGAACACCTCTCCCTCCATTCTCTGGAAGGTCAGTCTCAGTCAGGTGCCCATCCCAGCAGGCCATCGAGCTTGGCACTGTGGCTGAGGAAACGTAGCTCCCTCAGGAGGTGCTACTCAAGACAGGCACATAATAATAGTGACAAACTAAGCAGCAGCCACCGTTCGTTGACATTCCCTGCAGATCCTGCTCCACAACCTCGGGAAGGCTGTGTCATTGTCACTGTTCACAGAGGAAGCAAAGTGAGCCCTAGAGAGGCTCGGCAGTCCTGCCAGATCACAAAGTCAAGCCCGAGATTGTCTGACTCTAAGCCCGTTCTCACAGTCACCAAGGAGCCACCACACTCCTTGCCCCCACCCGCCCCCAGCCTGCCGACAAGAAGGGAAAGCCACCTGTAAAATCCTTGTCTTCTGCATATCACTCTCCATTTAGGGCCTTTGCGTCACAACAACAGAACCTGGAAAGCCAGCAAGGGCGGCTGTCTGGCTGGCTGCGTGACCCTGACAGCCAACATGTCTGCCCTGGCCCCGTGGACCTCCGGACTCCTCCTTTGGGGGGCCCAGCTATATTCCAGGGCATGGATTGCCAGGGGGGAAGGAAGAAGAGAAGTATCAGGTTGTTTTTTAATGACCCAGATTCCAGCCAGATGCATTTGTTACTGGCAGCGGAGAGCTAGCGAAGCTAAGAACGCAGGCAGCTGGTGATGTCTTAATCACTGCAGAGAGGAGAGGACTGCAGGCTCAGCCCCGTGCTGGCTACCTGAGGCGTTCTGCCGGCGGTATCCCCCGCCCCGCCAGCTGTCTTCATGAGGTCTCCTTTTCCCCTCCTTCCTTTTGCTCTCTTCCTCCACCCTGATCAGATCCTGCTTTTGTCTTTCACTCCACCTCTGCCAAGGCCTTAAGTAGGGCACCCAGTCTCTCCCCACAGACATGCCTCAGCCCTGCCAGCAAGGCCTGGTGGGGAAGTCACTGCCCATCAGAGCTCCTCCCCTGCCCAGGTCCCTGGCTGGTTGGCTAATGCAGGCCCCAGGGGCCTCCTCCCAGCCCTCCTCTTGAGAGCTCAGTGAGAGGTTTCAACTTTAGTTTAAACACTGAGTCCCTAGAGAGCACCCTAAAAGCACAGAACACCCCCTTTGATTCCCTTCTCCATCTCGGCCTGAGATCTCAAAGCACTCAGCACGGGGAGCTTGCCGGCCTTTCTCTCCTGCCCTGAAAGAGCCGGGGGAGGGGTGGAAGGTACAGAATGAGCCCTGCATCCTGCTGAAGGGAAAGCCAAAATGAAGCCTAGAGGGACAAAGGCCCAGCTGTGGGAGTGGGGGCTGAGGACAAAAACCAAGCACCCACACCCGAATTCTGAACTCACATTCCCTTTGTCACCCTGATGAGGAGCATGGCTACGCTACCCCAGCAGGCATTGTCTGCCCACACAAGTCTCACTGGGCCCCAACACACCTATCGCATGCCACACAATAGCTGGACCCTCTTCATACAGTGTTTCAGCTACTCCTTGAACCAACCTAGAAAGTAGCTATTATTTTCCCATTTTACAGGTAAGGAGGTCAAGGCTCAGCGAGTTAAGCACTTTGTCAGGTTCGTATAAGTAAATGGTAAGTGGTGATGCCAAGAGTCAAACCCACTTGTCGGTTTCTAAAGCCAGTGCCCTACCCACCATATTACCTTCCACTTGCCAAACAAGCAGCCAGAGCAGCCCTGGGAGAGAAAGGGGGGCGGTTATTAGATGCAGGGGCAGGGGTGCAGGGTGGCGTGGGCCTGCTGGCAAGAGGCAGCTGCAGCTGGAGGAGTGTAGTCTCTGTGTGTTCTGATGCTCTTCTCCCCCTCTCAAAGAAAAAGTCTCTCCCACTTTTCTAGAGCAAGTGAAACAGGGAGAAATGTGTCTGCACAAGTGTGCGGTCTGGAGCGATGCTTACCCCTCACACTCTTCTCAAAGACCAGGCCATTCACCCACCTAGGGCCCCCCATTGCCTCGGTGACACGGAGCGACAGACATCAGAAAAACCAGGGGCCGGACATGGGGGGCTGCGCCCACTCCTCAGTTTCCTTCTCCATCACCTGGAATACACAATCTAAATGCAACTCCAGCCAAGTCAGTGGGCACCTCCCTCAAGGAGCCCTAGTCTGCCTCCACACCTAAGTCCCCACATTCAAGGCCAGGGGTGCTGCAGAAGGCTCATCTCCCTAGTTATCGCCTAATCACAGGGAGGCGAAGAGAGTCCAGACGGGAGAGAGGCATGAAGAGAAGCTTGGGGACACCAAACACAGAAAGAGGAATACCAGGAAAAATAACTCCAGTAAATAAAACAGCAAGGCAACAGGGTGCCCTCTGAGAGGTGTCTCTCGGCTCTCTGCCCCCTCCCTCTTTCTCCCAGCCATTTCTCCAACAATGGTTCAGAGGCCCATTCTGGCAGCCCAGCCTCCCCCAGGACAGTGGGCCCTTGGGGTCCTGGCCTGGCCTGGAGTTTCACAAGGGCCCAGGGAGCCATCTGTGGGCCCAGAAGGTCCCTCCGAGTCCACTGAAGCAAGGGGCTGTCTGTGTGTAATGGCTGGAGGTCAAGGCCTTGGCAAAGGAGGTTTGCTCTTTTCTCAGGAGTATGCCTGCAGCTCTGTGGAGAAACTGGCCCAGCACAGACTTTCTTGGGAAGCAAGGAAAGGGCATCAGCTTAACCCTTTGGGCTCCACAGAGCCTGGCAGCCAGGCCACCTCCTGACCACACCTAATACAAATGGGTCCATGCCCACTCGGGCGCTCTGGGTTCCAGTGGGCCCACTGAAACCAAGCGGGCTATATTTATGCCCTGTGTGACCTGAACCCTCAGTGTAACACCTTCCCCCTCTACACCTCAGTCTCCCTAAAAGCAAAATAAGGCCACTGACCTTCTGGTAAACCTCTCTGAGGAGATGCTTGGAGACAGTTGGAAATACTGGTCACAGGGACGGCCGAAGCTGGAAAAGCCCCCTGGCTTCTCCCGTCCAGCCCGACTCCAGACAGACTCACCTAAACAGTCTGAGTGCCCAGGGTAGGTTTGGACATACATCTCTGGGGGAAGAAAAGGATCACTGTGGACCCAGTGATGTGGGCAAACGTGAGAGCTCTGCTCAGGGCCCTGCCCCCAAAACCTACTTCCACATCTCCACGGTTAAAGCAGAAACCAGTCGGCTTTGTCCGTCAGAAGATGATCAGCCTGGCTCAACCATTCCCACAGGGCAGACAAACCCAAGCAAGAAATTTGCTCAAACTCCCGTCAATCAAAGTGCCAGACTCACAGGCTTGGACACCAGCCCCAGGCCAGCACAGGAGGGCCTGCCCAGGAGGGTACTCCCAGCAAGGGATTCTGGGAGGCAGACAAGGCCAGAGCTGCGTGAGGAAGGGCAGGGTGATGGACAGGTAGACGGTGGGTCAGATGGGTCAGCGACTAGGAAAATGGGGCCAGCTCTCTGTGATCCTGGACCTCTTAGTAAGCCCCTTGACAGCGGAACGAGCCTGCACAAACCAGACAGAAAAGTCCTAGAAGAATCTGCAGCAGCGTTGGTAGTTCCTACCAGGCTGACGCTCTTTTTCCCCATGACCCAGCACAGAGCCACAGGGATGTTGGGAGGGGCCGCTGGGGTTAAAGGAGGGTCACCTCCCACCACCACACTTCCTAGACAGTCACGAGTGGGGTTTGCCAAGGTGTCAACCACTGCGAGGTGCCCTGGCAGGCAGCCTGCAGGAACCACAATCACATACTTAGTCACACACGGCGGCTGCCTGGGTGGAGAAATACCTCAGGGAACTAAGTGTGTGCAGCTTTATGGCCCACTCAGAAATGGGAAGGCAGAAAGGTGGGGGCAGAAACAGACACAGGAAACAACAGGAAGCTAAAGAAGGAACGACAAGATTGTAACCCCACTTTATATGAGCTTCCCCCACTATAGGCTTCAGAGAACGTTCATGAACACCATCTCACTGCATCCGCCTGACAAGTGGCCAGGTTGACCAGCGAAGTATTAAGGCTTATTCCCATTTTACAGATGAGAAACTGAAGTCAAAGGTCCTCAGGGAGGCCATGGCCAAGCGGTGAGGGAGCCCACACGCCCCCATGGTCCTTCTGACAAAGTCAGAACAAGGACTGAGGAAGGGGCTCTGAGAGGAAGAGAGGCACAGCCAGCAAAGACAGAGAGCCGTGAATGACAAAGCACCGCCCATAAATGTGTGCGTACTCTCCCGTGATGACACCCGCCCCTAAAGCTGATCCTCGTGCCCTCATGGAGAGGACAGGACAGGCTCCTGAACTCACAACGAATCAGCCCAGTGAAGGGGAAGCACCCCCAGCTCGGAGTCGTGGGTTTCGTGGGGTTTGGGGGAAGCTGTTTGTCTGTTTTCTCAAAGGGCAGCAGCTGGGAGTACCAGGGGATGAGCGAGGCGGGTGGCTCGGGCTGCCCCAGACAGAAGTGGGAGGCAGGGTGGTGCCAGGGAATGGACAAGACACTGCTCAGGGGGTTTGGGGAAAGCAGGAAGCAAACAGAAAGCTCTTGCTAATGATGAATGCTGGAGGGCGGAACTGGAACCATCGTAATTAAGGCTTCTAACCATAGGAAGGGAGCTACGACAGTTGTATGTGTCAAACAAGAGCTGGCTCCTCTCCCCAGTATGAGTGCTTAATAAAGCAGCCCGCCCCCTCATTACCTGCTTCCAGGGTGACAGCCCTCCCAGGCAGGGGAGGGGCAGGCAACACCAGCTCACTGCGAGGCTGAGTATAAGAGGAGAGAGACTCCATCTCTCCCTGCCCTGACGTGGGAAATGGGGTGATAGGAAAGGTTCTCTCCCTGCCACTGAGCAGGGAGCCCAAGGTGTGCGTGGTTAAGATCCGCCGGGAAACATTGGCCTTGAACCCAGGAGCTCCTGGGCCCGCGCCCAGCCCCGCAATAGAACACCTGTTGCCCCCCAGGGCTGTGAGCCTCCAGGCAAAGCAGAATCTGGAAGAGTTTTGTGAGGTTCCGGCACACCGAGGACACACCCAGCCCTGCCCAATGGCTCCTCCCTCACTCTGGGCCTCAGTTTCCCCACTCATGAGGCAGAAAGAGTCATCGCTGGCCCCTCACTCTACCGAGGCTGCTGTGAGAAAGATAAAGTACCTCAAGGATCACTAGCTCTTTCAAAGCACAAAGGGAACAAAAGAACTGGATGAAATCACAGGATGTCAGAGCCCAAAGAGATAAGCTGCTCTTAGTCTATCATTGCCCAGATGTTGAAACTTAGGTCCAGAGAGGGGAAATAACTTGCTCAGGGTCCCACAGCAAGTTAGCGACACAGCTGGGACTAGAACGCAGGTCTCTGTGACCCATTCCCTGCTCTTTCCCACTCCGCCACTCAGATCTCAGGCATAACTGAGAGCCAATTAGTATATATCTTACATGAAAAGTGTGACAAATGCACTTCTAGAATGGGGGTGGAGGATGTAGGCTACATGGGGAGAATATAGGCTATGAGGCTGGGCACACTTGGATTTTGCAGGCTACTGGAGGGGCTTTCCAGTCCGCAATGCCCCACCCAACCCCAACAGGGTGTGAGGAGCGCCCATGTCAGAGGAAAGAGAGAATCAGCAATGCCGAGAATCCTGTCAATCTTCCTCCCACAGCTCCTGGTGCAGACCGCAGCCCTCCACGGAGCAGAGTGGCTTTTTGTGAAACATGCACTTTTCACACAGACTCCCCTCCTCCCAGCAGGCAGGCTGAGAAAGAGACAGAGGAAGGGGGGCTCAAGGGGAGGAGAGACAAGGGGGGCACCTTCTCTTTGGCTGCCATAAATGGTAACAAATCGAGCACCTTGTGCGCTCAGCTCCTCTGTCTGCACCGATGTTCCCCCCTCCAGCCTCCTGAGGGGCCCCCAACTGCCTCCCCCGCCAGGCCCTGGGGCCCTCGAGGACAGTCAGGATGGGTGTCCTAAATGGCACAGACATCACAGAGCTCTTGCCCAGAGCCCAGGCTCATCGGCCTGACAAGCTGTCACTCTGATTTGGGTCCGAGAAGCTCTTGCCCCGCAGGCGGGGGGAGACTCCTTGAGAGGGTGGGGGGCACGGTCAGGCCTCAGAGCACACCCAACCTCCCAGAGACACTGCAGGGAGCACAGAAGTCTCGGATCTTTCCCGCCAGCGACTGCCATCTCCTTAGATACCCCTGCAAGTGGACACCCTGAGTCTGCCAGCCCGGGCCATAGCCCCCACATTCTCCAGACCTCGGGGTGTTACCTAGACTTTCTACCCAGCAGTCTCTAACACCTGCCAGGGACTCCCCACAGTGCCAATGTTAAAGGGGTCCTCACCAACCAGCACACGGCCCTACGGAACTGACTCCTTGCCACCACAGTCGGCATCAGCTCCTTTCTCTGATCTCCAATATGACCTTACTGTTCCTGTCTCCTCCCCCATCCTCCCACTCCCTCTGCTTGTCCAGAACCCTTCGTCTGACTGTCCTCCTGCATAAAGCCTGCTCAGAAGACAGATGGCAGGTGCTGTGCATCCCGATACCGCCCTCCATGGTCAGCGAGGGCAGGCACTCACTGCCACGGTCCCCTTCTACACCAGAGACACCCACCCTGACATGCACACCTCCTCCATCTCATTCATCAGGTCTGCACCCACGGCAGCAGCGAGCATGAGTGCAAGGTCCTGACCGGTTCTCATCCTGCTGACCTCAGGCTCCCTCCTCACTGGGCCTCCCCACTTCAGTCAGGCCCTAAGGCTGTCCCTCCTCCTTCCCACACGACTAGGTCCCAGACCTCTGTCAAGGATCAGCTCAAGTCCTACCTCAGGAAAAGAACTCGTTCCATCCACCTGGCCCTACACCTGAACCACTGGTGCTCCCAGAGCTCGCACTTGCTGAAGCCAAGGCAAACAGGGAAACACATGGATTATGTAATACTCCACGCAGCTTATGAGTGCCGACTATGTGCGAGGCAGTCCACAGGAGCTCTGACATCAGTGTTCTCATCTCAGCCCCACCGCCTTATGACGGAGCGGGAGGAACCCGGGACTGGACACTGAGGATGTCTGTAAAGTGCACTACCCCTCCAGCTGCCTGCACACACGGGCTCTCTCTGGTAGGCTACGCTGTCTTCCTGAACACTTTCTTGGACAGCAGTGGGTTCTTCCCAACAAGACTGCAAGCTCCTTGAGAGCAGGGATATAGTGCTTGTTTCCCCTGCAGCACGCAGCATGGGGTCAACAAGCCACGTGTCATCTCAGGACCCACTGGCTGGTCACTGGGCACACATTTTGGGAATTCAGAGACACAGGACTGAGGAATGTCAAGAAACTCGAGGGCAGGGGCCACGCACACCCTAGAGCACCGACTGGCCCTGCCAGCAGACCCAATGGCAGTCAGCAGGATGGATGAGGAAAAGCAGTGACAGCCTAGGACCCATGAGAGTGGTTTGCTGGAAAATGCCTGGAAGGGTGTCCTGGCTCTGGGACAACCTACCGCTGAGCAGTTCAGACATACCTAGATGGCACACCAGGCGCTGAGCAGGTCAGAAGAGCCCCGAGGCTGCTGAATTTCACCTACAGAGGTGTTCAGGGTGGCCATGCAAACACAGCCAGAGCTGCTGGGTGAGGGGACGGGGTGGGTGGGGGGCTGCGTGGCTGCTCTACCGCCCTGGGTCTCAGCCTCCCCATCTGCTTTTGACCTCCCTCTCCAGGAGGTAGGGAGGATACATCTCAGGGCATGAACAAATTCCAGCCCCAGCATCTGGTATTTGGGGGGCAAAATACTCCAGCAGACGTCTACCGTTCATGCCCTTCCCCCTCTTTCAGTATCAGCACGCCTGTTTTTCTTTGGGGAATTCTCCTCCTCTCCAGTGCATACAGCCTTGTCCCATCAATCAAGGTGCTCTGCTCACCCCTGGCCACGGGTGGCACGTGACCAGCCAGACCCTCTCCTGGGAAGCCAACTCTTGAGCTGTGAGAGCCAAGGGCCAGAATCAACAGGAGCTCATGCATCCTGACAGAGTCAACGTGACCAAGCTCGTCATCAGCCCCTGATGCCTGGATCCCCGGAGCGACCTGGCTCCCATCCCTGCTGTGGCCTATTGCTCAGCTTTTCTTTCTAGCCTCTGAGCTAACCTTGTATCCTTCATCGATACTGAGAGACCCACAGACAGAAAAACAAGCAAAGACCAAGAGAAGGGACAAGAAAGCTGGGCCAGCAAAACAAGAGATGTCTGCTAAAGTGATTGGCCCCCTGCATGCCAAACGACACCGCTGGGCTTTGTCCATAGATAGAGATGAAGAGGTAGATACACATCTGTGCTCCTAAGTTAGCCATGGCTGGTATGTGGTGTTTAAAATCTAAGAGACCTAATTTACCCAGAATCCATCTATGAAACAGGATGCTTAAAATGAGGATGCCAGCTTACACCCAAGGGTCCCACATACTGGGAGGGAGTCTAGCCAAATATACATATTCATTAATATAGAAATATATACATACATACTTAAACTATTAATGTGTTTGAAATGTTTATATATTCATACATATATACACATGTATTTATATGTAAATACTTTGTGTATGTTTATATACATACGTGCACACATATACATACAAATATACATAAGTACGCGTGTGTGGAGTGTGGGGCTCTGAGAACTTACAATTTGGGTACCAAGGGAAAGGGCAAGTGCAGAACCAGGCCAGTGGAGGAGAAGAAAATTTAAAAGAAAAAAAAATACCTTCAGGAACTTGCCCTGCCCTCTGTGCTACCCACAGAATCTCCACAGAGAGACAGACACATACCGACTGCATCCTGACCCCAGCCCTTCTGGCTCTGACTGGCAAACCTGTCTACTCTGTGACCACGGTGTCCTGTACCCTGAGGTCTGTGAAGGACATTCCCTGCCCTGGGACAGGATGAGCAGGAGGCAGGAGAACGAAGCACAGGCCACATGGAGCCCCTGCTTGGGCACAAGGGACTGAGCCTGCCACGTGACCAAGTAAGGTTTCATTTGGGAAGCTCTGTGCTGATCTGGCTGGCCTCACCAACCGTCGGGGAGTGACTGAGTAGCAACTACCTACACCAAGGGCCTCCCAGAACCAGACCACAGGGCACCACGGTCATTTGGAGGGCAAAACTTCCGCGGACATCTACCGTTTATGCCCTTCCCTCTCTTGGTATCAGCAACCCTCTTTTTCTTTGGCGAATTCTCCTCCTCTCCAGTGCAGATAGCCTTGTCCCGTCAATCAAAGTGCTCTGCTCACCCCTGGCCACAGGTGGCACATGACCAGCCAGACCCTCTCCCTGGGAAGCAAACTCCATGGGTCCAAACTCCATGGGTCCTCGGCACTTGTGGAAATGAATGTGATGAGGTGACAGTATTTTCCAGAGTCCTTGAGGAGAGTGCTGTGTGTGGCTAGAAGGAACCCACTTGTGAGTAGGGGAACACTCACTAGCTGGAATAAGGACAGATGGCCACAGAGCTGCCTTCTAAGGCAATGAGTACAAGTGGCTGCAGGGGTTCTGGATGGCCAACAGAATGTTACACTTGGAGGTCAGCATGGCTTCCCCATAGCAGGAAGCCTTTCTTTTAGATCAACCCCAATCATTACTTAAAGGGTGCGACCTGCAAGGAACATCCCATTATTAGCCTGCCCAGGGCGCTGGCCTCTTACCTAGATTCCCTGTGCAGTTCAAGTCAGCCCATAATCAACACATATTTACTGAGCACCTATTATGAGCAAGCGAGGCAAAGATGGTAAGACGAAGGGCCCTAACACTCACCTCCTCCTGCTCATGGCCTCGGGTGACGACGCCTCATCAACAGAGAGATACCACTGCCTCTCACAGTGTCTGTGTAGCTTCAAAGTGCCCAGAAAGCTGGCTGTCCACCGGTCTGAGAAAGTCCCTGATGATCACTAGGTGGTCACCTCCTAACCCACTTCTATTTGAGGCTGGGACTCGGGGGAGGAAGGCACAAATTGTCACCTGAGTCATATACAAGCATGCGTAACGCAGGTTACACTGCACTAAACTGGGAGTACGGATCCAAGAAAAGCACCGTCTGAAGTCAGCAGGGGGAGGAGCTGGAGCAGGACGACTTCCCAGAAACGGTCACAGAAAGAACTTGGGCTTTGGGGTTTGACTAACCTGGGTTCAAATCCCAGCTCTGTCACTTTCCAGCTCAGTAATTTGGGGCAAAATTCCTAACCTCTCAGAGCTTCCATCCTCTCTGAGGCAAAATGGAAACAGTGTCATGTCTCCTCCTCAGGTGCTGTGGAGAGTGATGAGGTAACGGGGCGACCCGGGGAAGTGGGTAAGGTAACAGGGCAACCCGGGGAAGTGGGTGAGGTAATGGGGTGACCCGCGAAAGTGCCAGCACTGGGTCTGACCATCTGCTCGTACGGTCCTCAGCATCACCACACCTGATGGGGGAGTGGCTGGGAGGGCTGCTGGCCTGCCCATGGCCCCCCAGCCTTCTCTGTCCTTGTGTGCACAAGAGTTCTGCTGAACTCGGCAGGGAGAGCATGGTGGTACAAAGGATGGAAGATCAAAAGTCTCTACATGAAAGATGTGTGAGACGTTCATAGAGACTATTATAAAACTTTACAGAAAGACATTCAAGGGCCGGCCAAGTTGGTTGGAGCTGGCTTGGGACTCCAGAGGGCCCAGGTTCGGATCCCACATATGAGGGTCAGTGACACTGCCCTCCACAGCTAAGATGCTGAACAACAGCTCGACCTGGAGCTGGGCTGCCGTGAGTCACTGGCGACGGCATAGGCTGCAGCCCCTGTGGCAGTGGGTTGTCATGGGCTACCGTATGTGGCCAGCAGCCAGCGTGAGCACCAGCAGCCGCAGTGAGCGGCCGTCCAGAAGCCGGCGACTGATCTGCCTCACCCGAGAAGAGCGCAATGATGGTGCCAACTTGGGCCAGTGAAGCAACATCGTCCACAACTAGATTGAAGAACAAAAGGACAGCAACTGGTCTGTTCCCCTTCCCCCAATTCCCCAGTGCTGTTCCCATCCCCCCAATTCCCCAATAAAAATCTTTAAAAAAAAAAAAAGACATTCAAGAGGGCCTAATACATGACGTATACCATGTCCATGAATAGAAACACATGACTAGAATACAGTTTATATTTATGAATGGAAATACAGAGAAAGCAATTCTCCCCAAGCTGATCAGCACATTCGGTGCAAAGCCAATCAAAATACTAACAGGATTTGGGAGAGGGAGAGGGGTGGGGAAGGAATTGATTGATTGATTGATTGATTGATTGATTGATTGATTGACTTTTAGTTAAACTAGACAAACTGATTCCAAAGTTTATGCAAAAGAACCAAGGGCCATGGATGCCAAAACATTCTTTAAAAAGCATAAGATGAGAGAATTTGCCCTACCAGATGTCGAGACTTATACAGCTGTAGTAATTAAGAGTATGTGGCACAAGGATAGACAAATAGTTCAATGGAAAATACATCAGTGGCATTGCACATCAGTGGGGAAAGAGGCACTAGCCAATCAATGGACCTAAGATGACTGGTATGTATTTGGGGCGAGGGGCGGGAGGGGGAAGAAATCCGAACCCTACCTTGCATCATACACAAATATACATTCCAGATATATTAAGGACTTAAATATAAAAAGAAAAACTTTCAGAAATAAGTATAGGAACTTGTCTTTAATCATTCACAAACTTATTCAACAATTCATAAGTGACTAGTATGTTGTGACAAGCACTGCCCTATTACCAGGGATATAAAGATGCCATGACATAATATGTATTTGTTAAATAATACATAAAAAGTAAAATGTAACAAAGAAAAGAGACTGATAAATTTGATTATAGTAAAATAAAGAATTTCTGTTTATCAGAAGACCCTATGAAGAAAGTGAAAAGGCATGCTATAAACTGGAAGCCATAAATTGTGTTTGTGGTATACTTAATAGATAACAGATTTGTATTCAAAACATAAATACAACGCCTAAAAAATTAGCAGGAAAAAGCAAAAAACTCAATAGAGAAATGAATAAAAACATAAACAGGCATTCACAGAAGGGAAAAGAATGGTTAATAAACCTATGAAAAGATGTTCATTAGTAATCAGAGAAATGCAAATTAAAAACATAGTATAGCATTTTGCACCCATTGTATTAGACAATACCCAAAACTTTCCACTTTCAATTGACATTCCACTGGTGGAACCATCAACTGATACAGTCATTCACTTTGGAAAACAATAGGTCGTTATCTAGTAAAGCTGAAATTCACAAACCCTAAAATTCAGCGATGCCACTCTTTGCTACATATCCTAAAGCAGTTCTCTTCAAAATGTGGTCCATGGAAATGCTTAATGCTTAGGAACTTTTTAGAGCAATTCAATATTGCCAGAACATTCAAGTGCATTATCAATGAACTCGTTTGGATGTAAGGGAGTCAGCTGTGGGATGTAGGGGACTCAGCAGAGCCACACCTGAGAATTGGAAGTAGAAAAGCTGGTCCTTCACAGATACTTTCAGAAGCACTTTCCTAGAGAAACTCTTGCATATCTGTGCCAGGAAACTTGTACAAGAATGTTCACAGCAGAATGTTTAAAAAGAAGGAAATAACCCAAACGCTCATCACCAGAAGAATACGCTGCAGCAGACTCACATACTGGACTACATGGAGCAGTGAGAATAAATGCACTGTGGCCACACCTATCAACATGAATGAATCAATAAACATAGCATTGATTTTTTTAAAATTCAGAATGATTCCATCTGTCAAAAGTTTAAAACCAAGACAGGTGCAATGATGTGGTGTTGAAGGATGCCTACAAATGTGGAAAAACTATAAAGAAATACACTTCACACAAAATTTAAGGATGATGTTCCTCTCTAGGGAAGGCGGGGGTGTGCCCAGGGAGGAACACACAGGGGCTTCATGGCTATAGCTAATGTTTGATTTCTTGAACTACATAGTGGGTACATGTTCATTATATAATTTTTAAACTATATGAATTTACACATGATATATTCCACAATTTGAAAAAATTTTAAGTGATCGTTTTTCTGGTTAGCAAAGCAACCTGGACCTGGATCTCCACATGCCCCATGTGTCACCTCAGGTCACAGGCCAAGTCACCCCACAGAGTGCAATACTGAGTATGCCAGAGAGGTGACCTGCCTTTGAAGCACCAGGGCCCATGGGGACCCTGCAATATGACCATTGGCCTCGCTGGCCTGATCCTGGCCTGATCCATTACACCAAGAACAAAGAGGGGCAGAGGAAGCGTGTGGACTTCCCCTGACAGGGGTGGCCAGAGGTATGTAAGCGTACAGCACGGCAGGTACAGCTGCAGGCTCTGAGCCTCCTCCCCTCCCCGATGCCTTTCACTCCATCTTCTAATTGATCTGTCTGGACCTCCCACTTCCCCGTTTCTCCTACGTATTCCTAAGACTAGAAGACATTCAGAACAATCTCCAGCCTAAAGAGACATCTGGGGCTGCTTCCAGGGAGGGCTCCAAAGCGCTGCCCGCCCGGCACTGTCACTCCAGCCCCAGGGCATCTAACTTGCTGCTATAGGGGGCTACCTGTTCAGATGCTAGCACCGCAGGAAGTACAGTGGTAATCCCTGCAGGTGCCAGTCACTGCATGCGACATGCCATGCCTCCTGCAGAGCAGGGCACCTACACAAGCACACATTCCTTCATCTGGGCCCCATCACAGCCCTGTAGAGGGCTGATACTGTCGTACACAAGGATACCCGGGCACCAAGAGGTTAAGGAAAGCTTCAAAACAGGCCTTGTTCCTGGAGCCTGACTCCTATGTCGGTGGCAGGAGCCGGAGGAGAGCATGGTCTCTGTTCATGTAAAAACTGTCCAGTTGAATCGACACCCTCATGAAGAACCCCTGGAGCAGACGGAAAGCTCTCTGAAGGCAGAAGCCATGTCTCTGTTTTCCTTGCCCAGTCCCCCCTCATCAGCCCCACAAATGGGGGCTCCCTATATGGTACTGATGCAGTAAGCTACCCAGCGCAGGGGAGACGACACGACATTTTGACTCTCACCTGAAGTCCCACGCCTACTTAGAGACAGGGTCGGGGGGTGACAGCTATATCTACACCCTGGGCTGCTCCCCCAACTGCAGATCTGCTCACCCTTCCGACCACGTGCCATTTTTAACATCGCTGCCCCAACCCCCACCACTTCTGCTAGCAGATTAGCTTTCAAATGTGAGCAGGGACAAAGCTGGCTCAGAAGACTTAACTCTGCCCGACGGGTTTAGCTCAGCTTCAAAGCTTCCTAACTGGAACCAAATAAGCGGCAGATTGCAGCTGGAAGGGAGAGGCGAAGGGGGAGAAGGGCATCTCTGTAAGCTAGTTTACCTACAGCAACAGCTTGCAGCCTGAGCAGCACAGCAAGACTTGTCGTGGGGGACACCGCCGCAAAAACAAAATATCCCTTTCCTCAGAGACTGGAGACAAACCGAAGAGCATCTCCAGGCCCGGGGCATACTTCACAGCAGAGTAGGGCCTCCTTGCTCTCAGAGCCCTTGCCAGACTCAGCACCCCAGGAGGCCCCTCCCCACTGGCACCACCCAGCCTTTGTTCCTCTGCATTCAGCCCATTTCACACATTCAGGGGGCTGTTGCTCCCACTGGACTGCAAGCTCTCCCCCAGCACAAGCTCTAAATCATCCTGTCTCTGTCTCTCTCCAACCATCTTCCTTGCCTGGACCTCGTCCTCATTTATCCAGCAAACTCCTATTCATCCTTCAAAAACCAGGCATCATTTGAGCTACTCTGTTACCTCCATTTCTTGTCTCTATTAAGCAATATTAATGACTCTATTAAGTGGCTTTACTGAGCACCTACTGCTCAGAACTATAATTATCTGTTTATGTGTCTCACTTCTCCATAGAACTCTGAGCAGCTCAAGGGCCAGGTGCCCCATAAATGCACGCGTGTGCACTAGCCACAGAGCATCCCATCAGCCCTTTCAGTAGAAGAAACAGAAAAGACACATAACTCACTAGGCCTCTTTTCCAAACTAGGAAACTCCTAGAAAAAACACGATTTGTGTTTTCCTACCATATCTGACAGGAGCAAACATTTCAGGGCGGAAGTCAGACAGCCGCCCCGCAGGAGTGGGGAGAAGGAAAGGACAAGTCAAGTCAGGCCACCCGGATGCTGGAGCCAGGCCTGCTGCTGCCCCTCCCTAGAGTGCTGGGGCGAGAGGAGGTGGCCCCGCTCTCACCGCTCCCTTGGCAGCCCTGTGTTCAAATGCTTGTGGAGGACAAGCCAGATGACCTCTCGATTCCACGACTTCCTGGCCCGAGAAAGCTGATCTGCCCTGTGCAAGCCCAGTCAGCCCGTCCTCACCAACTGGAGCCTCCTTGCACGCAGCAAGCATTCAGTAAATAGTTGTGGCATGAGTGAACGGACTCAACTGGGACCCCAACAGCCCAGTAAGCCCCAGAGCCCGCCGCCAAGTTCAGCCAAGGGCAGCCAGGCACATGGAGGCACGACAGGGGGAGGGTGAGCACCCCACCCTCAGAGGAGATCTGTGAGGTTTCTGTGCTTTTACTGTCCAGTGGGATGGTGAGATGGTGGGACAGGGCGGACCTGTGCCCTTTCCTTAAGGTAGTGACAACGCTCTCTCTGATTCAGCCGAGACGTTCTCTGCTCTACCCTCTTCCTCCCCACCCCCTCTTGATTGTCACCAATGCTGGCTCTGACATGATTTAAAAATAGATATTAAGACAAGGAAGTTTAATTTTTAATGCTTTGGAAAGGAAGTGAACACAGAGCCGGCATTCCCTCATGGCCAGGTTCCAGGGTCTCAGAGCATCAGCCAGGCCCTTCACCTGCCCCTTTCCCCCCACAGCAGAGCCATGCCTGACCCACCCCAAAGATGGACTTGTAACAGCCCTTTGGGAGGACAGCTTGATGGCTCCTGGGAAGCCTCTGAATGCCTCCTGCTGTCCAGCTTAGCCGGGATCTCCTGTTTAGAGAGGCCAGGGCTGAACCTGTCCTGTTTAGACCCTCAGCCCACTCCCACTTCCATTCCCAAGTAGAAGGCATTCCACAGAGTCCTTATGACAGCCCAGGCCATCGAGCACCAACTGTGCACAGACCCCTGTCCTGGGCACCACAGACCAGCAGGGAGCCAGGGAGCCCACAGAGGCATTCAGTGCAGCCAAGCCAGTACCAAACGTATGCCTCAAATGCGGCTGGAGAGCCTTAACCCAGCTGCCTGCCCCCAGAAGGCAAGGAAACATTCTGAGAGGGGTAGAGCCACAAAACTCTGACCCCTTGAGGGGAGGTTAATCAGGGCCCCCACCCAGCACCCTGCCATGGCAGCCCTGTGCCAACCTTTCCCCTGCTCCGGCAGGCACACTGAAACTGCCTCCTTAGCTAATTGGCCTTTATTAAGGGAGCAATCTACAAGGAATAGACTTTCCATCGGGGCCAGAATGTCACTGCTCTGCCAGCCATGGCTTAAAGTGATGGGACAGCTCTGCTGGCAAGCATGAA
Source organism: Hipposideros armiger (assembly GCF_001890085.2). Taxonomy (NCBI): domain Eukaryota; kingdom Metazoa; phylum Chordata; class Mammalia; order Chiroptera; family Hipposideridae; genus Hipposideros; species Hipposideros armiger. Next base: position 485,009 of record NW_017731682.1, on the reverse strand, counting down.
AAGTGACCATTATCCTGAGTGGCAATTATGCTAGCAATCCTAGCCCCATCGCCACCCCTCCATATCAGATAAGAACTGGACTTGGGCTGGGATCAGATTGGCTGTCCTGAGAAGGAGACGCAGGCCCCCAGAACTCAGAGCCCATGTTATACTCTCTCTCCCCTACTTGGAGTGAAGAGCTCTGAGCCTCCTTTGCCCTCTTTGGGGGCCTTAGATTCACTTAGATTCTTTAGCTGGAGTATTCCACCAGATGACCCCGGAGGACTCGGAGATGTTCTGACTGAGGGAAATACCCCAGTGGTTCCCACTGCTGGGAGAAATAACTTGGGGTGGGTTCGATTACTAGTGGAGAGGCCCTTCAGGGTGGGAAAACTTCTGTCCCAGTTCAGGCCTCCTGTTTCCTTTCCACCAAGAAACCAGCATCCTCTTGGCCCTGAGGGTCAGGGTGAGGTGTGCTGGGGAAAAGAAGAGGTGGCACTCAGTCAGAAATGACCACTGGCTGCCCCCTCCTCAACCCCCACCATCTATATCAGGCCTCAAATTCCATCCTGGGTGCCAGCCAACATGGCTAGCGCTGTCTGGGTGAAGTCAGCAGTGCCAGAAGCGACCTGGACCCCCACCCCGCAGCAGGCAGGCACCCAGTATAGCTCCACCTCCCACCCTGCCTGGTGATGTCATCCAGGCCCTCACCAATACCAACACCCTAGAAACTCAACCCCGTGGCAAGAAACCAGGGAACCTCAGGCCTGTGAGGGGTTGCAGTGTGAGACAGCTGCACTGGGAACCCTCCCAGTGGACTTTGAGGCGGCAGCGGTGGGTCTAGAGAACTACCAGGTAGGCGCCGGGATCTAAGAAAAATCTCTATCATTGATTACAGGCCTCAGGTTCAACTTTAAGGCCTCAAAAAAAGCCTCCTTTTAGGATTTGAGCTATGAGACCAGAAAAAGCGATGGCTACATAATTCCTAACAGTTGCTCTGGGTCCTGGAGGACTCGGCTCCGACCAGCCCTGCATACCTCCTCGCCCCACCCTCTCACTACCTCCGGTCTTTCCCTCCCTGTGAGCACTGGAGAGAGCAGAGGTCTCCCAGGGGTCCTGCCCCACCTGCCTGTGGCCCAAGCAGTTTCTCTTCTCATTTGGCTCCTTCCTCTGCTCCTTCTCCCATATCAGGCCCAAGTATCTGACCGCAGGAAGTCTTTGGGTAAAGCTCAGTAGCCCCCTGTGCCCAGAACCTGGCTAACAGCCTGCTGTGCCTGCTCTTCCAGATCCCAACATATACTCTCCACACACACAGGCATCCATTTCTCTTTTGCTACATCTTCCATCTTTCCTAAGGTCTGTGTCTTATTTCATCATCTCATACTCTACTAGCATAAAAGAGCTTTGAGCCTCAATTTTTCCCAGCTTATAGCATATCATGAGAATGCTGAAAATATTCAGTAATCAGAAAAGTTGGAGACAAGGAGAGAGCAACTCCTTGCCTGGTAAGAGAGTTGTGGTAAGGTACCTTCTAATCAGGAAGAGACAACAAGTCCTCTCACTATAGGCCATGAAGGAAGGCCACTCCATCGACCAGCTCGTTAACCTCTGCCAAGCTTTTAAGGGAAGACAGAAAGAACTGCTTGTCACCCCAGAGCTAACGTGCTAGGAGAGCCTTTATCACAGGTAAGTCCCTGCCAAGTGGGACTTGGGATCCCTGCAACACAATAACGTGTGGATTTACCACTCCATTCATTCACTCACAAGCATATAATGAGTGCCTACTAAGTGCAGGGCACAGACCATTGTGCTGCCATGTGAGGAGGTCTCTAAACCAAGTTGCCACCATCCTGGAGAGGAAAGCAGCCTCAGCAGTTATACCCACTCCGGCCACCAGGTGGCAGGGTGGGGGCGGGGAGGAGCGCTGCTGAGGTACTGGCCAAGACAGTGAGCATCCCCAGGAAGGTCTTTCTAGTAAGTTGTTAAGATATGCAGAGTGGGGCAAGGCACAAAGAGACTAGGAACAAGGACAGAAAGGGAAGCTGTGCACAATGAAAGAGCAGTGTTCATGTAAATCCAAAGGCACCGGAGAAATACACACGAGTGCTTGGGTCACACTAATGCTGATGAGTGAGTCAGAGGACCAGAGGCACTTGCCCAAAGGTGGCCACAAAATCATTCTTGACATTCCAGTACTTCTGCCCCAGTTTCCAAAAACCCTTGCCACGGGACAGGTAACACACTAATAGCAGTGGCTGGAGGGCCACTCCAGACCATGGAGGCATCTGGGAAAATCCAATTCAAATGATCTCAGACCAGGCTCCTTGGAAGAGAAGCAGCAGCCAGTGCCCAAGGCAGGGAAGGGAGCCCCCTCCCCAGAGAGAAGGCAAGGATACAAGATGTCCCATATCTAATGAGACGAGGACAGGAGGGGGTCCGTGATGACAGCCCCCCTCCCCCATTAGACTGGAAAGGACACCCAGTCCTTAAGGGGTAACACGATTTGGCCAAGGTCACACAAGAAGCTAACACAGAACCGAGACCAGAACCCAGTCTTCTTCCCGCCCAGCCTGAGTGTTCCCCTCTGTGGGAAAAGTCATACCCCCAACACACCCAGAAGTTTTTCAGTCAAAGCCAGTCACTTCCCACAAGTGTAGAATACCAAAGCACAACTGTTTCTACCCAACTTCACTGTGAATGACTTTCTCCTGCCTCCAGTTCTCCTCCTGGACCCCAGGCAGCTGACAGCCTCCAGCAGGCAAGAGGACAGGCCCTGAGGCAAAGCCAAACATCTGTGCTGACTGTGTCTGGGCTCTGGTGAAGAAAGGCGGAGGCAGCAATTGGGATGAAGGAACAATTAGCTATGAAGTTAAGAAGTTTTCAAATTCGCCTAACTAATATTTCTTATATGTGACTGTGTGTGCTGCATACACAGCCTCCAGAATCAGAGCGCAGGGAACAATTCCGAGCGGCCCCACCCACTCTAGAAAACAATCTCTCACCAAGGATGGCGGCAGTCCTAACTGACCCCTTTCTCCCTTCCAGTCTCTGAGGCTACCGTTGCAGGGAGTGCTGGCGGTCCATGGTGGAAGCACATGGCCAGCCTACTCCCACTGCCCAGTCCACTGCAATCCCTCAAAAGCAGCTGCCTACCACCCGATGGCAGCACCCCTCCCACACCCTCCTTTTCCCCACAAGCCCTAACTCAGGGCATGTCTGCAGGCTAGCAAGCAAGTCTCTTGGCTTGGGACAGGGGCTATTCCTCCTCTTCCTGGGGATCACTGACAGGAGGAGCAAGAGGATGTGACCTCTACCATCCCCATCTCATGCTCAGAAAATGCTGCAGATGGTATTCTTGCATATTCCCGAGGAAACCAAGAAACTCAGAAGACCATCCACACTTGTGTCTGTCTTCAACTCAGGTCACAGCTGTTAAAAAATCTGACCCCACGCCTACTGCTGTAGGTTATCCAGCGGAGGGCACTTCCAGAATGGGTTCTTATAGGGGGAGAAGGTGGCTGCAAACTTGAATAGAGTAAGTCTCTCCTGGAAGGCAGGCAAGTTGGAGCTTCCATTCAGCCACCAAGGAGAGAGAGGAAGAGGAAGATACAAGTATGAAGAGGGTAAACGATTAAAAAAAAAACAAAAACCACCTACCGTAGTGCAGAGAGCAGAGCAATGCAGCACCGAAGAGGAAGAAGGTATCACGCTATGGTAGGCAAAGAAGAGGAGAGGAGGCAAAGGGAGGGATCAGCCCAAGGACTTACCCAGAATATCAAATTGAAGAGGAACATCATGTACTTCAAGCAGCAGAGGCAGCCCCTGGCCATGTTGCACTTCTTAAATTCTAGGAGGAAAACAAAGGACAGGTCCAGGTAAAACACCACGTACTTGCTGCCTTTGGGAGCATTGTACTTGTCAGTCTTGACGCCAGCCTCGGCGCGGCTCTGGCCCCGGGAGCCCGCGGTGCCGTAGAAGGCGCCGGCAGTGAAACCGCGGCCGAACGGGCGGCCCGAGGTGGACGGTTTGGTAAAGTCCGAGTCCTTGCTGTCCAAAGATGGACTCCGGTGGATCGAAGAATCCTCGCTACTCGACTTCTCCATGCTCGCGGCGTTCCCGGGGGGCGCGAGGGGCGGGGGGCATCGCTCCCGGAGTGGGACGGAGGGGGCGCCCAAGTCGTAGCCTTGCACGCCCCCTCTCTGTACCGGGGCGCACTCTGGGTCGGACCGCGTGCACAGGGGCCTCCGCCTCTCGGAAGGCGCCCGGCTCCCGGCCGGCTAGCCCGGGGAGGGCTCTGCGGCTCAGCTCTCAGCGCGCTCGCGGGCGCTCTCTGGGAACTGGCCTGCGTAACTTAGCGTCTTTGGGGAGGCTGCAATTTGATTTCTCTTTCCAGAGCTTTAGCTTGCCTCCCGGTACACTGGCTGTTTCATGAGAGGCACCAGGGCCCCGGGATCCAGGCTCCCTGAGCACACCTCGCCCAGCCCAGCAGCGGCGCTGAGCCCGACCACTTTGAGGGCTTTCCGCCTCCTTTCTCTCCTCGACTTTGCGGAGCTGCTCGCCAGCCCTGGGCTGGCCGGGTGCGCGGCGGGCAGTGGCGGGGGATCCGCCGCAGCTGCCACCGCTGGGCTTTCCCTGTGAAATCCCAGCCCAGACTCCCGACTCCGAAATCGCACGGAGCCCCCTGGCCGGGCCCTTGGCCCCGCCCCCTGCTTTGCATTCAACCAATGAGCGCGAGGCCTGCCAGCGAAGGGGGGCAGCCTCCCCCTCCCCAATGACACCATATCTTTAATAGGATTAGCGTTCTGCTGTGTGCCTACACCGGTGCTGCGAACTCTCGCTAAATGTCAAGGGCTCCTGCTGGGGGTGAACTAGAACCTCCATGGAAAGGCACTGGCCTCGTCTACCCGAGAAAAGAGGGTGGCAGAGGAGGGGAATGGCTGGAGGTACTAACCACCCAAGGAAACCGGAGGAAAGAAGGAAAGGGCTGGGGAGGACTGAAAGGGGAAAGAAGCGTGGCCACTGTCGCCCTGGCCGCCGCCCCCTTTGCACACAGGGGCCTCTCTGACCCAGGGCGCACGGTCTCCCAGCTACTCTGTCTGTCTGTCTGTCTGTCTGTCTGTCTGTCTGTCTGTCTGTCTGTCTCTCTCTCTCTCTCTCTCTCTCTCTCTCATGGTTTTCTCTCTTTCATGGTTTTGCACTCGTGAATCTGTCTACGACGCACCAAGAAGGGACTGCAGGAGCGGCGTGAGATGTGGGAAAGACGCATGGGGCCTCCGCGGGGCGCGCGCCGCTCTCCCCGCCCCCTCCGCGTGCACGCGCGCGCACGTCTCTGCGAAGCCCCTGCAGCTGCGCGAGTCCCCCTCGCCCGCCCGCGTTCCCAGGTGGAACGCCACGCGGGTTGGGACTGTTGCCGGGCTGAGAAAAGTATGTGGCCGAGGTGGTGTCCTCTCTATGCCAAGAGTGATGTAGGAGTGCTGTTGGACACAGGCTGCGTCCTCTCCTATAAGGAGTACACGAAAGGGGTTGGTCAGGGAAACAGCGGGAAGAAGGCTCTTGCTAGGGGCTTGGGAACATCCAGAAGGAGGCTTCATCCCACCATAAAAACACTGCGCCTGGGGCAGCGTTCCCTGGGCTTGTGCAGAAGTCTGCCCTGCCGACCTGGGCTACCACAGTTGGCAAAGACTAGAAACTTGGGTGAGGAGCCCACCTCACTTGTATGCCACCACCAAGACAGTGCTAAGAGCACCCGAGAGTAGGGGCCAAGTCCTACTAAGCTCTGTATCCCCATCACTTAACACCGGGCTTGGTCTGTGGGGGGCGCTACACAGGGATGGCTGGATAGAGAACTCATGCCTTCCGTGCGGTGTGAGGGTGAAATGGCCTCCCCAGATGCCGTCAGACACCTATCCCACACCTGCTTCACAAGGGCCAGGCCACTGAGGAAACAGATGTAAGAGATGCTGCCCCCTGCCCTTCAGACACACACAATGGAATCAGAGAGGGAAGGACATTCATCACCAAGGCCATGCTGGAACAGAGCTACTACAACTGGCTATGGCCAAGGGGAGGGGGACATATACTCACACCAGAGGGACCTCAAACCCTCATCACAGGACTGCTGCAGTGGCCCTGTGGTGGCCCTGCGCAGGCTCCCAGGCAGGCCTACCTCCTAGGGGTGCAATCACTCGGGCTCTGCGGGCAGCTCAGCTTCTTCCCAGGGGCCTGTGGTGCTGTTACTATTCTGAGCCAGGTCCCCACACAGAGGGCAGCCCAGCAATGAAACCAAGTCTACGTCACAACCACAGCATCTTGCTGTCTCCTGGTTGGGCACAAGGTCCTGTGGGTGTCATCTACAGGTGGGGGCAGATGTCTGGCTGGCTCCTCTCGGAGCCCACAGACTCTGACTGCAATGGCTAAACACCTCTTGTCCTCTGCAGTCTCTATCACAGGCTCCTGAGGGCTCACGCTGCCACTTCATTCTTGCAACATTGTTTCTTTGATGCAGGAGAGGTCATTTACCAGCTGGACTAGGTGTCAGGAGACCTGTTCTTCACTCTTAGCTCAGTTTGTAGCTGTGTGATCAAGGGCAAGGTAGTTTGCCTCCCTGAGCTCCTATTTCCTCCTCTTTAAAATGGGGATTAATAAAGCCGACCCCCAGAGGTGTCCTGAGAATAAAGTGATCTGGCACATGTGAGAACAGTCCAAGGAACTGTTGTGCTGAACAAATATAAGGGGCTGTTATTACTAGCCTCAGATGGGGACTTGGTGTCAGCAAGTGCCCTCTTAGGCGGCCCCTTCTACTTTCTTTTTATCCTTCTCCCCAACTCACACCTCGTTCAGTGAGAATAACCTCCCCATTGTCGTTCCACTTTCATTTCTGCTTATAAATAGATTCGTGCCAGTAACTATTTCCTCAGCAACTGAGGCCCTGGGGAAGGGGGCGGGGGGCAGAGAGTGAAGGTCAGCGATGAGGCTGCCCAATACAACAGTTCTGCTCCCTCCTGGTCACACTTGTCACAAGGGCACTCAAGTCCCACTCTTCAGTCCATTAACAAAGTTTCAGTGAGGTCCCATCAGGGCCCCCAGTTTAGTTATTATCAGAATAATAAGAGCAACTCAGATTTATTATAAATCCTCATTATACCGCTGGCACCAGGCTTTACACGCAGTAACTCACTGAATCTTCATGACAACCCTATGAGATAGCTATGGTTATTAGCCCATTTCACAGATAAAGAAACTGTGATTTTAAAGCTTACATTCTTTACTCTTTTGGGCTCTAAACCTAGTTCCTGCACTTGGGAATCTTCCAGTCTAACAGACAGACTCTAAAAGCATACAAGGAACCTGAAATTGCACGTCCTAATGAAAGCTCATTGGATAAAAGGACCCTGAGTATGGGGCAAACGGGAGCAGTGTGGTCAAGGAGGTGCCACTGGACTGATGATCATCTGAGTCCCCAAGGAGATGGCCCTCAGTTATCTTGTAGAGGGTTGGAAGAAGGAAGGGGTGCAGGGAGAATGTAGTCTGCAAGCCAGGAAGCTAGTCCAGGAAAGGAGACAGCTTGGACAAAGCTGGGAGAGGAGCCACAGGAAGGCAGGTTTAGCATCTGTCCTCCCTCCCACCACGAACAAACGATGCATTCGTAATAGATTGCTCATCATGGGCAGGACACTAAGCAAGGACCCTGGAAGATACAAAAAAAGATGTGTGAGACATGGCTGTAGGCCTTAAGGAGCTCATAAGCTAGCCAAAGAGACCAGCTTTTATCCCCAGGCCAAGTACCTACAGAAGCCCAAAGCAGGGTGAGACAGCAAGCATGTGCCATGAGCTGTCCCTTGGGTCCTCCCCTTGCAGAAGGGCTCTCTGGAGAGGGTGTGGAAGAGGGAGGGCATTATCTAGGAAGGAGTGGGTATGGTCCATTCCGGGGCAATCAGGACTCAGGCCTAACTAAAGCAGGAGAATGTGTCTGGGACTCAAAGTGAGCGACTGTGCAAGCCACTGCATGACACATGAAGAGTCTGGACTTCAGCCGGGAGCTTCCCAAGCAGTGGGGGCACACGACAAAGTTGGTGCCTAGGAAGCCGGGCCTGGCAGCAGGCTGGAGGAGAGGCCAGAATACCAGATGCTACGGTTTACCTCAATTTCTTAGATTTGGGTACAGAAGGAGCCACCAGAGAGAAAAGGTAAGCTGAGACACCACTCTCCTGCCTCCTCCTGACCCTCAACCACTCACATGTCAGGGGAGCTGGAAGGTATGGACTGCCCTTGACGATCTCTGAGCATGTGTACAAGACAGAGCTGCCTTTTCTTTCTTTCATAACAAAAAAAGGGAAGCAAGTACAGAATTCCCAGAGGGGAGGAAGAGAAGTGAATATGTGAAATCAACATGCAACATCTCTGCTGACTGACAACTGGGGAGATGTGAGCTTCAGAGTAAATGCCAAGCCCTCTCTGCCTCTCACTGAATTTCCCAGGCTCGCAGTGTGAGGCAGAGCTCACGCTTGGGTCTCTCACTCACCCACGCACACTCAGCATTGATGGGCCAACACAGATCCCTTCTGGACCTGTGCTGCCTATTTCTGCATTGGGCAGTGTGTGCTGCTGACGAGGTATCCTGTCCCTCTATGCCTCAAACAAGGCAGCCTCACCCAGAATTTACCTTAGACACAAAGTGGCACTTGCTATTCTAAGGAATGGGTGAGATGAGCTGCCAAGACAGGAGAAGGGAGACTCACTTTACTCCAGTATTTAAACTCCAAAACTGGGATCTTCTTCAGCACTATAGAAAATACTCTAATTGCTCAGCAAGCCATTTACCTACAGTGCCAAGAGAGGGGACTGCAGAGGTCCCTAGCAGGGGGCCCACACCCTGAGACGTCTGTATGCAGATCCGCTTGGCAGGGGGTGGTAAGGAGGGTCCAGAGGCAGGGGCGAGTCAGCTACGCTATGGAAATTGAACAGCCAGAACAGCATGTGTTACCGCTTGGCCAGGATTCAGGAAGGACAATGATGGTGAAAAAGTCGGGGTAGAAAAAAGCTAAAGGTACTTTTGTTTTTCATTTGTTTAGTTTCTGAGCCTAGTAAGGAAAACAAACAAACAAACAAACAAGGTTTGGCTGCAGCAGGAGGGTCACAGTTAGATAGAGAGATGACTTGCTCAGGATAATCTACCAGGAGTGGCCTGGGTAGCTCCAGCTCCTTCGCTGTGGAGAGGCCTGCCCCTCCTTCCTTCGGACA